>NW_027052566.1:0-600000 GCF_958450345.1 Calliphora vicina
CTTTTAACAAGGTATAATTTAAGTAGCTAGCATAAATAGTACCCGATATATATGCGGGTATATCAGACATTTTTCGAAAAATGTCCCAAAATTACCCCAGTTTTTAACGACTTCATATAAATCGTAATTCTAAAGGCCGATAAAGAGCTAGGAAACTCATTTTTTTATATTTGGATTGCATGAGATTGTAGCTTTCTAACAAGGTATAACTTAAGTAGCTAGCATAAATAGTACCCGATATATATGCAGGTATATCGGAAATTTTTCGAAAAATGTCCCAAAATTACCCCAGCTTTTAACGACTTCATATAAATCGCAATTTTAAAGGCCGCTAAAGACCTAAGAATTGCATGAGATTGTAGCTTTCTAACAAGGTATAACTTAAGTAGCTAGCATAAACAGTACCCGATATATATGCGGGTATATCGGACATTTTTCGAAAAATGTCACAAAATTACCCCAGTTTTTAACGACTTCATATAAATCGCAATTTTAAAGGCCGCTAAAGAGCTAGGAAACTCATTTTTTATATTTGGATTGCATGAGATTGTAGCTTTCTAACAAGGTATAACTTAAGTAGCTAGCATAAATAGTGACCGATATATATGCAGGTATATCGGAAATTTTTCGAAAAATGTCCCAAAATTACCCCAGTTTTTAACGACTTCATATAAATCGCAATTTTAAAAGGCCATAAAGAGCTATGAAGCTAATTATTTTTAAATTTGGATTGCATGAGATTGTAGCTTTCTAACAAGGTATAACTTAAGTACCTAGCATAAATAGTACCCGATATATATGCGGGTATATCGGACATTTTCCGCAAAATGTCCCAAAATTACCCCAGTTTTTAACGACTTCATATAAATCGCAATTTTAAAAGGCCATAAAGAGCTAGGAAGCTAATTATTTTTAAATTTGGATTGCATGAGATTGTAGCTTTCTAACAAGGTATAACTTAAGTAGCTAGCATAAATAGTACCCGATATATATGCGGGTATATCGGACATTTTTCGCAAAATGTCCCAAAATTACCCCAGTTTTTAACGACTTCATATAAATCGCAATTTTAAAAGGCCCTAAAGAGCTAGGAAGCTAAATTTTTTTATATTTGGATTGCATGAGATTGTAGCTTTCTAACAAGGTATAACTTAAGTAGCTAGCATAAATAGTACCCGATATATATGCGGGTATATCGGACATTTTTCGAAAAATGTCACAAAATTACCCCAGTTTTTAACGACTTCATATAAATCGCAATTTTAAAGGCCGCTAAAGAGCTAGGAAGCTAAATTTTTTTATATTTGGATTGCATGAGATTGTAGCTTTCTAACAAGGTATAACTTAAGTAGCTAGCATAAATAGTACCCGATATATATGCGGGTATATCGGACATTTTTCGAAAAATGTCACAAAATTACCCCAGTTTTTAACGACTTCATATAAATCGCAATTTTAAAGGCCGCTAAAGAGCTAGGAAACTCATTTTTTATATTTGGATTGCATGAGATTGTAGCTTTCTAACAAGGTATAACTTAAGTAGCTAGCATAAATAGTACCCGATATATATGCGGGTATATCGGACATTTTTCGCAAAATGTCCCAAAATTACCCCAGTTTTTAACGACTTCATATAAATCGCAATTTTAAAAGGCCATAAAGAGCTAGGAAGCTAATTATTTTTAAATTTGGATTGCATGAGATTGTAGCTTTCTAACAAGGTATAACTTAAGTAGCTAGCATAAATAGTACCCGATATATATGCGGGTATATCGGACATTTTTCGCAAAATGTCCCAAAATTACACCAGTTTTTAACGACTTCATATTAATCGAAATTTTAAAAGGCCCTAAAGAGCTAGGAAGCTAATTTTTTTTTATATTTGGATTGCATGAGATTGTACCTTTCTAACAAGGTATAACTTAAGTAGCTAGCATAAATAGTACCCGATATATATGCAGGTATATCGGAAATTTTTCGAAAAATGTCCCAAAATTACCCCAGCTTTTAACAAGGTATAACTTAAGTAGCTAGCATAAATAGTACCCGATATATATGCGGGTATATCGGACATTTTTCGAAAAATGTCACAAAATTACCCCAGTTTTTAACGACTTCATATAAATCGCAATTTTAAAGGCCGCTAAAGAGCTAGGAAACTCATTTTTTATATTTGGATTGCATGAGATTGTAGCTTTCTAACAAGGTATAACTTAAGTAGCTAGCATAAATAGTACCCGATATATATGCAGGTATATCGGAAATTTTTCGAAAAATGTCCCAAAATTACCCCAGCTTTTAACGACTTCATATAAATCGCAATTCTAAAGGCCCCTAAAGAGCTAGGAAGCTAATTATTTTTAAATTTGGATTGCATGAGATTGTAGCTTTCTAACAAGGTATAACTTAAGTAGCTAGCATAAATAGTACCCGATATATATGCGGGTATATCGGACATTTTTCGAAAAATGTCACAAAATTACCCCAGTTTTTAACGACTTCATATAAATCGCAATTTTAAAAGGCCATAAAGAGCTAGGAAGCTAATTATTTTTAAATTTGGATTGCATGAGGTTGTAGCTTTCTAACAAGGTATAACTTAAGTAGCTAGCATAAATAGTACCCGATATATATGCAGGTATATCGGAAATTTTTCGAAAAATGTCCCAAAATTACCCCAGTTTTTAACGACTTCATATAAATCGCAATTTTAAAAGGCCATAAAGAGCTAGGAAGCTAATTATTTTTAAATTTGGATTGCATGAGATTGTAGCTTTCTAACAAGGTATAACTTAAGTAGCTAGCATAAATAGTACCCGATATATATGCGGGTATATCGGACATTTTTCGCAAAATGTCCCAAAATTACACCAGTTTTTAACGACTTCATATTAATCGAAATTTTAAAAGGCCCTAAAGAGCTAGGAAACTCATTTTTTATATTTGGATTGCATGAGATTGTAGCTTTCTAACAAGGTATAACTTAAGTAGCTAGCATAAATAGTACCCGATATATATGCAGGTATATCGGACATTTTTCGAAAAATGTCCCAAAATTACCCCAGTTTTTAACGACTTCATATAAATCGCAATTTTAAAAGGCCATAAAGAGCTAGGAAGCTAATTATTTTTAAATTTGGATTGCATGAGATTGTAGCTTTCTAACAAGGTATAACTTAAGTAGCTAGCATAAATAGTACCCGATATATATGCGGGTATATCGGACATTTTTCGCAAAATGTCCCAAAATTACACCAGTTTTTAACGACTTCATATTAATCGAAATTTTAAAAGGCCCTAAAGAGCTAGGAAGCATAAATAGTACCCGATATATATGCGGGTATATCAGACATTTTTCGAAAAATGTCCCAAAATTACCCCAGTTTTTAACGACTTCATATAAATCGTAATTCTAAAGGCCGATAAAGAGCTAGGAAACTCATTTATATATCAGACACAGGTATATCAGACATTTTTCGAAAAATGTCCCAAAATTACCCCAGTTTTTAACGACTTCATATAAATCGTAATTCTAAAGGCCGATAAAGAGCTAGGAAACTCATTTTTTTATATTTGGATTGCATGAGATTGTAGCTTTCTAACAAGGTATAACTTAAGTAGCTAGCATAAATAGTACCCGATATATATGCAGGTATATCGGAAATTTTTCGAAAAATGTCCCAAAATTACCCCAGCTTTTAACGACTTCATATAAATCGCAATTTTAAAGGCCGCTAAAGACCTAAGAATTGCATGAGATTGTAGCTTTCTAACAAGGTATAACTTAAGTAGCTAGCATAAACAGTACCCGATATATATGCGGGTATATCGGACATTTTTCGAAAAATGTCACAAAATTACCCCAGTTTTTAACGACTTCATATAAATCGCAATTTTAAAGGCCGCTAAAGAGCTAGGAAACTCATTTTTTATATTTGGATTGCATGAGATTGTAGCTTTCTAACAAGGTATAACTTAAGTAGCTAGCATAAATAGTGACCGATATATATGCAGGTATATCGGAAATTTTTCGAAAAATGTCCCAAAATTACCCCAGTTTTTAACGACTTCATATAAATCGCAATTTTAAAAGGCCATAAAGAGCTATGAAGCTAATTATTTTTAAATTTGGATTGCATGAGATTGTAGCTTTCTAACAAGGTATAACTTAAGTACCTAGCATAAATAGTACCCGATATATATGCGGGTATATCGGACATTTTCCGCAAAATGTCCCAAAATTACCCCAGTTTTTAACGACTTCATATAAATCGCAATTTTAAAAGGCCATAAAGAGCTAGGAAGCTAATTATTTTTAAATTTGGATTGCATGAGATTGTAGCTTTCTAACAAGGTATAACTTAAGTAGCTAGCATAAATAGTACCCGATATATATGCGGGTATATCGGACATTTTTCGCAAAATGTCCCAAAATTACCCCAGTTTTTAACGACTTCATATAAATCGCAATTTTAAAAGGCCCTAAAGAGCTAGGAAGCTAAATTTTTTTATATTTGGATTGCATGAGATTGTAGCTTTCTAACAAGGTATAACTTAAGTAGCTAGCATAAATAGTACCCGATATATATGCGGGTATATCGGACATTTTTCGAAAAATGTCACAAAATTACCCCAGTTTTTAACGACTTCATATAAATCGCAATTTTAAAGGCCGCTAAAGAGCTAGGAAGCTAAATTTTTTTATATTTGGATTGCATGAGATTGTAGCTTTCTAACAAGGTATAACTTAAGTAGCTAGCATAAATAGTACCCGATATATATGCGGGTATATCGGACATTTTTCGAAAAATGTCACAAAATTACCCCAGTTTTTAACGACTTCATATAAATCGCAATTTTAAAGGCCGCTAAAGAGCTAGGAAACTCATTTTTTATATTTGGATTGCATGAGATTGTAGCTTTCTAACAAGGTATAACTTAAGTAGCTAGCATAAATAGTACCCGATATATATGCGGGTATATCGGACATTTTTCGCAAAATGTCCCAAAATTACCCCAGTTTTTAACGACTTCATATAAATCGCAATTTTAAAAGGCCATAAAGAGCTAGGAAGCTAATTATTTTTAAATTTGGATTGCATGAGGTTGTAGCTTTCTAACAAGGTATAACTTAAGTAGCTAGCATAAATAGTACCCGATATATATGCGGGTATATCGGACATTTTTCGAAAAATGTCCCAAAATTACCCCAGTTTTTAACGACTTCATATAAATCGCAATTTTAAAAGGCCATAAAGAGCTAGGAAGCTAATTATTTTTAAATTTGGATTGCATGAGATTGTAGCTTTCTAACAAGGTATAACTTAAGTAGCTAGCATAAATAGTACCCGATATATATGCGGGTATATCGGACATTTTTCGCAAAATTGTTAGCAGAGAAAAATATTTCGTGTGTTGTTTGTATGAAATGTAATAAAGAGAATGAAAATTTTTATTTTCAATTTGATTTAAAATAAAAATACATACAGCTAAAAATTATTTCAATATAATTTTACAACAAGTATTTTTATAACAAGTAGATGAATGAATAATTATATAACAAACTACATTAATTTCAACACTTCCACTTTTGTTTCAATAATTATTCATCCATTAACATTACTAATATTTAATAATTTCTTCAGGTTATTAAAATTTTGCTTTGACAAAGGCTTTGTAAAAATATCAGCTAGTTGTTCTGATGTTGATATATATTGTAACTGGAACTTTCTGTTTTCATATGATTCACGAATGAAATGAAACTTTACTTCTATGTGCTTAGTTCTTTTGTGAAATTGTGGATTCTTGACAAGTTTGATAGCACTCTGATTATCCAAATACAGAATAGGAGTTTGTATATTGTCACCGAGCAAATCATTTAGTAACCTCTGTACCCAAATAAGTTCCTTAACGCTTTCACATGCTGCCATATACTCAGCTTCTGTAGTTGAAAGAGCTATTGTCTGTTGCTTTCTAGATGACCATGAGATCGTACCACCTGACAACATCAAAACGTAGCCACTAGTTGAATGTCTTGTCTCAGTATCCCCAGCATAATCAGAATCTGAATAACAATTTAGAAATAAGTTATCAGTTTTAGTAAAAACAATTCCTTCATCAATAGTCCCTTTTAGGTATTTAAAAATACGTTTTATGATTACAATATGTTCCTCATTATAAGAATCCATAAAACGACTTGCATATGATACTGCGAATGCAATATCGGGTCTTGTAACTATAGCTAGATACATCAAAGATCCAACAGCTTCCCTATAGGGGAACTTTACTTTGTTTGATGCTACACTTGTTGTCTGAACATATTCAGCTGGTATACTCACAGGCTTAGCATCTTGCATATTAAATTTCTGTAATATTTTCTTTATATAAGAGGTTTGACGAACTGTAATCTTGCCTGGTTCTTGAATTATTTCCATGCCTAGATAATAGAGTGAATTAAATACTTTTATGTCGAATTCACCTCTCAAGCAATTAATGAGCTCTTCTGCTGTTTCCTTAGATTCTGAAGCGATTATACCATCATCAATGTAGATAGCCAAAATTATTTTCTTGCTGTCAATTTCGCCAATAAAAACACACGAATCTGCATCACTAACTTTAAAATTGAATTTCTTCAAAATTTCTGTGAACCTTTTATTCCAGCATCTGGATGCTTGTTTCAGACCATAGAGGCTTTTATTAAGCTTGCAAACTTTATCGCTTCCATCGGAATATCCAGTTGGTTGATGCATAAAAATCTCCTCATTTAGGTATCCGTATAAGAACGCTGTCTTTATATCAAATTGAGTTAAACTATAGTTAAGTGATGCAGTCAAGGCCAAAATTGTTCTAATAGACGTAAATTTTGCTACCGGACTAAATGTCTCCTCATAATCTATTCCTTGTTTTTGAGTAAAACCTCGAACTACCAGCCTCGCTTTGTAGCGTACTACATCACCTTCTTGGTTTCGTTTAATTTTATATACCCATTTATTAGATATAGCTTTCTTCCCTTTTGGCAACATTACTAGACTCCACGTACCATTACTCATAAGGGATTCATACTCTTCATTCATGGCATTCTTCCACTGTGTTCTAAGATTACTATTAATTGCTTCTTCATAATTTTGTGGTTCATCGTAATCTGCTACTAATGCACAATTAATCTCACTAACTTCTACGTTTTGCTTTCTTGATCTTAAGTTATAACGACTGCCTGGAATATCTTCATTATTTGGACCATTTACATCTATAACAGTATCATTTTGTACTATTGTTGAATCATGAACATTGGAACTTTCTGTATTTTCTACAACACCATTTTCGGCATCCTCAAATTCATCATTTGAATCAATTATTGGCACTAATGCAGAATCATCTTCTAATGTAGGTTCATTCTCCCTCTCAATGTTATGATTTGTACAATTCTCAACCTCTGGTGCTACTATTATTTGTTCAGTTTCCCTAATAATGACATTTCGTGAAATTTCTATACGATTTTCTTTAGGTATCCAGATACGATAACCTTTACAGATTTCTTGATAGCCCACAAATACACCTTTCTTGGATTTCGGGTCTAATTTCTGACGTTTTTGCTGCGGGATATGAACATATGCATCAGATCCAAATACTCTAAGAATGGATATATTAGGTACTTTATCGAACCATAATTCAAATGGGGTTTTATTTTTCTGTGGACTTTTTCCTGTTCTATTCAAAGTAAAAACTACGGTATTAACTGCCTCTCCCCAGTAATTTAGATTAAGACCCTTACTATGTATCATAGATCTAGCTGCTTCGACTACAGTTCTCATATCGCGCTCGGCTCTACCATTGTGTTCTGGTGTATATGGTGTAGATTTTTGGTGTACTACCTTATATTTACGTAAGATATCACTTACTTCTTTATTGACGTACTCCGAGCCATTATCTGATCGTAATGTTTTTACCTTCTTGCCAGTATCTGCTTCCACTTGATCTAAATATCTTGAAATTACTTGAGAAACATCCGATTTTGCCTTGATGCAATACACGTAACGATAGTTGGAATAATCATCACGAAAAACAACCATAAAACGAGCACCACCAATTGATTTTACTTGCATCGGTCCGCAAAGATCAGTGTGTACTAAGTCTCCAACATCTTTTGCTCTGTTACTACTTTCTGGAAATGGCATTCTATGCTGCTTACCCATTACACAGCCCTCACAAAAGAAATCACTGCCAGCATATTTTACATTTTGAAGAGTTAATATTTTCTTAACGTGTTCTTTATCTTGATGACACATTCTTCCATGCCAAGTTTGCAAGGAATTGACTTCAACAGCAACGTTTGAACTATGAGTATGTTCATTCACCTGTATAAATAGCTTGAAAAGTCTTGAATTTTTTCTTTGGCCTTTAAGACACACCTGGCCATCACGTCTAAAAACACATTCATGTCCATTTGCTTCTAGAGTATATCCCTTGTCCAAACATGCATTTGTTGAAAAAAGATTTAGTTTTATGTTTGGAACATATAAAACATTTGACAGGAATTTTGAATTCCAGACCTTACCATCATATGCTTTAACATAAATATCACCTTTACCAACGGCTGGTATAATATCTCCATTTCCAACTCGAATACTCTGAGGGGTTTCAAATTGAACATAATTCTGGAACCACTCTTTCTTGTACGACATATGTTCACTTGCACCAGAATCCGCAAACCATGTATTTTCTTCGGAAGTGTCAACAAATAAACGTTCGCCAATAAAAGCTTCACCACTGTTGTTGCGATTTCTATTGGGACAATCACGCTTCCAATGCCCAAATTGTTTACAAATAAAGCATTTACCTTTGGAATTTTTGTTTTCTTGATTTTGTTGACTGTTACTGAACTTTTTATTACCACGTTTTGCTACAAAGGCTTCAGATTTTAACGGTTGAATGCCCAATCTTGATTCTTCCATACACAATCTCGATGTTAAATTCTTCAATGTTCGTTCACCCTTATCTGTTGCTTCCCACGAAGAAAAGAAATGCTTGTATTCATTTGGCAGAGTCATTAAAATCTTCGTTATTAGCATGTTATCCGTAATTTTTTCACCTAGATCCTCTAATTGCTTTGCCAACTTTTGAAATTTTGAAATATGCACAGATATCGAATCTTCAGAGGCTTTTTCGTATTGGAAAAATTGCTGCTGCAGTAAATGTATAGAAGTTTCTGATTTCTGCTCGTATACGTTTTCCAGAGCTGACCACATATCTGCCGATGAATCACAATTCATAACATGAAGCATTGGTTCCTCACCCATAGACACGACCAACGTTTTCTGAGCTTTTGCATCCAAGGAATTCCATTTATTTATCTCAGCAATATCTTGTTCAGGCTTCTTTGTAATTCCGCTTACTATTTCCCAAAGGTTACTAGCACGTAGCACCACCTTTATCTGGAATTTCCACAAAGTCCAGCCTTCCGAACCTTCTAGCTTAGAGATCTTGAAATCCTCCATTTGTACCAACAATAAGCTTCTCAATTAACTATTATAACGAAATGACTATTCTTTCAAAGTTATGGATCTGGGCCCATAACCTGTTAGCAGAGAAAAATATTTCGTGTGTTGTTTGTATGAAATGTAATAAAGAGAATGAAAATTTTTATTTTCAATTTGATTTAAAATAAAAATACATACAGCTAAAAATTATTTCAATATAATTTTACAACAAGTATTTTTATAACAAGTAGATGAATGAATAATTATATAACAAACTACATTAATTTCAACAAAAATGTCCCAAAATTACACCAGTTTTTAACGACTTCATATTAATCGAAATTTTAAAAGGCCCTAAAGAGCTAGGAAGCTAATTTTTTTTTATATTTGGATTGCATGAGATTGTACCTTTCTAACAAGGTATAACTTAAGTAGCTAGCATAAATAGTACCCGATATATATGCAGGTATATCGGAAATTTTTCGAAAAATGTCCCAAAATTACCCCAGCTTTTAACAAGGTATAACTTAAGTAGCTAGCATAAATAGTACCCGATATATATGCGGGTATATCGGACATTTTTCGAAAAATGTCACAAAATTACCCCAGTTTTTAACGACTTCATATAAATCGCAATTTTAAAGGCCGCTAAAGAGCTAGGAAACTCATTTTTTATATTTGGATTGCATGAGATTGTAGCTTTCTAACAAGGTATAACTTAAGTAGCTAGCATAAATAGTACCCGATATATATGCAGGTATATCGGAAATTTTTCGAAAAATGTCCCAAAATTACCCCAGCTTTTAACGACTTCATATAAATCGCAATTCTAAAGGCCCCTAAAGAGCTAGGAAGCTAATTATTTTTAAATTTGGATTGCATGAGATTGTAGCTTTCTAACAAGGTATAACTTAAGTAGCTAGCATAAATAGTACCCGATATATATGCGGGTATATCGGACATTTTTCGCAAAATGTCCCAAAATTACCCCAGTTTTTAACGACTTCATATAAATCGCAATTTTAAAAGGCCATAAAGAGCTAGGAAGCTAATTATTTTTAAATTTGGATTGCATGAGGTTGTAGCTTTCTAACAAGGTATAACTTAAGTAGCTAGCATAAATAGTACCCGATATATATGCGGGTATATCGGACATTTTTCGAAAAATGTCCCAAAATTACCCCAGTTTTTAACGACTTCATATAAATCGCAATTTTAAAAGGCCATAAAGAGCTAGGAAGCTAATTATTTTTAAATTTGGATTGCATGAGATTGTAGCTTTCTAACAAGGTATAACTTAAGTAGCTAGCATAAATAGTACCCGATATATATGCGGGTATATCGGACATTTTTCGCAAAATGTCCCAAAATTACACCAGTTTTTAACGACTTCATATTAATCGAAATTTTAAAAGGCCCTAAAGAGCTAGGAAGCTAATTTTTTTTATATTTGGATTGCATGAGATTGTACCTTTCTAACAAGGTATAACTTAAGTAGCTAGCATAAATAGTACCCGATATATATGCAGGTATATCGGAAATTTTTCGAAAAATGTCCCAAAATTACCCCAGCTTTTAACGACTTCATATAAATCGCAATTTTAAAGGCCGCTAAAGACCTAAGAATTGCATGAGATTGTAGCTTTCTAACAAGGTATAACTTAAGTAGCTAGCATAAACAGTACCCGATATATATGCGGGTATATCGGACATTTTTCGAAAAATGTCACAAAATTACCCCAGTTTTTAACGACTTCATATAAATCGCAATTTTAAAGGGCGCTAAAGAGCTAGGAAACTCATTTTTTATATTTGGATTGCATGAGATTGTAGCTTTCTAACAAGGTATAACTTAAGTAGCTAGCATAAATAGTGACCGATATATATGCAGGTATATCGGAAATTTTTCGAAAAATGTCCCAAAATTACCCCAGTTTTTAACGACTTCATATAAATCGCAATTTTAAAAGGCCATAAAGAGCTATGAAGCTAATTATTTTTAAATTTGGATTGCATGAGATTGTAGCTTTCTAACAAGGTATAACTTAAGTACCTAGCATAAATAGTACCCGATATATATGCGGGTATATCGGACATTTTCCGCAAAATGTCCCAAAATTACCCCAGTTTTTAACGACTTCATATAAATCGCAATTTTAAAAGGCCATAAAGAGCTAGGAAGCTAATTATTTTTAAATTTGGATTGCATGAGATTGTAGCTTTCTAACAAGGTATAACTTAAGTAGCTAGCATAAATAGTACCCGATATATATGCGGGTATATCGGACATTTTTCGCAAAATGTCCCAAAATGACCCCAGTTTTTAACGACTTCATATAAATCGCAATTTTAAAAGGCCCTAAAGAGCTAGGAAGCTAAATTTTTTTATATTTGGATTGCATGAGATTGTAGCTTTCTAACAAGGTATAACTTAAGTAGCTAGCATAAATAGTACCCGATATATATGCGGGTATATCGGACATTTTTCGAAAAATGTCACAAAATTACCCCAGTTTTTAACGACTTCATATAAATCGCAATTTTAAAGGCCGCTAAAGAGCTAGGAAACTCATTTTTTATATTTGGATTGCATGAGATTGTAGCTTTCTAACAAGGTATAACTTAAGTAGCTAGCATAAATAGTACCCGATATATATGCGGGTATATCGGACATTTTTCGCAAAATGTCCCAAAATTACCCCAGTTTTTAACGACTTCATATAAATCGCAATTTTAAAAGGCCATAAAGAGCTAGGAAGCTAATTATTTTTAAATTTGGATTGCATGAGGTTGTAGCTTTCTAACAAGGTATAACTTAAGTAGCTAGCATAAATAGTACCCGATATATATGCGGGTATATCGGACATTTTTCGAAAAATGTCCCAAAATTACCCCAGTTTTTAACGACTTCATATAAATCGCAATTTTAAAAGGCCATAAAGAGCTAGGAAGCTAATTATTTTTAAATTTGGATTGCATGAGATTGTAGCTTTCTAACAAGGTATAACTTAAGTAGCTAGCATAAATAGTACCCGATATATATGCGGGTATATCGGACATTTTTCGCAAAATGTCCCAAAATTACACCAGTTTTTAACGACTTCATATTAATCGAAATTTTAAAAGGCCCTAAAGAGCTAGGAAGCTAATTTTTTTTTATATTTGGATTGCATGAGATTGTACCTTTCTAACAAGGTATAACTTAAGTAGCTAGCATAAATAGTACCCGATATATATGCAGGTATATCGGAAATTTTTCGAAAAATGTCCCAAAATTACCCCAGCTTTTAACAAGGTATAACTTAAGTAGCTAGCATAAATAGTACCCGATATATATGCGGGTATATCGGACATTTTTCGAAAAATGTCACAAAATTACCCCAGTTTTTAACGACTTCATATAAATCGCAATTTTAAAGGCCGCTAAAGAGCTAGGAAACTCATTTTTTATATTTGGATTGCATGAGATTGTAGCTTTCTAACAAGGTATAACTTAAGTAGCTAGCATAAATAGTACCCGATATATATGCAGGTATATCGGAAATTTTTCGAAAAATGTCCCAAAATTACCCCAGCTTTTAACGACTTCATATAAATCGCAATTCTAAAGGCCCCTAAAGAGCTAGGAAGCTAATTATTTTTAAATTTGGATTGCATGAGATTGTAGCTTTCTAACAAGGTATAACTTAAGTAGCTAGCATAAATAGTACCCGATATATATGCGGGTATATCGGACATTTTTCGCAAAATGTCCCAAAATTACCCCAGTTTTTAACGACTTCATATAAATCGTAATTTTAAAAGGCCATAAAGAGCTAGGAAGCTAATTATTTTTAAATTTGGATTGCATGAAGTTGTAGCTTTCTAACAAGGTATAACTTAAGTAGCTAGCATAAATAGTACCCGATATATATGCGGGTATATCGGACATTTTTCGAAAAATGTCCCAAAATTACCCCAGTTTTTAACGACTTCATATAAATCGCAATTTTAAAAGGCCATAAAGAGCTAGGAAGCTAATTATTTTTAAATTTGGATTGCATGAGATTGTAGCTTTCTAACAAGGTATAACTTAAGTAGCTAGCATAAATAGTACCCGATATATATGCGGGTATATCGGACATTTTTCGCAAAATGTCCCAAAATTACACCAGTTTTTAACGACTTCATATTAATCGAAATTTTAAAAGGCCCTAAAGAGCTAGGAAGCTAATTTTTTTTATATTTGGATTGCATGAGATTGTACCTTTCTAACAAGTTATAACTTAAGTAGCTAGCATAAATAGTACCCGATATATATGCAGGTATATCGGAAATTTTTCGAAAAATGTCCCAAAATTACCCCAGCTTTTAACAAGGTATAACTTAAGTAGCTAGCTTAAATAGTACCCGATTATATGCGGGTATATCGGACATTTTTCGAAAAATGTCACAAAATTACCCCAGTTTTTAACGACTTCATATAAATCGCAATTTTAAAGGCCGCTAAAGAGCTAGGAAACTCATTTTTTATATTTGGATTGCATGAGATTGTAGCTTTCTAACAAGGTATAACTTAAGTAGCTAGCATAAATAGTACCCGATATATATGCAGGTATATCGGAAATTTTTCGAAAAATGTCCCAAAATTACCCCAGCTTTTAACGACTTCATATAAATCGCAATTCTAAAGGCCCCTAAAGAGCTAGGAAGCTAATTATTTTTAAATTTGGATTGCATGAGATTGTAGCTTTCTAACAAGGTATAATTTAAGTAGCTAGCATAAATAGTACCCGATATATATGCGGGTATATCAGACATTTTTCGAAAAATGTCCCAAAATTACCCCAGTTTTTAACGACTTCATATAAATCGTAATTCTAAAGGCCGATAAAGAGCTAGGAAACTCATTTTTTTATATTTGGATTGCATGAGATTGTAGCTTTCTAACAAGGTATAACTTAAGTAGCTAGCATAAATAGTACCCGATATATATGCGGGTATATCGGACATTTTTCGCAAAATGTCCCAAAATTACCCCAGTTTTTAACGACTTCATATAAATCGCAATTTTAAAAGGCCATAAAGAGCTAGGAAGCTAATTATTTTTAAATTTGGATTGCATGAGGTTGTAGCTTTCTAACAAGGTATAACTTAAGTAGCTAGCATAAATAGTACCCGATATATATGCGGGTATATCGGACATTTTTCGAAAAATGTCCCAAAATTACCCCAGTTTTTAACGACTTCATATAAATCGCAATTTTAAAAGGCCATAAAGAGCTAGGAAGCTAATTATTTTTAAATTTGGATTGCATGAGATTGTAGCTTTCTAACAAGGTATAACTTAAGTAGCTAGCATAAATAGTACCCGATATATATGCGGGTATATCGGACATTTTTCGCAAAATGTCCCAAAATTACACCAGTTTTTAACGACTTCATATTAATCGAAATTTTAAAAGGCCCTAAAGAGCTAGGAAGCTAATTTTTTTTTATATTTGGATTGCATGAGATTGTACCTTTCTAACAAGGTATAACTTAAGTAGCTAGCATAAATAGTACCCGATATATATGCAGGTATATCGGAAATTTTTCGAAAAATGTCCCAAAATTACCCCAGCTTTTAACGACTTCATATAAATCGCAATTCTAAAGGCCCCTAAAGAGCTAGGAAGCTAATTATTTTTAAATTTGGATTGCATGAGATTGTAGCTTTCTAACAAGGTATAATTTAAGTAGCTAGCATAAATAGTACCCGATATATATGTGGGTATATCAGACATTTTTCGAAAAATGTCCCAAAATTACCCCAGTTTTTAACGACTTCATATAAATCGTAATTCTAAAGGCCGATAAAGAGCTAGGAAACTCATTTTTTTATATTTGGATTGCATGAGATTGTAGCTTTCTAACAAGGTATAACTTAAGTAGCTAGCATAAATAGTACCCGATATATATGCGGGTATATCGGACATTTTTCGCAAAATGTCCCAAAATTACCCCAGTTTTTAACGACTTCATATAAATCGCAATTTTAAAAGGCCATAAAGAGCTAGGAAGCTAATTATTTTTAAATTTGGATTGCATGAGGTTGTAGCTTTCTAACAAGGTATAACTTAAGTAGCTAGCATAAATAGTACCCGATATATATGCGGGTATATCGGACATTTTTCGAAAAATGTCCCAAAATTACCCCAGTTTTTAACGACTTCATATAAATCGCAATTTTAAAAGGCCATAAAGAGCTAGGAAGCTAATTATTTTTAAATTTGGATTGCATGAGATTGTAGCTTTCTAACAAGGTATAACTTAAGTAGCTAGCATAAATAGTACCCGATTCATATTAATCAAAATTACCCCAGTTTTTAACGACTTCATATAAATCGCAATTTTAAAAGGCCATAAAGAGCTAGGAAGCTAATTATTTTTAAATTTGGATTGCATGAGATTGTACCTTTCTAACAAGGTATAACTTAAGTAGCTAGCATAAATAGTACCCGATATATATGCGGGTATATCGGACATTTTTCGAAAAATGTCACAAAATTACCCCAGTTTTTAACGACTTCATATAAATCGCAATTTCGAAGGCCGCTAAAGAGCTAGGAAACTCATTTTTTATATTTGGATTGCATGAGATTGTAGCTTTCTAACAAGGTATAACTTAAGTAGCTAGCATAAATAGTACCCGATATATATGCGGGTATATCGGACATTTTTCGCAAAATGTCCCAAAATTACCCCAGTTTTTAACGACTTCATATAAATCGCAATTTTAAAAGGCCATAAAGAGCTAGGAAGCTAATTATTTTTAAATTTGGATTGCATGAGGTTGTAGCTTTCTAACAAGGTATAACTTAAGTAGCTAGCATAAATAGTACCCGATATATATGCGGGTATATCGGACATTTTTCGCAAAATGTCCCAAAATTACACCAGTTTTTAACGACTTCATATTAATCGAAATTTTAAAAGGCCCTAAAGAGCTAGGAAGCTAATTTTTTTTTATATTTGGATTGCATGAGATTGTACCTTTCTAACAAGGTATAACTTAAGTAGCTAGCATAAATAGTACCCGATATAGATGCAGGTATATCGGAAATTTTTCGAAAAATGTCCCAAAATTACCCCAGCTTTTAACGACTTCATATAAATCGCAATTCTAAAGGCCCCTAAAGAGCTAGGAAGCTAATTATTTTTAAATTTGGATTGCATGAGATTGTAGCTTTCTAACAAGGTATAATTTAAGTAGCTAGCATAAATAGTACCCGATATATATGCGGGTATATCAGACATTTTTCGAAAAATGTCCCAAAATTACCCCAGTTTTTAACGACTTCATATAAATCGTAATTCTAAAGGCCGATAAAGAGCTAGGAAACTCATTTTTTATATTTAGATTTCATGAGATTGTAGCTTTCTAACAAGGTATAACTTAAGTAGCTAGCATAAATAGTACCCGATATATATGCAGGTATATCGGAAATTTTTCGAAAAATGTCCCAAAATTACCCCAGCTTTTAACGACTTCATATAAATCGCAATTCTAAAGGCCCCTAAAGAGCTAGGAAGCTAATTATTTTTAAATTTGGATTGCATGAGATTGTAGCTTTCTAACAAGGTATAATTTAAGTAGCTAGCATAAATAGTACCCGATATATATGCGGGTATATCAGACATTTTTCGAAAAATGTCCCATAATTACCCCAGTTTTTAACGACTTCATATAAATCGCAATTTTAAAGGCCGCTAAAGACCTAAGAATTGCATGAGATTGTAGCTTTCTAACAAGGTATAACTTAAGTAGCTAGCATAAACAGTACCCGATATATATGCGGGTATATCGGACATTTTTCGAAAAATGTCACAAAATTACCCCAGTTTTTAACGACTTCATATAAATCGCAATTTTAAAGGCCGCTAAAGAGCTAGGAAACTCATTTTTTATATTTGGATTGCATGAGATTGTAGCTTTCTAACAAGGTATAACTTAAGTAGCTAGCATAAATAGTGACCGATATATATGCAGGTATATCGGAAATTTTTCGAAAAATGTCCCAAAATTACCCCAGTTTTTAACGACTTCATATAAATCGCAATTTTAAAAGGCCATAAAGAGCTATGAAGCTAATTATTTTTAAATTTGGATTGCATGAGATTGTAGCTTTCTAACAAGGTATAACTTAAGTACCTAGCATAAATAGTACCCGATATATATGCGGGTATATCGGACATTTTTCGAAAAATGTCACAAAATTACCCCAGTTTTTAACGACTTCATATAAATCGCAATTTTAAAAGGCCATAAAGAGCTAGGAAGCTAATTATTTTTAAATTTGGATTGCATGAGGTTGTAGCTTTCTAACAAGGTATAACTTAAGTAGCTAGCATAAATAGTACCCGATATATATGCGGGTATATCGGACATTTTTCGAAAAATGTCCCAAAATTACCCCAGTTTTTAACGACTTCATATAAATCGCAATTTTAAAAGGCCATAAAGAGCTAGGAAGCTAATTATTTTTAAATTTGGATTACATGAGATTGTAGCTTTCTAACAAGGTATAACTTAAGTAGCTAGCATAAATAGTACCCGATATATATGCGGGTATATCGGACATTTTTCGCAAAATGTCCCAAAATTACACCAGTTTTTAACAACTTCATATTAATCGAAATTTTAAAAGGCCCTAAAGAGCTAGGAAGCTAATTATTTTTAAATTTGGATTGCATGAGGTTGTAGCTTTCTAACAAGGTATAACTTAAGTAGCTAGCATAAATAGTACCCGATATATATGCGGGTATATCGGACATTTTTCGCAAAATGTCCCAAAATTACACCAGTTTTTAACGACTTCATATTAATCGAAATTTTAAAAGGCCCTAAAGAGCTAGGAAGCTAATTTTTTTTTATATTTGGATTGCATGAGATTGTACCTTTCTAACAAGGTATAACTTAAGTAGCTAGCATAAATAGTACCCGATATATATGCAGGTATATCGGACATTTTTCGAAAAATGTCCCAAAATTACCCCAGCTTTTAACGACTTCATATAAATCGCAATTCTAAAGGCCCCTAAAGAGCTAGGAAGCTAATTATTTTTAAATTTGGATTGCATGAGATTGTAGCTTTCTAACAAGGTATAATTTAAGTAGCTAGCATAAATAGTACCCGATATATATGCGGGTATATCAGACATTTTTCGAAAAATGTCCCAAAATTACCCCAGTTTTTAACGACTTCATATAAATCGTAATTCTAAAGGCCGATAAAGAGCTAGGAAACTCATTTTTTATATTTAGATTTCATGAGATTGTAGCTTTCTAACAAGGTATAACTTAAGTAGCTAGCATAAATAGTACCCGATATATATGCAGGTATATCGGAAATTTTTCGAAAAATGTCCCAAAATTACCCCAGCTTTTAACGACTTCATATAAATCGCAATTCTAAAGGCCCCTAAAGAGCTAGGAAGCTAATTATTTTTAAATTTGGATTGCATGAGATTGTAGCTTTCTAACAAGGTATAATTTAAGTAGCTAGCATAAATAGTACCCGATATATATGCGGGTATATCAGACATTTTTCGAAAAATGTCCCATAATTACCCCAGTTTTTAACGACTTCATATAAATCGCAATTTTAAAGGCCGCTAAAGACCTAAGAATTGCATGAGATTGTAGCTTTCTAACAAGGTATAACTTAAGTAGCTAGCATAAACAGTACCCGATATATATGCGGGTATATCGGACATTTTTCGAAAAATGTCACAAAATTACCCCAGTTTTTAACGACTTCATATAAATCGCAATTTTAAAGGCCGCTAAAGAGCTAGGAAACTCATTTTTTATATTTGGATTGCATGAGATTGTAGCTTTCTAACAAGGTATAACTTAAGTAGCTAGCATAAATAGTGACCGATATATATGCAGGTATATCGGAAATTTTTCGAAAAATGTCCCAAAATTACCCCAGTTTTTAACGACTTCATATAAATCGCAATTTTAAAAGGCCATAAAGAGCTATGAAGCTAATTATTTTTAAATTTGGATTGCATGAGATTGTAGCTTTCTAACAAGGTATAACTTAGGTACCTAGCATAAATAGTACCCGATATATATGCGGGTATATCGGACATTTTCCGCAAAATGTCCCAAAATTACCCCAGTTTTTAACGACTTCATATAAATCGCAATTTTAAAAGGCCATAAAGAGCTAGGAAGCTAATTATTTTTAAATTTGGATTGCATGAGATTGTAGCTTTCTAACAAGGTATAACTTAAGTAGCTAGCATAAATAGTACCCGATATATATGCGGGTATATCGGACATTTTTCGCAAAATGTCCCAAAATTACCCCAGTTTTTAACGACTTCATTAAATCGCAATTTTAAAAGGCCCTAAAGAGCTAGGAAGCTAAATTTTTTTATATTTGGATTGCATGAGATTGTAGCTTTCTAACAAGGTATAACTTAAGTAGCTAGCATAAATAGTACCCGATATATATGCGGGTATATCGGACATTTTTCGAAAAATGTCACAAAATTACCCCAGTTTTTAACGACTTCATATAAATCGCAATTTTAAAAGGCCATAAAGAGCTAGGAAGCTAATTATTTTTAAATTTGGATTGCATGAGGTTGTAGCTTTCTAACAAGGTATAACTTAAGTAGCTAGCATAAATAGTACCCGATATATATGCGGGTATATCGGACATTTTTCGAAAAATGTCCCAAAATTACCCCAGTTTTTAACGACTTCATATAAATCGCAATTTTAAAAGGCCATAAAGAGCTAGGAAGCTAATTATTTTTAAATTTGGATTACATGAGATTGTAGCTTTCTAACAAGGTATAACTTAAGTAGCTAGCATAAATAGTACCCGATATATATGCGGGTATATCGGACATTTTTCGCAAAATGTCCCAAAATTACACCAGTTTTTAACAACTTCATATTAATCGAAATTTTAAAAGGCCCTAAAGAGCTAGGAAGCTAATTTTTTTTTATATTTGGATTGCATGAGATTGTACCTTTCTAACAAGGTATAACTTAAGTAGCTAGCATAAATACTACCCGATATATATGCAGGTATATCGGAAATTTTTCGAAAAATGTCCCAAAATTACCCCAGCTTTTAACGACTTTATATAAATCGCAATTCTAAAGGCCCCTAAAGAGCTAGGAAGCTAATTATTTTTAAATTTGGATTGCATGAGATTGTAGCTTTCTAACAAGGAATAACTTAAGTAGCTAGCATAAACAGTACCCGATATATATGCGGGTATATCGGACATTTTTCGAAAAATGTCACAAAATTACCCAAGTTTTTAACGACTTCATATAAATCGTAATTCTAAAGGCCGCTAAAGAGCTAGGAAACTCATTTTTTACATTTAGATTTCATGAGATTGTAGCTTTCTAACAAGGTATAACCTAAGTAGCTAGCATAAATAGTACCCGATATATATGCAGGTATATCGGAAATTTTTCGAAAAATGTCCCAAAATTACCCCAGCTTTTAACGACTTCATATAAATCGCAATTCTAAAGGCCCCTAAAGAGCTAGGAAGCTAATTATTTTTAAATTTGGATTGCATGAGATTGTAGCTTTCTAACAAGGTATAATTTAAGTAGCTAGCATAAATAGTACCCGATATATATGCGGGTATATCAGACATTTTTCGAAAAATGTCCCAAAATTACCCCAGTTTTTAACGACTTCATATAAATCGCAATTTTAAAGGCCGCTAAAGACCTAAGAATTGCATGAGATTGTAGCTTTCTAACAAGGTATAACTTAAGTAGCTAGCATAAACAGTACCCGATATATATGCGGGTATATCGGACATTTTTCGAAAAATGTCACAAAATTACCCAATTTTTAACGACTTCATATAAATCGCAATTTTAAAGGCCGCTAAAGAGCTAGGAAACTCATTTTTTATATTTGGATTGCATGAGATTGTAGCTTTCTAACAAGGTATAACTTAAGTAGCTAGCATAAATAGTGACCGATATATATGCAGGTATATCGGAAATTTTTCGAAAAATGTCCCAAAATTACCCCAGTTTTTAACGACTTCATATAAATCGCAATTTTAAAAGGCCATAAAGAGCTAGGAAGCTAATTATTTTTAAATTTGGATTGCATGAGATTGTAGCTTTCTAACAAGGTATAACTTAAGTACCTAGCATAAATAGTACCCGATATATATGCGGGTATGTCAGACATTTTTCGCAAAATGTCCCAAAATTACACCAGTTTTTAACAACTTCATATTAATCGAAATTTTAAAAGGCCCTAAAGAGCTAGGAAGCTAATTTTTTTTTATATTTGGATTGCATGAGATTGTACCTTTCTAACAAGGTATAACTTAAGTAGCTAGCATAAATACTACCCGATATATATGCAGGTATATCGGAAATTTTTCGAAAAATGTCCCAAAATTACCCCAGCTTTTAACGACTTCATATAAATCGCAATTCTAAAGGCCCCTAAAGAGCTAGGAAGCTAATTATTTTTAAATTTGGATTGCATGAGATTGTAGCTTTCTAACAAGGTATAATTTAAGTAGCTAGAATAAATAGTACCCGATATATATGCGGGTATATCAGACATTTTTCGAAAAATGTCCCAAAATTACCCCAGTTTTTAACGACTTCATATAAATCGTAATTCTAAAGGCCGATAAAGAGCTAGGAAACTCATTTTTTATATTTGGATTGCATGAGATTGTAGCTTTCTAACAAGGTATAACTTAAGTAGCTAGCATAAACAGTACCCGATATATATGCGGGTAAATCGGACATTTTTCGAAAAATGTCCCAAAATTACCCCAGTTTTTAACGACTTCATATAAATCGCAATTCTAAAGGCCGCTAAAGAGCTAGGAAACTCATTTTTTTATATTTGGATTGCATGAGATTGTAGCTTTCTAACAAGGTATAACTTAAGTAGCTAGCATAAATAGTGCCCGATATATATGCAGGTATATCGGAAATTTTTCGAAAAATGTCCCAAAATTACCCCAGTTTTTATATTTGGATTGCATGAGATTGTAGCTTTCTAACAAGGTATAACTTAAGTAGCTAGCATAAACAGTACCCGATATATATGCGGGTATATCGGACATTTTTCGAAAAATGTCACAAAATTACCCCAGTTTTTAACGACTTCATATAAATCGCAATTCTAAAGGCCGCTAAAGAGCTAGGAAACTCATTTTTCGCAAAATGTCCCAAAATTACACCAGTTTTTAACGACTTCATATTAATCGAAATTTTAAAAGGCCCTAAAGAGCTAGGAAGCTAATTTTTTTTTATATTTGGATTGCATGAGATTGTACCTTTCTAACAAGGTATAACTTAAGTAGCTAGCATAAATAGTACCCGATATATATGCAGGTATATCGGAAATTTTTTGAAAAATGTCCCAAAATTACCCCAGCTTTTAACGACTTCATATAAATCGCAATTCTAAAGGCCCCTAAAGAGCTAGGAAGCTAATTATTTTTAAATTTGGATTGCATGAGATTGTAGCTTTCTAACAAGGTATAATTTAAGTAGCTAGAATAAATAGTACCCGATATATATGCGGGTATATCAGACATTTTTCGAAAAATGTCCCAAAATTACCCCAATTTTTAACGACTTCATATAAATCGCAATTTTAAAGGCCGCTAAAGAGCTAGGAAACTCATTTTTTATATTTGGATTGCATGAGATTGTAGCTTTCTAACAAGGTATAACTTAAGTAGCTAGCATAAATAGTGACCGATATATATGCAGGTATATCGGAAATTTTTCGAAAAATGTCACAAAATTACCCCAGTTTTTAACGACTTCATATAAATCGCAATTCTAAAGGCCGCTAAAGAGCTAGGAAACTCATTTTTTATATTTGGATTGCATGAGATTGTAGCTTTCTAACAAGGTATAATTTAAGTAGCTAGCATAAATAGTACCCGATATATATGCGGGTATATCAGACATTTTTCGAAAAATGTCCCAAAATTACCCCAGTTTTTAACGACTTCATATAAATCGCAATTTTAAAAGGCCATAAAGAGCTAGGAAGCTAATTATTTTTAAATTTGGATTGCATGAGATTGTAGCTTTCTAACAAGGTATAACTTAAGTAGCTAGCATAAATAGTGACCGATATATATGCAGGTATATCGGAAATTTTTCGAAAAATGTCCCAAAATTACCCCAGTTTTTAACGACTTCATATAAATCGCAATTTTAAAAGGCCATAAAGAGCTAGGAATCTAATTATTTTTAAATTTGGATTGCATGAGAGCTTTCTAACAAGGTATAACTTAAGTACCTAGCATAAATAGTACCCGATATATATGCGGGTATATCAGACATTTTTCGAAAAATGTCCCAAAATTACCCCAGTTTTTAACGACTTCATATAAATCGCAATTTTAAAGGCCGCTAAAGACCTAAGAATTGCATGAGATTGTAGCTTTCTAACAAGGTATAACTTAAGTAGCTAGCATAAACAGTACCCGATATATATGCGGGTATATCGGACATTTTTCGAAAAATGTCACAAAATTACCCCAGTTTTTAACGACTTCATATAAATCGCAATTCTAAAGGCCGCTAAAGAGCTAGTAAACTCATTTTTTATATTTGGATTGCATGAGCTTTCTAACAAGGTATAACTTAAGTAGCTAGCATAAATAGTACCCGATATATATGCAGGTATATCGGAAATTTTTCGAAAAATGTCCCAAAATTACCCCAGTTTTTAACGACTTCATATAAATCGCAATTCTAAAGGCCCCTAAAGAGCTAGGAAGCTAATTATTTTTAAATTTGGATTGCATGAGATTGTAGCTTTCTAACAAGGTATAATTTAAGTAGCTAGCATAAATAGTACCCGATATATATGCGGGTATATCAGACATTTTTCGAAAAATGTCCCAAAATTACCCCAGTTTTTAACGACTTCATATAAATCGCAATTCTAAAGGCCGCTAAAGAGCTAGGAAACTCATTTTTTATATTTGGATTGCATGAGATTGTAGCTTTCTAACAAGGTATAACTTAAGTAGCTAGCATAAATAGTGCCCGATATATATGCAGGTATATCGGAAATTTTTCGAAAAATGTCCCAAAATTACCCCAGTTTTTATATTTGGATTGCATGAGATTGTAGCTTTCTAACAAGGTATAACTTAAGTAGCTAGCATAAACAGTACCCGATATATATGCGGGTATATCAGACATTTTTCGAAAAATGTCACAAAATTACCCCAGTTTTTAACGACTTCATATAAATCGCAATTCTAAAGGCCGCTAAAGAGCTAGGAAACTCATTTTTTATATTTGGATTGCATGAGATTGTAGCTTTCTAACAAGGTATAACTTAAGTACCTAGCATAAATAGTACCCGATATATATATATCGGACATTTTTCGCAAAATGCCCCAAAATTACACCAGTTTTTAACGACTTCATATTAATCGAAATTTTAAAAGGCCCTAAAGAGCTAGGAAGCTAATTATTTTTAAATTTGGATTGCATGAGGTTGTAGCTTTCTAACAAGGTATAACTTAAGTAGCTAGCATAAATAGTACCCGATATATATGCGGGTATATCGGACATTTTTCGCAAAATGTCCCAAAATTACACCAGTTTTTAACGACTTCATATTAATCGAAATTTTAAAAGGCCCTAAAGAGCTAGGAAGCTAATTTTTTTTTATATTTGGATTGCATGAGATTGTACCTTTCTAACAAGGTATAACTTAAGTAGCTAGCATAAATAGTACCCGATATATATGCAGGTATATCGGACATTTTTCGAAAAATGTCCCAAAATTACCCCAGCTTTTAACGACTTCATATAAATCGCAATTCTAAAGGCCCCTAAAGAGCTAGGAAGCTAATTATTTTTAAATTTGGATTGCATGAGATTGTAGCTTTCTAACAAGGTATAATTTAAGTAGCTAGCATAAATAGTACCCGATATATATGCGGGTATATCAGACATTTTTCGAAAAATGTCCCAAAATTACCCCAGTTTTTAACGACTTCATATAAATCGTAATTCTAAAGGCCGATAAAGAGCTAGGAAACTCATTTTTTATATTTAGATTTCATGAGATTGTAGCTTTCTAACAAGGTATAACTTAAGTAGCTAGCATAAATAGTACCCGATATATATGCAGGTATATCGGAAATTTTTCGAAAAATGTCCCAAAATTACCCCAGCTTTTAACGACTTCATATAAATCGCAATTCTAAAGGCCCCTAAAGAGCTAGGAAGCTAATTATTTTTAAATTTGGATTGCATGAGATTGTAGCTTTCTAACAAGGTATAATTTAAGTAGCTAGCATAAATAGTACCCGATATATATGCGGGTATATCAGACATTTTTCGAAAAATGTCCCATAATTACCCCAGTTTTTAACGACTTCATATAAATCGCAATTTTAAAGGCCGCTAAAGACCTAAGAATTGCATGAGATTGTAGCTTTCTAACAAGGTATAACTTAAGTAGCTAGCATAAACAGTACCCGATATATATGCGGGTATATCGGACATTTTTCGAAAAATGTCACAAAATTACCCCAGTTTTTAACGACTTCATATAAATCGCAATTTTAAAGGCCGCTAAAGAGCTAGGAAACTCATTTTTTATATTTGGATTGCATGAGATTGTAGCTTTCTAACAAGGTATAACTTAAGTAGCTAGCATAAATAGTGACCGATATATATGCAGGTATATCGGAAATTTTTCGAAAAATGTCCCAAAATTACCCCAGTTTTTAACGACTTCATATAAATCGCAATTTTAAAAGGCCATAAAGAGCTATGAAGCTAATTATTTTTAAATTTGGATTTCATGAGATTGTAGCTTTCTAACAAGGTATAACTTAAGTAGCTAGCATAAATAGTACCCGATATATATGCAGGTATATCGGAAATTTTTCGAAAAATGTCCAAAAAATAACCCCAGCTTTTAACGACTTCATATAAATCGCAATTCTAAAGGCCCCTAAAGAGCTAGGAAGCTAATTATTTTTAAATTTGGATTGCATGAGATTGTAGCTTTCTAACAAGGTATAATTTAAGTAGCTAGCATAAATAGTACCCGATATATATGCGGGTATATCAGACATTTTTCGAAAAATGTCCCATAATTACCCCAGTTTTTAACGACTTCATATAAATCGCAATTTTAAAGGCCGCTAAAGACCTAAGAATTGCATGAGATTGTAGCTTTCTAACAAGGTATAACTTAAGTAGCTAGCATAAACAGTACCCGATATATATGCGGGTATATCGGACATTTTTCGAAAAATGTCACAAAATTACCCCAGTTTTTAACGACTTCATATAAATCGCAATTTTAAAGGCCGCTAAAGAGCTAGGAAACTCATTTTTTATATTTGGATTGCATGAGATTGTAGCTTTCTAACAAGGTATAACTTAAGTAGCTAGCATAAATAGTGACCGATATATATGCAGGTATATCGGAAATTTTTCGAAAAATGTCCCAAAATTACCCCAGTTTTTAACGACTTCATATAAATCGCAATTTTAAAAGGCCATAAAGAGCTATGAAGCTAATTATTTTTAAATTTGGATTGCATGAGATTGTAGCTTTCTAACAAGGTATAACTTAAGTACCTAGCATAAATAGTACCCGATATATATGCGGGTATATCGGACATTTTCCGCAAAATGTCCCAAAATTACCCCAGTTTTTAACGACTTCATATAAATCGCAATTTTAAAAGGCCATAAAGAGCTAGGAAGCTAATTATTTTTAAATTTGGATTGCATGAGATTGTAGCTTTCTAACAAGGTATAACTTAAGTAGCTAGCATAAATAGTACCCGATATATATGCGGGTATATCGGACATTTTTCGCAAAATGTCCCAAAATTACCCCAGTTTTTAACGACTTCATTAAATCGCAATTTTAAAAGGCCCTAAAGAGCTAGGAAGCTAAATTTTTTTATATTTGGATTGCATGAGATTGTAGCTTTCTAACAAGGTATAACTTAAGTAGCTAGCATAAATAGTACCCGATATATATGCGGGTATATCGGACATTTTTCGAAAAATGTCACAAAATTACCCCAGTTTTTAACGACTTCATATAAATCGCAATTTTAAAAGGCCATAAAGAGCTAGGAAGCTAATTATTTTTAAATTTGGATTGCATGAGGTTGTAGCTTTCTAACAAGGTATAACTTAAGTAGCTAGCATAAATAGTACCCGATATATATGCGGGTATATCGGACATTTTTCGAAAAATGTCCCAAAATTAGCCCAGTTTTTAACGACTTCATATAAATCGCAATTTTAAAAGGCCATAAAGAGCTAGGAAGCTAATTATTTTTAAATTTGGATTACATGAGATTGTAGCTTTCTAACAAGGTATAACTTAAGTAGCTAGCATAAATAGTACCCGATATATATGCGGGTATATCGGACATTTTTCGCAAAATGTCCCAAAATTACACCAGTTTTTAACAACTTCATATTAATCGAAATTTTAAAAGGCCCTAAAGAGCTAGGAAGCTAATTTTTTTTTATATTTGGATTGCATGAGATTGTACCTTTCTAACAAGGTATAACTTAAGTAGCTAGCATAAATACTACCCGATATATATGCAGGTATATCGGAAATTTTTCGAAAAATGTCCCAAAATTACCCCAGCTTTTAACGACTTCATATAAATCGCAATTCTAAAGGCCCCTAAAGAGCTAGGAAGCTAATTATTTTTAAATTTGGATTGCATGAGATTGTAGCTTTCTAACAAGGAATAACTTAAGTAGCTAGCATAAACAGTACCCGATATATATGCGGGTATATCGGACATTTTTCGAAAAATGTCACAAAATTACCCAAGTTTTTAACGACTTCATATAAATCGTAATTCTAAAGGCCGCTAAAGAGCTAGGAAACTCATTTTTTACATTTAGATTTCATGAGATTGTAGCTTTCTAACAAGGTATAACCTAAGTAGCTAGCATAAATAGTACCCGATATATATGCAGGTATATCGGAAATTTTTCGAAAAATGTCCCAAAATTACCCCAGCTTTTAACGACTTCATATAAATCGCAATTCTAAAGGCCCCTAAAGAGCTAGGAAGCTAATTATTTTTAAATTTGGATTGCATGAGATTGTAGCTTTCTAACAAGGTATAATTTAAGTAGCTAGCATAAATAGTACCCGATATATATGCGGGTATATCAGACATTTTTCGAAAAATGTCCCAAAATTACCCCAGTTTTTAACGACTTCATATAAATCGCAATTTTAAAGGCCGCTAAAGACCTAAGAATTGCATGAGATTGTAGCTTTCTAACAAGGTATAACTTAAGTAGCTAGCATAAACAGTACCCGATATATATGCGGGTATATCGGACATTTTTCGAAAAATGTCACAAAATTACCCAATTTTTAACGACTTCATATAAATCGCAATTTTAAAGGCCGCTAAAGACCTAAGAATTGCATGAGATTGTAGCTTTCTAACAAGGTATAACTTAAGTAGCTAGCATAAATAGTGACCGATATATATGCAGGTATATCGGAAATTTTTCGAAAAATGTCCCAAAATTACCCCAGTTTTTAACGACTTCATATAAATCGCAATTTTAAAAGGCCATAAAGAGCTAGGAAGCTAATTATTTTTAAATTTGGATTGCATGAGATTGTAGCTTTCTAACAAGGTATAACTTAAGTACCTAGCATAAATAGTACCCGATATATATGCGGGTATGTCAGACATTTTTCGCAAAATGTCCCAAAATTACACCAGTTTTTAACAACTTCATATTAATCGAAATTTTAAAAGGCCCTAAAGAGCTAGGAAGCTAATTTTTTTTATATTTGGATTGCATGAGATCGTACCTTTCTAACAAGGTATAACTTAAGTAGCTAGCATAAATACTACCCGATATATATGCAGGTATATCGGAAATTTTTCGAAAAATGTCCCAAAATTACCCCAGCTTTTAACGACTTCATATAAATCGCAATTCTAAAGGCCCCTAAAGAGCTAGGAAGCTAATTATTTTTAAATTTGGATTGCATGAGATTGTAGCTTTCTAACAAGGTATAATTTAAGTAGCTAGAATAAATAGTACCCGATATATATGCGGGTATATCAGACATTTTTCGAAAAATGTCCCAAAATTACCCCAATTTTTAACGACTTCATATAAATCGCAATTTTAAAGGCCGCTAAAGAGCTAGGAAACTCATTTTTTATATTTGGATTGCATGAGATTGTAGCTTTCTAACAAGGTATAACTTAAGTAGCTAGCATAAATAGTGACCGATATATATGCAGGTATATCGGAAATTTTTCGAAAAATGTCCCAAAATTACCCCAGTTTTTAACGACTTCATATAAATCGCAATTTTAAAAGGCCATAAAGAGCTAGGAATCTAATTATTTTTAAATTTGGATTGCATGAGAGCTTTCTAACAAGGTATAACTTAAGTACCTAGCATAAATAGTACCCGATATATATGCGGGTATATCAGACATTTTTCGAAAAATGTCCCAAAATTACCCCAGTTTTTAACGACTTCATATAAATCGCAATTTTAAAGGCCGCTAAAGACCTAAGAATTGCATGAGATTGTAGCTTTCTAACAAGGTATAACTTAAGTAGCTAGCATAAACAGTACCCGATATATATGCGGGTATATCGGACATTTTTCGAAAAATGTCACAAAATTACCCCAGTTTTTAACGACTTCATATAAATCGCAATTCTAAAGGCCGCTAAAGAGCTAGGAAACTCATTTTTTATATTTGGATTGCATGAGCTTTCTAACAAGGTATAACTTAAGTAGCTAGCATAAATAGTACCCGATATATATGCAGGTATATCGGAAATTTTTCGAAAAATGTCCCAAAATTACCCCAGTTTTTAACGACTTCATATAAATCGCAATTCTAAAGGCCGCTAAAGAGCTAGGAAACTCATTTTTTTATATTTGGATTGCATGAGATTGTAGCTTTCTAACAAGGTATAACTTAAGTAGCTAGCATAAATAGTGCCCGATATATATGCAGGTATATCGGAAATTTTTCGAAAAATGTCCCAAAATTACCCCAGTTTTTATATTTGGATTGCATGAGATTGTAGCTTTCTAACAAGGTATAACTTAAGTAGCTAGCATAAACAGTACCCGATATATATGCGGGTATATCGGACATTTTTCGAAAAATGTCACAAAATTACCCCAGTTTTTAACGACTTCATATAAATCGCAATTCTAAAGGCCGCTAAAGAGCTAGGAAACTCATTTTTCGCAAAATGTCCCAAAATTACACCAGTTTTTAACGACTTCATATTAATCGAAATTTTAAAAGGCCCTAAAGAGCTAGGAAGCTAATTTTTTTTTATATTTGGATTGCATGAGATTGTACCTTTCTAACAAGGTATAACTTAAGTAGCTAGCATAAATAGTACCCGATATATATGCAGGTATATCGGAAATTTTTTGAAAAATGTCCCAAAATTACCCCAGCTTTTAACGACTTCATATAAATCGCAATTCTAAAGGCCCCTAAAGAGCTAGGAAGCTAATTATTTTTAAATTTGGATTGCATGAGATTGTAGCTTTCTAACAAGGTATAATTTAAGTAGCTAGAATAAATAGTACCCGATATATATGCGGGTATATCAGACATTTTTCGAAAAATGTCCCAAAATTACCCCAGTTTTTAACGACTTCATATAAATCGTAATTCTAAAGGCCGATAAAGAGCTAGGAAACTCATTTTTTATATTTGGATTGCATGAGATTGTAGCTTTCTAACAAGGTATAACTTAAGTAGCTAGCATAAACAGTACCCGATATATATGCGGGTATATCGGACATTTTTCGAAAAATGTCACAAAATTACCCCAGTTTTTAACGACTTCATATAAATCGCAATTCTAAAGGCCCCTAAAGAGCTAGGAAGCTAATTATTTTTAAATTTGGATTGCATGAGATCGTAGCTTTCTAACAAGGTATAATTTAAGTAGCTAGAATAAATAGTATCCGATATATATGCGGGTATATCAGACATTTTTCGAAAAATGTCCCAAAATTACCCCAATTTTTAACGACTTCATATAAATCGCAATTTTAAAGGCCGCTAAAGAGCTAGGAAACTCATTTTTTATATTTGGATTGCATGAGATTGTAGCTTTCTAACAAGGTATAACTTAAGTAGCTAGCATAAATAGTGACCGATATATATGCAGGTATATCGGAAATTTTTCGAAAAATGTCCCAAAATTACCCCAGTTTTTAACGACTTCATATAAATCGCAATTCTAAAGGCCGCTAAAGAGCTAGGAAACTCATTTTTTATATTTGGATTGCATGAGATTGTAGCTTTCTAACAAGGTATAATTTAAGTAGCTAGCATAAATAGTACCCGATATATATGCGGGTATATCAGACATTTTTCGAAAAATGTCCCAAAATTACCCCAGTTTTTAACGACTTCATATAAATCGCAATTTTAAAAGGCCATAAAGAGCTAGGAAGCTAATTATTTTTAAATTTGGATTGCATGAGATTGTAGCTTTCTAACAAGGTATAACTTAAGTAGCTAGCATAAACAGTACCCGATATATATGCGGGTATATCGGACATTTTTCGAAAAATGTCCCAAAATTACCCCAGTTTTTAACGACTTCATATAAATCGCAATTCTAAAGGCCGCTAAAGAGCTAGGAAACTCATTTTTTTATATTTGGATTGCATGAGATTGTAGCTTTCTAACAAGGTATAACTTAAGTAGCTAGCATAAATAGTGCCCGATATATATGCAGGTATATCGGAAATTTTTCGAAAAATGTCCCAAAATTACCCCAGTTTTTATATTTGGATTGCATGAGATTGTAGCTTTCTAACAAGGTATAACTTAAGTAGCTAGCATAAACAGTACCCGATATATATGCGGGTATATCGGACATTTTTCGAAAAATGTCACAAAATTACCCCAGTTTTTAACGACTTCATATAAATCGCAATTCTAAAGGCCGCTAAAGAGCTAGGAAACTCATTTTTCGCAAAATGTCCCAAAATTACACCAGTTTTTAACGACTTCATATTAATCGAAATTTTAAAAGGCCCTAAAGAGCTAGGAAGCTAATTTTTTTTTATATTTGGATTGCATGAGATTGTACCTTTCTAACAAGGTATAACTTAAGTAGCTAGCATAAATAGTACCCGATATATATGCAGGTATATCGGAAATTTTTTGAAAAATGTCCCAAAATTACCCCAGCTTTTAACGACTTCATATAAATCGCAATTCTAAAGGCCCCTAAAGAGCTAGGAAGCTAATTATTTTTAAATTTGGATTGCATGAGATTGTAGCTTTCTAACAAGGTATAATTTAAGTAGCTAGAATAAATAGTACCCGATATATATGCGGGTATATCAGACATTTTTCGAAAAATGTCCCAAAATTACCCCAGTTTTTAACGACTTCATATAAATCGTAATTCTAAAGGCCGATAAAGAGCTAGGAAACTCATTTTTTATATTTGGATTGCATGAGATTGTAGCTTTCTAACAAGGTATAACTTAAGTAGCTAGCATAAACAGTACCCGATATATATGCGGGTATATCGGACATTTTTCGAAAAATGTCACAAAATTACCCCAGTTTTTAACGACTTCATATAAATCGCAATTCTAAAGGCCCCTAAAGAGCTAGGAAGCTAATTATTTTTAAATTTGGATTGCATGAGATCGTAGCTTTCTAACAAGGTATAATTTAAGTAGCTAGAATAAATAGTATCCGATATATATGCGGGTATATCAGACATTTTTCGAAAAATGTCCCAAAATTACCCCAATTTTTAACGACTTCATATAAATCGCAATTTTAAAGGCCGCTAAAGAGCTAGGAAACTCATTTTTTATATTTGGATTGCATGAGATTGTAGCTTTCTAACAAGGTATAACTTAAGTAGCTAGCATAAATAGTGACCGATATATATGCAGGTATATCGGAAATTTTTCGAAAAATGTCCCAAAATTACCCCAGTTTTTAACGACTTCATATAAATCGCAATTCTAAAGGCCGCTAAAGAGCTAGGAAACTCATTTTTTATATTTGGATTGCATGAGATTGTAGCTTTCTAACAAGGTATAATTTAAGTAGCTAGCATAAATAGTACCCGATATATATGCGGGTATATCAGACATTTTTCGAAAAATGTCCCAAAATTACCCCAGTTTTTAACGACTTCATATAAATCGCAATTTTAAAAGGCCATAAAGAGCTAGGAAGCTAATTATTTTTAAATTTGGATTGCATGAGATTGTAGCTTTCTAACAAGGTATAACTTAAGTAGCTAGCATAAATAGTGACCGATATATATGCAGGTATATCGGAAATTTTTCGAAAAATGTCCCAAAATTACCCCAGTTTTTAACGACTTCATATAAATCGCAATTTTAAAAGGCCATAAAGAGCTAGGAATCTAATTATTTTTAAATTTGGATTGCATGAGAGCTTTCTAACAAGGTATAACTTAAGTACCTAGCATAAATAGTACCCGATATATATGCGGGTATATCAGACATTTTTCGAAAAATGTCCCAAAATTACCCCAGTTTTTAACGACTTCATATAAATCGCAATTTTAAAGGCCGCTAAAGACCTAAGAATTGCATGAGATTGTAGCTTTCTAACAAGGTATAACTTAAGTAGCTAGCATAAACAGTACCCGATATATATGCGGGTATATCGGACATTTTTCGAAAAATGTCACAAAATTACCCCAGTTTTTAACGACTTCATATAAATCGCAATTCTAAAGGCCGCTAAAGAGCTAGGAAACTCATTTTTTATATTTGGATTGCATGAGCTTTCTAACAAGGTATAACTTAAGTAGCTAGCATAAATAGTACCCGATATATATGCAGGTATATCGGAAATTTTTCGAAAAATGTCCCAAAATTACCCCAGTTTTTAACGACTTCATATAAATCGCAATTCTAAAGGCCCCTAAAGAGCTAGGAAGCTAATTATTTTTAAATTTGGATTGCATGAGATTGTAGCTTTCTAACAAGGTATAATTTAAGTAGCTAGCATAAATAGTACCCGATATATATGCGGGTATATCAGACATTTTTCGAAAAATGTCCCAAAATTACCCCAGTTTTTAACGACTTCATATAAATCGCAATTTTAAAGGCCGCTAAAGAGCTAGGAAACTCATTTTTTATATTTGGATTGCATGAGATTGTAGCTTTCTAACAAGGTATAACTTAAGTAGCTAGCATAAATAGTGACCGATATATATGCAGGTATATCGGAAATTTTTCGAAAAATGTCCCAAAATTACCCCAGTTTTTAACGACTTCATATAAATCGCAATTCTAAAGGCCGCTAAAGAGCTAGGAAACTCATTTTTTATATTTGGATTGCATGAGATTGTAGCTTTCTAACAAGGTATAATTTAAGTAGCTAGCATAAATAGTACCCGATATATATGCGGGTATATCAGACATTTTTCGAAAAATGTCCCAAAATTACCCCAGTTTTTAACGACTTCATATAAATCGCAATTTTAAAAGGCCATAAAGAGCTAGGAAGCTAATTATTTTTAAATTTGGATTGCATGAGATTGTAGCTTTCTAACAAGGTATAACTTAAGTAGCTAGCATAAACAGTACCCGATATATATGCGGGTATATCGGACATTTTTCGAAAAATGTCCCAAAATTACCCCAGTTTTTAACGACTTCATATAAATCGCAATTCTAAAGGCCGCTAAAGAGCTAGGAAACTCATTTTTTTATATTTGGATTGCATGAGATTGTAGCTTTCTAGCAAGGTATAACTTAAGTAGCTAGCATAAATAGTGCCCGATATATATGCAGGTATATCGGAAATTTTTCGAAAAATGTCCCAAAATTACCCCAGTTTTTATATTTGGATTGCATGAGATTGTAGCTTTCTAACAAGGTATAACTTAAGTAGCTAGCATAAACAGTACCCGATATATATGCGGGTATATCGGACATTTTTCGAAAAATGTCACAAAATTACCCCAGTTTTTAACGACTTCATATAAATCGCAATTCTAAAGGCCGCTAAAGAGCTAGGAAACTCATTTTTCGCAAAATGTCCCAAAATTACACCAGTTTTTAACGACTTCATATTAATCGAAATTTTAAAAGGCCCTAAAGAGCTAGGAAGCTAATTTTTTTTTATATTTGGATTGCATGAGATTGTACCTTTCTAACAAGGTATAACTTAAGTAGCTAGCATAAATAGTACCCGATATATATGCAGGTATATCGGAAATTTTTTGAAAAATGTCCCAAAATTACCCCAGCTTTTAACGACTTCATATAAATCGCAATTCTAAAGGCCCCTAAAGAGCTAGGAAGCTAATTATTTTTAAATTTGGATTGCATGAGATTGTAGCTTTCTAACAAGGTATAATTTAAGTAGCTAGAATAAATAGTACCCGATATATATGCGGGTATATCAGACATTTTTCGAAAAATGTCCCAAAATTACCCCAGTTTTTAACGACTTCATATAAATCGTAATTCTAAAGGCCGATAAAGAGCTAGGAAACTCATTTTTTATATTTGGATTGCATGAGATTGTAGCTTTCTAACAAGGTATAACTTAAGTAGCTAGCATAAACAGTACCCGATATATATGCGGGTATATCGGACATTTTTCGAAAAATGTCACAAAATTACCCCAGTTTTTAACGACTTCATATAAATCGCAATTCTAAAGGCCCCTAAAGAGCTAGGAAGCTAATTATTTTTAAATTTGGATTGCATGAGATCGTAGCTTTCTAACAAGGTATAATTTAAGTAGCTAGAATAAATAGTATCCGATATATATGCGGGTATATCAGACATTTTTCGAAAAATGTCCCAAAATTACCCCAATTTTTAACGACTTCATATAAATCGCAATTTTAAAGGCCGCTAAAGAGCTAGGAAACTCATTTTTTATATTTGGATTGCATGAGATTGTAGCTTTCTAACAAGGTATAACTTAAGTAGCTAGCATAAATAGTGACCGATATATATGCAGGTATATCGGAAATTTTTCGAAAAATGTCCCAAAATTACCCCAGTTTTTAACGACTTCATATAAATCGCAATTCTAAAGGCCGCTAAAGAGCTAGGAAACTCATTTTTTATATTTGGATTGCATGAGATTGTAGCTTTCTAACAAGGTATAATTTAAGTAGCTAGCATAAATAGTACCCGATATATATGCGGGTATATCAGACATTTTTCGAAAAATGTCCCAAAATTACCCCAGTTTTTAACGACTTCATATAAATCGCAATTTTAAAAGGCCATAAAGAGCTAGGAAGCTAATTATTTTTAAATTTGGATTGCATGAGATTGTAGCTTTCTAACAAGGTATAACTTAAGTAGCTAGCATAAATAGTGACCGATATATATGCAGGTATATCGGAAATTTTTCGAAAAATGTCCCAAAATTACCCCAGTTTTTAACGACTTCATATAAATCGCAATTTTAAAAGGCCATAAAGAGCTAGGAATCTAATTATTTTTAAATTTGGATTGCATGAGAGCTTTCTAACAAGGTATAACTTAAGTACCTAGCATAAATAGTACCCGATATATATGCGGGTATATCAGACATTTTTCGAAAAATGTCCCAAAATTACCCCAGTTTTTAACGACTTCATATAAATCGCAATTTTAAAGGCCGCTAAAGACCTAAGAATTGCATGAGATTGTAGCTTTCTAACAAGGTATAACTTAAGTAGCTAGCATAAACAGTACCCGATATATATGCGGGTATATCGGACATTTTTCGAAAAATGTCACAAAATTACCCCAGTTTTTAACGACTTCATATAAATCGCAATTCTAAAGGCCGCTAAAGAGCTAGGAAACTCATTTTTTATATTTGGATTGCATGAGCTTTCTAACAAGGTATAACTTAAGTAGCTAGCATAAATAGTACCCGATATATATGCAGGTATATCGGAAATTTTTCGAAAAATGTCCCAAAATTACCCCAGTTTTTAACGACTTCATATAAATCGCAATTCTAAAGGCCCCTAAAGAGCTAGGAAGCTAATTATTTTTAAATTTGGATTGCATGAGATTGTAGCTTTCTAACAAGGTATAATTTAAGTAGCTAGCATAAATAGTACCCGATATATATGCGGGTATATCAGACATTTTTCGAAAAATGTCCCAAAATTACCCCAGTTTTTAACGACTTCATATAAATCGCAATTCTAAAGGCCGCTAAAGAGCTAGGAAACTCATTTTTTTATATTTGGATTGCATGAGATTGTAGCTTTCTAACAAGGTATAACTTAAGTAGCTAGCATAAATAGTGCCCGATATATATGCAGGTATATCGGAAATTTTTCGAAAAATGTCCCAAAATTACCCCAGTTTTTATATTTGGATTGCATGAGATTGTAGCTTTCTAACAAGGTATAACTTAAGTAGCTAGCATAAACAGTACCCGATATATATGCGGGTATATCAGACATTTTTCGAAAAATGTCACAAAATTACCCCAGTTTTTAACGACCTCATATAAATCGCAATTCTAAAGGCCGCTAAAGAGCTAGGAAACTCATTTTTTATATTTGGATTGCATGAGATTGTAGCTTTCTAACAAGGTATAACTTAAGTACCTAGCATAAATAGTACCCGATATATATATATCGGACATTTTTCGCAAAATGTCCCAAAATTACACCAGTTTTTAACGACTTCATATTAATCGAAATTTTAAAAGGCCCTAAAGAGCTAGGAAGCTAATTTTTTTTTATATTTGGATTGCATGAGATTGTACCTTTCTAACAAGGTATAACTTAAGTAGCTAGCATAAATAGTACCCGATATATATGCAGGTATATCGGAAATTTTTCGAAAAATGTCCCAAAATTACCCCAGCTTTTAACGACTTCATATAAATCGCAATTCTAAAGGCCCCTAAAGAGCTAGGAAGCTAATTATTTCTAAATTTGGATTGCATGAGATTGTAGATTTCTAACAAGGTATAATTTAAGTAGCTAGCATAAATAGTACCCGATATATATGCGGGTATATCAGACATTTTTCGAAAAATGTCCCAAAATTACCCCAGTTTTTAACGACTTCATATAAATAGTAATTCTAAAGGCCGATAAAGAGCTAGGAAACTCATTTTTTTATATTTGGATTGCAAGAGATTGTAGCTTTCTAACAAGGTATAACTTAAGTAGCTAGCATAAACAGTACCCGATATATATGCGGGTATATCGGACATTTTTCGAAAAATGTCACAAAATTACCCCAGTTTTTAACGACTTCATATAAATCGTAATTCTAAAGGCCGATAAAGAGCTAGGAAGCTAATTATTTTTAAATTTGGATTGCATGAGATTGTAGCTTTCTAACAAGGTATAATTTAAGTAGCTAGCATAAATAGTACCCGATATATATGCGGGTATATCAGACATTTTTCGAAAAATGTCCCAAAATTACCCCAGTTTTTAACGACTTCATATAAATCGCAATTTTAAAGGCCGCTAAAGACCTAAGAATTGCATGAGATTGTAGCTTTCTAACAAGGTATAACTTAAGTAGCTAGCATAAACAGTACCCGATTTATATGCGGGTATATCGGACATTTTTCGAAAATTGTCACAAAATTACCCCAGTTTTTAACGACTTCATATAAATCGCAATTCTAAAGGCCGCTAAAGAGCTAGGAAACTCATTTTTTATATTTGGATTGCATGAGATTGTAGCTTTCTAACAAGGTATAACTTAAATAGCTAGCATAAATAGTGACCGATATATATGCAGGTATATCGGAAATTTTTCGAAAAATGTCCCAAAATTACCCCAGTTTTTAACGACTTCATATAAATCGCAATTTTAAAAGGCCATAAAGAGCTAGGAAGCTAATTATTTTTAAATTTGGATTGCATGACATTGTAGCTTTCTAACAAGGTATAACTTATGTTGTTGTTGATTGTAGATTTCTAACAAGGTATAATTTAAGTAGCTAGCATAAATAGTACCCGATATATATGCGGGTATATCAGACATTTTTCGAAAAATGTCCCAAAATTACCCCAGTTTTTAACGACTTCATATAAATCGTAATTCTAAAGGCCGATAAAGAGCTAGGAAACTCATTTTTTTATATTTGGATTGCAAGAGATTGTAGCTTTCTAACAAGGTATAACTTAAGTAGCTAGCATAAACAGTACCCGATATATATGCGGGTATATCGGACATTTTTATTTGGATTGCAAGAGATTGTAGCTTTCTAACAAGGTATAACTTAAGTAGCTAGCATAAACAGTACCCGATATATATGCGGGTATATCGGACATTTTTCGAAAAATGTCACAAAATTACCCCAGTTTTTAACGACTTCATATAAATCGTAATTCTAAAGGCCGATAAAGAGCTAGGAAGCTAATTATTTTTAAATTTGGATTGCATGAGATTGTAGCTTTCTAACAAGGTATAATTTAAGTAGCTAGCATAAATAGTACCCGATATATATGCGGGTATATCAGACATTTTTCGAAAAATGTCCCAAAATTACCCCAGTTTTTAACGACTTCATATAAATCGCAATTTTAAAGGCCGCTAAAGACCTAAGAATTGCATGAGATTGTAGCTTTCTAACAAGGTATAACTTAAGTAGCTAGCATAAACAGTACCCGATATATATGCGGGTATATCGGACATTTTTCGAAAAATGTCACAAAATTACCCCAGTTTTTAACGACTTCATATAAATAGTAATTCTAAAGGCCGATAAAGAGCTAGGAAACTCATTTTTTTATATTTGGATTGCAAGAGATTGTAGCTTTCTAACAAGGTATAACTTAAGTAGCTAGCATAAACAGTACCCGATATATATGCGGGTATATCGGACATTTTTCGAAAAATGTCACAAAATTACCCCAGTTTTTAACGACTTCATATAAATCGTAATTCTAAAGGCCGATAAAGAGCTAGGAAGCTAATTATTTTTAAATTTGGATTGCATGAGATTGTAGCTTTCTAACAAGGTATAATTTAAGTAGCTAGCATAAATAGTACCCGATATATATGCGGGTATATCAGACATTTTTCGAAAAATGTCCCAAAATTACCCCAGTTTTTAACGACTTCATATAAATCGCAATTTTAAAGGCCGCTAAAGACCTAAGAATTGCATGAGATTGTAGCTTTCTAACAAGGTATAACTTAAGTAGCTAGCATAAACAGTACCCGATATATATGCGGGTATATCGGACATTTTTCGAAAAATGTCACAAAATTACCCCAGTTTTTAACGACTTCATATAAATCGCAATTCTAAAGGCCGCTAAAGAGCTAGGAAACTCATTTTTTATATTTGGATTGCATGAGATTGTAGCTTTCTAACAAGGTATAACTTAAATAGCTAGCATAAATAGTGACCGATATATATGCAGGTATATCGGAAATTTTTCGAAAAATGTCCCAAAATTACCCCAGTTTTTAACGACTTCATATAAATCGCAATTTTAAAAGGCCATAAAGAGCTAGGAAGCTAATTATTTTTAAATTTGGATTGCATGAGATTGTAGCTTTCTAACAAGGTATAACTTAAGTAGCTAGCATAAACAGTACCCGATATATATGCGGGTATATCGGACATTTTTCGCAAAATGTCCCAAAATTACACCAGTTTTTAACGACTTCATATTAATCGAAATTTTAAAAGGCCCTAAAGAGCTAGGAAGCTAATTTTTTTTTATATTTGGATTGCATGAGATTGTACCTTTCTAACAAGGTATAACTTAAGTAGCTAGCATAAATAGTACCCGATATATATGCAGGTATATCGGAAATTTTTCGAAAAATGTCCCAAAATTACCCCAGTTTTTATATTTGGATTGCATGAGATTGTAGCTTTCTAACAAGGTATAACTTAAGTAGCTAGCATAAATAGTACCCGATATATATGCAGGTATATCGGAAATTTTTCGAAAAATGTCCCAAAATTACCCCAGCTTTTAACGACTTCATATAAATCGCAATTCTAAAGGCCCCTAAAGAGCTAGGAAGCTAATTATTTCTAAATTTGGATTGCATGAGATTGTAGATTTCTAACAAGGTATAATTTAAGTAGCTAGCATAAATAGTACCCGATATATATGCGGGTATATCAGACATTTTTCGAAAAATGTCCCAAAATTACCCCAGTTTTTAACGACTTCATATAAATCGTAATTCTAAAGGCCGATAAAGAGCTAGGAAACTCATTTTTTTATATTTGGATTGCAAGAGATTGTAGCTTTCTAACAAGGTATAACTTAAGTAGCTAGCATAAACAGTACCCGATATATATGCGGACATTTTTCGAAAAATGTCACAAAATTACCCCAGTTTTTAACGACTTCATATAAATCGTAATTCTAAAGGCCGATAAAGAGCTAGGAAGCTAATTATTTTTAAATTTGGATTGCATGAGATTGTAGCTTTCTAACAAGGTATAATTTTAGTAGCTAGCATAAATAGTACCCGATATATATGCGGGTATATCAGACATTTTTCGAAAAATGTCCCAAAATTACCCCAGTTTTTAACGACTTCATATAAATCGCAATTTTAAAGGCCGCTAAAGACCTAAGAATTGCATGAGATTGTAGCTTTCTAACAAGGTATAACTTAAGTAGCTAGCATAAACAGTACCCGATATATATGCGGGTATATCGGACATTTTTCGAATAATGTCACAAAATTACCCCAGTTTTTAACGACTTCATATAAATCGTAATTCTAAAGGCCGATAAAGAGCTAGGAAGCTAATTATTTTTAAATTTGGATTGCATGAGATTGTAGCTTTCTAACAAGGTATAATTTAAGTAGCTAGCATAAATAGTACCCGATATATATGCGGGTATATCAGACATTTTTCGAAAAATGTCCCAAAATTACCCCAGTTTTTAACGACTTCATATAAATCGCAATTTTAAAGGCCGCTAAAGACCTAAGAATTGCATGAGATTGTAGCTTTCTAACAAGGTATAACTTAAGTAGCTAGCATAAACAGTACCCGATATATATGCGGGTATATCGGACATTTTTCGAAAAATGTCACAAAATTACCCCAGTTTTTAACGACTTCATATAAATCGCAATTCTAAAGGCCGCTAAAGAGCTAGGAAACTCATTTTTTATATTTGGATTGCATGAGATTGTAGCTTTCTAACAAGGTATAACTTAAATAGCTAGCATAAATAGTGACCGATATATATGCAGGTATATCGGAAATTTTTCGAAAAATGTCCCAAAATTACCCCAGTTTTTAACGACTTCATATAAATCGCAATTTTAAAAGGCCATAAAGAGCTAGGAAGCTAATTATTTTTAAATTTGGATTGCATGAGATTGTAGCTTTCTAACAAGGTATAACTTAAGTAGCTAGCATAAACAGTACCCGATATATATGCGGGTATATCGGACATTTTTCGCAAAATGTCCCAAAATTACACCAGTTTTTAACGACTTCATATTAATCGAAATTTTAAAAGGCCCTAAAGAGCTAGGAAGCTAATTTTTTTTTATATTTGGATTGCATGAGATTGTACCTTTCTAACAAGGTATAACTTAAGTAGCTAGCATAAATAGTACCCGATATATATGCAGGTATATCGGAAATTTTTCGAAAAATGTCCCAAAATTACCCCAGTTTTTATATTTGGATTGCATGAGATTGTAGCTTTCTAACAAGGTATAACTTAAGTAGCTAGCATAAATAGTACCCGATATATATGCAGGTATATCGGAAATTTTTCGAAAAATGTCCCAAAATTACCCCAGCTTTTAACGACTTCATATAAATCGCAATTCTAAAGGCCCCTAAAGAGCTAGGAAGCTAATTATTTCTAAATTTGGATTGCATGAGATTGTAGAATTCTAACAAGGTATAATTTAAGTAGCTAGCATAAATAGTACCCGATATATATGCGGGTATATCAGACATTTTTCGAAAAATGTCCCAAAATTACCCCAGTTTTTAACGACTTCATATAAATCGTAATTCTAAAGGCCGATAAAGAGCTAGGAAACTCATTTTTTTATATTTGGATTGCAAGAGATTGTAGCTTTCTAACAAGGTATAACTTAAGTAGCTAGCATAAACAGTACCCGATATATATGCGGACATTTTTCGAAAAATGTCACAAAATTACCCCAGTTTTTAACGACTTCATATAAATCGTAATTCTAAAGGCCGATAAAGAGCTAGGAAGCTAATTATTTTTAAATTTGGATTGCATGAGATTGTAGCTTTCTAACAAGGTATAATTTTAGTAGCTAGCATAAATAGTACCCGATATATATGCGGGTATATCAGACATTTTTCGAAAAATGTCCCAAAATTACCCCAGTTTTTAACGACTTCATATAAATCGCAATTTTAAAGGCCGCTAAAGACCTAAGAATTGCATGAGATTGTAGCTTTCTAACAAGGTATAACTTAAGTAGCTAGCATAAACAGTACCCGATATATATGCGGGTATATCGGACATTTTTCGAAAAATGTCACAAAATTACCCCAGTTTTTAACGACTTCATATAAATCGCAATTCTAAAGGCCGCTAAAGAGCTAGGAAACTAATTTTTTATATTTGGATTGCATGAGATTGTAGCTTTCTAACAAGGTATAACTTAAATAGCTAGCATAAATAGTGACCGATATATATGCAGGTATATCGGAAATTTTTCGAAAAATGTCCCAAAATTACCCCAGTTTTTAACGACTTCATATAAATCGCAATTTTAAAAGGCCATAAAGAGCTAGGAAGCTAATTATTTTTAAATTTGGATTGCATGAGATTGTAGCTTTCTAACAAGGTATAACTTAAGTAGCTAGCATAAATAGTGCCCGATATATATGCGGGTATATCGGACATTTTTCGCAAAATGTCCCAAAATTACACCAGTTTTTAACGACTTCATATTAATCGAAATTTTAAAAGGCCCTAAAGAGCTAGGAAGCTAATTTTTTTTTATATTTGGATTGCATGAGATTGTACCTTTCTAACAAGGTATAACTTAAGTAGCTAGCATAAATAGTACCCGATATATATGCAGGTATATCGGAAATTTTTCGAAAAATGTCCCAAAATTACCCCAGTTTTTATATTTGGATTGCATGAGATTGTAGCTTTCTAACAAGGTATAACTTAAGTAGCTAGCATAAATAGTACCCGATATATATGCAGGTATATCGGAAATTTTTCGAAAAATGTCCCAAAATTACCCCAGCTTTTAACGACTTCATATAAATCGCAATTCTAAAGGCCCCTAAAGAGCTAGGAAGCTAATTATTTCTAAATTTGGATTGCATGAGATTGTAGATTTCTAACAAGGTATAATTTAAGTAGCTAGCATAAATAGTACCCGATATATATGCGGGTATATCAGACATTTTTCGAAAAATGTCCCAAAATTACCCCAGTTTTTAACGACTTCATATAAATCGTAATTCTAAAGGCCGATAAAGAGCTAGGAAACTCATTTTTTTATATTTGGATTGCAAGAGATTGTATCTTTCTAACAAGGTATAACTTAAGTAGCTAGCATAAACAGTACCCGATATATATGCGGGTATATCGGACATTTTTCGAAAAATGTCACAAAATTACCCCAGTTTTTAACGACTTCATATAAATCGTAATTCTAAAGGCCGATAAAGAGCTAGGAAGCTAATTATTTTTAAATTTGGATTGCATGAGATTGTAGCTTTCTAACAAGGTATAATTTTAGTAGCTAGCATAAATAGTACCCGATATATATGCGGGTATATCAGACATTTTTCGAAAAATGTCCCAAAATTACCCCAGTTTTTAACGACTTCATATAAATCGCAATTTTAAAGGCCGCTAAAGACCTAAGAATTGCATGAGATTGTAGCTTTCTAACAAGGTATAACTTAAGTAGCTAGCATAAACAGTACCCGATATATATGCGGGTATATCGGACATTTTTCGAAAAATGTCACAAAATTACCCCAGTTTTTAACGACTTCATATAAATCGCAATTCTAAAGGCCGCTAAAGAGCTAGGAAACTAATTTTTTATATTTGGATTGCATGAGATTGTAGCTTTCTAACAAGGTATAACTTAAATAGCTAGCATAAATAGTGACCGATATATATGCAGGTATATCGGAAATTTTTCGAAAAATGTCCCAAAATTACCCCAGTTTTTAACGACTTCATATAAATCGCAATTTTAAAAGGCCATAAAGAGCTAGGAAGCTAATTATTTTTAAATTTGGATTGCATGAGATTGTAGCTTTCTAACAAGGTATAACTTAAGTAGCTAGCATAAACAGTACCCGATATATATGCGGGTATATCGGACATTTTTCGCAAAATGTCCCAAAATTACACCAGTTTTTAACGACTTCATATTAATCGAAATTTTAAAAGGCCCTAAAGAGCTAGGAAGCTAATTTTTTTTTATATTTGGATTGCATGAGATTGTACCTTTCTAACAAGGTATAACTTAAGTAGCTAGCATAAATAGTACCCGATATATATGCAGGTATATCGGAAATTTTTCGAAAAATGTCCCAAAATTACCCCAGTTTTTATATTTGGATTGCATGAGATTGTAGCTTTCTAACAAGGTATAACTTAAGTAGCTAGCATAAATAGTACCCGATATATATGCAGGTATATCGGAAATTTTTCGAAAAATGTCCCAAAATTACCCCAGCTTTTAACGACTTCATATAAATCGCAATTCTAAAGGCCCCTAAAGAGCTAGGAAGCTAATTATTTCTAAATTTGGATTGCATGAGATTGTAGATTTCTAACAAGGTATAATTTAAGTAGCTAGCATAAATAGTACCCGATATATATGCGGGTATATCAGACATTTTTCGAAAAATGTCCCAAAATTACCCCAGTTTTTAACGACTTCATATAAATCGTAATTCTAAAGGCCGATAAAGAGCTAGGAATCTCATTTTTTTATATTTGGATTGCAAGAGATTGTATCTTTCTAACAAGGTATAACTTAAGTAGCTAGCATAAACAGTACCCGATATATATGCGGGTATATCGGACATTTTTCGAAAAATGTCACAAAATTACCCCAGTTTTTAACGACTTCATATAAATCGTAATTCTAAAGGCCGATAAAGAGCTAGGAAGCTAATTATTTTTAAATTTGGATTGCATGAGATTGTAGCTTTCTAACAAGGTATAATTTTAGTAGCTAGCATAAATAGTACCCGATATATATGCGGGTATATCAGACATTTTTCGAAAAATGTCCCAAAATTACCCCAGTTTTTAACGACTTCATATAAATCGCAATTTTAAAGGCCGCTAAAGACCTAAGAATTGCATGATATTGTAGCTTTCTAACAAGGTATAACTTAAGTAGCTAGCATAAACAGTACCCGATATATATGCGGGTATATCGGACATTTTTCGAAAAATGTCACAAAATTACCCCAGTTTTTAACGACTTCATATAAATCGCAATTCTAAAGGCCGCTAAAGAGCTAGGAAACTAATTTTTTATATTTGGATTGCATGAGATTGTAGCTTTCTAACAAGGTATAACTTAAATAGCTAGCATAAATAGTGACCGATATATATGCAGGTATATCGGAAATTTTTCGAAAAATGTCCCAAAATTACCCCAGTTTTTAACGACTTCATATAAATCGCAATTTTAAAAGGCCATAAAGAGCTAGGAAGCTAATTATTTTTAAATTTGGATTGCATGAGATTGTAGCTTTCTAACAAGGTATAACTTAAGTAGCTAGCATAAACAGTACCCGATATATATGCGGGTATATCGGACATTTTTCGCAAAATGTCCCAAAATTACACCAGTTTTTAACGACTTCATATTAATCGAAATTTTAAAAGGCCCTAAAGAGCTAGGAAGCTAATTTTTTTTTATATTTGGATTGCATGAGATTGTACCTTTCTAACAAGGTATAACTTAAGTAGCTAGCATAAATAGTACCCGATATATATGCAGGTATATCGGAAATTTTTCGAAAAATGTCCCAAAATTACCCCAGTTTTTATATTTGGATTGCATGAGATTGTAGCTTTCTAACAAGGTATAACTTAAGTAGCTAGCATAAATAGTACCCGATATATATGCAGGTATATCGGAAATTTTTCGAAAAATGTCCCAAAATTACCCCAGCTTTTAACGACTTCATATAAATCGCAATTCTAAAGGCCCCTAAAGAGCTAGGAAGCTAATTATTTCTAAATTTGGATTGCATGAGATTGTAGATTTCTAACAAGGTATAATTTAAGTAGCTAGCATAAATAGTACCCGATATATATGCGGGTATATCAGACATTTTTCGAAAAATGTCCCAAAATTACCCCAGTTTTTAACGACTTCATATAAATCGTAATTCTAAAGGCCGATAAAGAGCTAGGAAACTCATTTTTTTATATTTGGATTGCAAGAGATTGTATCTTTCTAACAAGGTATAACTTAAGTAGCTAGCATAAACAGTACCCGATATATATGCGGGTATATCGGACATTTTTCGAAAAATGTCACAAAATTACCCCAGTTTTTAACGACTTCATATAAATCGTAATTCTAAAGGCCGATAAAGAGCTAGGAAGCTAATTATTTTTAAATTTGGATTGCATGAGATTGTAGCTTTCTAACAAGGTATAATTTAAGTAGCTAGCATAAATAGTACCCGATATATATGCGGGTATATCAGACATTTTTCGAAAAATGTCCCAAAATTACCCCAGTTTTTAACGACTTCATATAAATCGCAATTTTAAAGGCCGCTAAAGACCTAAGAATTGCATGAGATTGTAGCTTTCTAACAAGGTATAACTTAAGTAGCTAGCATAAACAGTACCCGATATATATGCGGGTATATCGGACATTTTTCGAAAAATGTCACAAAATTACCCCAGTTTTTAACGACTTCATATAAATCGCAATTCTAAAGGCCGCTAAAGAGCTAGGAAACTCATTTTTTATATTTGGATTGCATGAGATTGTAGCTTTCTAACAAGGTATAACTTAAATAGCTAGCATAAATAGTGACCGATATATATGCAGGTATATCGGAAATTTTTCGAAAAATGTCCCAAAATTACCCCAGTTTTTAACGACTTCATATAAATCGCAATTTTAAAAGGCCATAAAGAGCTAGGAAGCTAATTATTTTTAAATTTGGATTGCATGAGATTGTAGCTTTCTAACAAGGTATAACTTAAGTAGCTAGCATAAACAGTACCCGATATATATGCGGGTATATCGGACATTTTTCGCAAAATGTCCCAAAATTACACCAGTTTTTAACGACTTCATATTAATCGAAATTTTAAAAGGCCCTAAAGAGCTAGGAAGCTAATTTTTTTTTATATTTGGATTGCATGAGATTGTACCTTTCTAACAAGGTATAACTTAAGTAGCTAGCATAAATAGTACCCGATATATATGCAGGTATATCGGAAATTTTTCGAAAAATGTCCCAAAATTACCCCAGTTTTTATATTTGGATTGCATGAGATTGTAGCTTTCTAACAAGGTATAACTTAAGTAGCTAGCATAAATAGTACCCGATATATATGCAGGTATATCGGAAATTTTTCGAAAAATGTCCCAAAATTACCCCAGCTTTTAACGACTTCATATAAATCGCAATTCTAAAGGCCCCTAAAGAGCTAGGAAGCTAATTATTTCTAAATTTGGATTGCATGAGATTGTAGATTTCTAACAAGGTATAATTTAAGTAGCTAGCATAAATAGTACCCGATATATATGCGGGTATATCAGACATTTTTCGAAAAATGTCCCAAAATTACCCCAGTTTTTAACGACTTCATATAAATCGTAATTCTAAAGGCCGATAAAGAGCTAGGAAACTCATTTTTTTATATTTGGATTGCAAGAGATTGTAGCTTTCTAACAAGGTATAACTTAAGTAGCTAGCATAAACAGTACCCGATATATATGCGGGTATATCGGACATTTTTCGAAAAATGTCACAAAATTACCCCAGTTTTTAACGACTTCATATAAATCGTAATTCTAAAGGCCGATAAAGAGCTAGGAAGCTAATTATTTTTAAATTTGGATTGCATGAGATTGTACCTTTCTAACAAGGTATAACTTAAGTAGCTAGCATAAATAGTACCCGATATATATGCAGGTATATCGGAAATTTTTCGCAAAATGTCCCAAAATTACACCAGTTTTTAACGACTTCATATTAATCGAAATTTTAAAAGGCCCTAAAGAGCTAGGAAGCTAATTTTTTTTATATTTGGATTGCATGAGATTGTACCTTTCTAACAAGGTATAACTTAAGTAGCTAGCATAAATAGTACCCGATATATATGCAGGTATATCGGAAATTTTTCGAAAAATGTTCCAAAATTACCCCAGCTTTTAACGACTTCATATAAATCGCAATTAAATTTAAATTTGGATTGCATGAGATTGTAGCTTTCTAACAAGGTATAATTTAAGTAGCTAGCATAAATAGTACCCGATATATATGCGGGTATATCAGACATTTTTCGAAAAATGTCCCAAAATTACCCCAGTTTTTAACGACTTCATATAAATCGTAATTCTAAAGGCCGATAAAGAGCTAGGAAACTCATTTTTTTATATTTAGATTGCAAGAGATTGTAGCTTTCTAACAAGGTATAACTTAAGTAGCAAGCATAAACAGTACCCGATATATATGCGGGTATATCGGAAATTTTTCGAAAAATGTCACAAAATTACCCCAGTTTTTAACGACTTCATATAAATCGTAATTCTAAAGGCCGATAAAGAGCTAGGAAGCTAATTATTTTTAAATTTGGATTGCATGAGATTGTAGCTTTCTAACAAGGTATAATTTAAGTAGCTAGCATAAATAGTACCCGATATATATGCGGGTATATCAGACATTTTTCGAAAAATGTCCCAAAATTAACCCAGTTTTTAACGACTTCATATAAATCGTAATTCTAAAGGCCGCTAAAGAGCTAGGAAACTCATTTTTTATATTTGGATTACATGAGATTGTAGCTTTCTAACAAGGTATAACTTAAGTAGCTAGCATAAATAGTACCCGATATATATGCAGGTATATCGGAAATTTTTCGAAAAATGTCCCAAAATTACCCCAGTTTTTAACGACTTCATATAAAACGCAATTCTAAAGGCCCCTAAAGAGCTAGGAAGCTAATTATTTTTAAATTTCGATTGCATGAGATTGTAGCTTTCTAACAAGGTATAATTTAAGTAGCTAGCATAAATAGTACCCGATATATATGCGGGTATATCAGACATTTTTCGAAAAATGTCCCAAAATTAACCCAGTTTTTAACGACTTCATATAAATCGTAATTCTAAAGGCCGCTAAAGAGCTAGGAAACTCATTTTTTATATTTGGATTACATGAGATTGTAGCTTTCTAACAAGGTATAACTTAAGTAGCTAGCATAAATAGTACCCGATATATATGCAGGTATATCGGAAATTTTTCGAAAAATGTCCCAAAATTACCCCAGTTTTTAACGACTTCATATAAAACGCAATTCTAAAGGCCCCTAAAGAGCTAGGAAGCTAATTATTTTTAAATTTCGATTGCATGAGATTGTAGCTTTCTAACAAGGTATAATTTAAGTAGCTAGCATAAATAGTACCCGATATATATGCGGGTATATCAGACATTTTTCGAAAAATGTCCCAAAATTACCCCAGTTTTTAACGACTTCATATAAATCGCAATTTTAAAGGCCGTAAAGAGCTAGGAAGCTAATTATTTTTAAATTTGGATTGCATGAGATCGTAGCTTTCTAACAAGGTATAACTTAAGTAGCTAGTATAAATAGTACCCGATATATATGCGGGTATATCGGACATTTTTCGCAAAATGTCCCAAAATTACCCCAGTTTTTAACGACTTCATATAAATCGCAATTTTAAAAGGCCCTAAAGAGCTAGGAAGCTAATTATTTTTAAATTTGGATTACATGAGATTGTAGCTTTCTAACAAGGTATAACTTAAGTAGCTAGCATAAATAGTACCCGATATATATGCAGGTATATCGGAAATTTTTCGAAAAATGTCCCAAAATTACCCCAGCTTTTAACGACTTCATATAAATCGCAATTCTAAAGGCCCCTAAAGAGCTAGGAAGCTAATTATTTTTAAATTTGGATTGCATGAGATTGTAGCTTTCTAACAAGGTATAATTTAAGTAGCTAGCATAAATAGTACCCGATATATATGCGGGTATATCAGACATTTTTCGAAAAATGTCCCAAAATTACCCCAGTTTTTAACGACTTCATATAAATCGCAATTTTAAAGGCCGCTAAAGACCTAAGAATTGCATGAGATTGTAGCTTTCTAACAAGGTATAACTTAAGTAGCTAGCATAAACAGTACCCGATATATATGCGGGTATATCGGACATTTTTCGAAAAATGTCACAAAATTACCCCAGTTTTTAACGACTTCATATAAATCGCAATTCTAAAGGCCGCTAAAGAGCTAGGAAACTCATTTTTTATATTTGGATTGCATGAGACTGTAGCTTTCTAACAAGGTATAACTTAAGGAGCTAGGAAGCTAATTATTTCTAAATTTGGATTGCATGAGATTGTAGATTTCTAACAAGGTATAATTTAAGTAGCTAGCATAAATAGTACCCGATATATATGCGGGTATATCAGACATTTTTCGAAAAATGTCCCAAAATTACCCCAGTTTTTAACGACTTCATATAAATCGTAATTCTAAAGGCCGATAAAGAGCTAGGAAACTCATTTTTTTATATTTGGATTGCAAGAGATTGTAGCTTTCTAACAAGGTATAACTTAAGTAGCTAGCATAAACAGTACCCGATATATATGCGGGTATATCGGACATTTTTCGAAAAATGTCACAAAATTACCCCAGTTTTTAACGACTTCATATAAATCGTAATTCTAAAGGCCGATAAAGAGCTAGGAAGCTAATTATTTTTAAATTTGGATTGCATGAGATTGTAGCTTTCTAACAAGGTATAATTTAAGTAGCTAGCATAAATAGTACCCGATATATATGCGGGTATATCAGACATTTTTCGAAAAATGTCCCAAAATTACCCCAGTTTTTAACGACTTCATATAAATCGCAATTTTAAAGGCCGCTAAAGACCTAAGAATTGCATGAGATTGTAGCTTTCTAACAAGGTATAACTTAAGTAGCTAGCATAAACAGTACCCGATATATATGCGGGTATATCGGACATTTTTCGAAAAATGTCACAAAATTACCCCAGTTTTTAACGACTTCATATAAATCGCAATTCTAAAGGCCGCTAAAGAGCTAGGAAACTCATTTTTTATATTTGGATTGCATGAGATTGTAGCTTTCTAACAAGGTATAACTTAAATAGCTAGCATAAATAGTGACCGATATATATGCAGGTATATCGAAAATTTTTCGAAAAATGTCCCAAAATTACCCCAGTTTTTAACGACTTCATATAAATCGCAATTTTAAAAGGCCATAAAGAGCTAGGAAGCTAATTTTTTTTTATATTTGGATTGCATGAGATCAGTTTTTAACGACTTCATATTAATCGAAATTTTAAAAGGCCCTAAAGAGCTAGGAAGCTAATTTTTTTTTATATTTGGATTGCATGAGATTGTACCTTTCTAACAAGGTATAACTTAAGTAGCTAGCATAAATAGTACCCGATATATATGCAGGTATATCGGAAATTTTTCGAAAAATGTTCCAAAATTACCCCAGCTTTTAACGACTTCATATAAATCGCAATTAAATTTAAATTTGGATTGCATGAGATTGTAGCTTTCTAACAAGGTATAATTTAAGTAGCTAGCATAAATAGTACCCGATATATATGCGGGTATATCAGACATTTTTCGAAAAATGTCCCAAAATTACCCCAGTTTTTAACGACTTCATATAAATCGTAATTCTAAAGGCCGATAAAGAGCTAGGAAACTCATTTTTTTATATTTGGATTGCAAGAGATTGTAGCTTTCTAACAAGGTATAACTTAAGTAGCAAGCATAAACAGTACCCGATATATATGCGGGTATATCGGAAATTTTTCGAAAAATGTCACAAAATTACCCCAGTTTTTAACGACTTCATATAAATCGTAATTCTAAAGGCCGATAAAGAGCTAGGAAGCTAATTATTTTTAAATTTGGATTGCATGAGATTGTAGCTTTCTAACAAGGTATAATTTAAGTAGCTAGCATAAATAGTACCCGATATATATGCGGGTATATCAGACATTTTTCGAAAAATGTCCCAAAATTAACCCAGTTTTTAACGACTTCATATAAATCGTAATTCTAAAGGCCGCTAAAGAGCTAGGAAACTCATTTTTTATATTTGGATTACATGAGATTGTACCTTTCTAACAAGGTATAACTTAAGTAGCTAGCATAAATAGTACCCGATATATATGCAGGTATATCGGAAATTTTTCGAAAAATGTCCCAAAATTACCCCAGTTTTTAACGACTTCATATAAAACGCAATTCTAAAGGCCCCTAAAGAGCTAGGAAGCTAATTATTTTTAAATTTCGATTGCATGAGATTGTAGCTTTCTAACAAGGTATAATTTAAGTAGCTAGCATAAATAGTACCCGATATATATGCGGGTATATCAGACATTTTTCGAAAAATGTCCCAAAATTACCCCAGTTTTTAACGACTTCATATAAATCGCAATTTTAAAGGCCGTAAAGAGCTAGGAAGCTAATTATTTTTAAATTTGGATTGCATGAGATCGTAGCTTTCTAACAAGGTATAACTTAAGTAGCTAGTATAAATAGTACCCGATATATATGCGGGTATATCGGACATTTTTCGCAAAATGTCCCAAAATTACCCCAGTTTTTAACGACTTCATATAAATCGCAACTTTAAAAGGCCCTAAAGAGCTAGGAAGCTAATTATTTTTTAATTTGGATTACATGAGATTGTAGCTTTCTAACAAGGTATAACTTAAGTAGCTAGCATAAATAGTACCCGATATATATGCAGGTATATCGGAAATTTTTCGAAAAATGTCCCAAAATTACCCCAGCTTTTAACGACTTCATATAAATCGCAATTCTAAAGGCCCCTAAAGAGCTAGGAAGCTAATTATAGCTAATTATATGCGGGTATATCAGACATTTTTCGAAAAATGTCCCAAAATTACCCCAGTTTTTAACGACTTCATATAAATCGTAATTCTAAAGGCCGATAAAGAGCTAGGAAACTCATTTTTTTATATTTGGATTGCAAGAGATTGTAGCTTTCTAACAAGGTATAACTTAAGTAGCAAGCATAAACAGTACCCGATATATATGCGGGTATATCGGAAATTTTTCGAAAAATGTCACAAAATTACCCCAGTTTTTAACGACTTCATATAAATCGTAATTCTAAAGGCCGATAAAGAGCTAGGAAGCTAATTATTTTTAAATTTGGATTGCATGAGATTGTAGCTTTCTAACAAGGTATAATTTAAGTAGCTAGCATAAATAGTACCCGATATATATGCGGGTATATCAGACATTTTTCGAAAAATGTCCCAAAATTAACCCAGTTTTTAACGACTTCATATAAATCGTAATTCTAAAGGCCGCTAAAGAGCTAGGAAACTCATTTTTTATATTTGGATTACATGAGATTGTACCTTTCTAACAAGGTATAACTTAAGTAGCTAGCATAAATAGTACCCGATATATATGCAGGTATATCGGAAATTTTTCGAAAAATGTCCCAAAATTACCCCAGTTTTTAACGACTTCATATAAAACGCAATTCTAAAGGCCCCTAAAGAGCTAGGAAGCTAATTATTTTTAAATTTCGATTGCATGAGATTGTAGCTTTCTAACAAGGTATAATTTAAGTAGCTAGCATAAATAGTACCCGATATATATGCGGGTATATCAGACATTTTTCGAAAAATGTCCCAAAATTACCCCAGTTTTTAACGACTTCATATAAATCGCAATTTTAAAGGCCGTAAAGAGCTAGGAAGCTAATTATTTTTAAATTTGGATTGCATGAGATCGTAGCTTTCTAACAAGGTATAACTTAAGTAGCTAGTATAAATAGTACCCGATATATATGCGGGTATATCGGACATTTTTCGCAAAATGTCCCAAAATTACCCCAGTTTTTAACGACTTCATATAAATCGCAACTTTAAAAGGCCCTAAAGAGCTAGGAAGCTAATTATTTTTTAATTTGGATTACATGAGATTGTAGCTTTCTAACAAGGTATAACTTAAGTAGCTAGCATAAATAGTACCCGATATATATGCAGGTATATCGGAAATTTTTCGAAAAATGTCCCAAAATTACCCCAGCTTTTAACGACTTCATATAAATCGCAATTCTAAAGGCCCCTAAAGAGCTAGGAAGCTAATTATTTTTAAATTTGGATTGCATGAGATTGTAGCTTTCTAACAAGGTATAATTTAAGTAGCTAGCATAAATAGTACCCGATATATATGCGGGTATATCAGACATTTTTCGAAAAATGTCCCAAAATTACCCCAGTTTTTAACGACTTCATATAAATCGCAATTTTAAAGGCCGCTAAAGACCTAAGAATTGCATGAGATTGTAGCTTTCTAACAAGGTATAACTTAAGTAGCTAGCATAAACAGTACCCGATATATATGCGGGTATATCGGACATTTTTCGAAAAATGTCACAAAATTACCCCAGTTTTTAACGACTTCATATAAATCGCAATTCTAAAGGCCGCTAAAGAGCTAGGAAACTCATTTTTTATATTTGGATTGCATGAGACTGTAGCTTTCTAACAAGGTATAACTTAAGTAGCTAGCATAAATAGTGACCGATATATATGCAGGTATATCGGAAATTTTTCGAAAAATGTCCCAAAATTACCCCAGTTTTTAACGACTTCATATAAATCGCAATTTTAAAAGGCCATAAAGAGCTAGGAAGCTAATTATTTCTAAATTTGGATTGCATGAGATTGTAGCTTTCTAACAAGGTATAATTTAAGTAGCCAGTTTTTAACGACTTCATATTAATCGAAATTTTAAAAGGCCCTAAAGAGCTAGGAAGCTAATTTTTTTATATTTGGATTGCATGAGATTGTACCTTTCTAACAAGGTATAACTTAAGTAGCTAGCATAAATAGTACCCGATATATATGCAGGTATATCGGAAATTTTTCGAAAAATGTCCCAAAATTACCCCAGCTTTTAACGACTTCATATAAATCGCAATTCTAAAGGCCCCTAAAGAGCTAGGAAGCTAATTATTTCTAAATTTGGATTGCATGAGATTGTAGCTTTCTAACAAGGTATAATTTAAGTAGCTAGCATAAATAGTACCCGATATATATGCGGGTATATCAGACATTTTTCGAAAAATGTCCCAAAATTACCCCAGTTTTTAACGACTTCATATAAATCGTAATTCTAAAGGCCGATAAAGAGCTAGGAAACTCATTTTTTTATATTTGGATTGCAAGAGATTGTAGCTTTCTAACAAGGTATAACTTAAGTAGCTAGCATAAACAGTACCCGATATATATGCGGGTATATCGGACATTTTTCGAAAAATGTCACAAAATTACCCCAGTTTTTAACGACTTCATATAAATCGTAATTCTAAAGGCCGATAAAGAGCTAGGAAGCTAATTATTTTTAAATTTGGATTGCATGAGATTTGGATTGCATGAGATTGTAGCTTTCTAACAAGGTATAATTTAAGTAGCTGGCATAAATAGTACCCGATATATATGCGGGTATATCAGACATTTTTCGAAAAATGTCCCAAAATTACCCCAGTTTTTAACGACTTCATATAAATCGCAATTTTAAAGGCCGCTAAAGACCTAAGAATTGCATGAGATTGTAGCTTTCTAACAAGGTATAATTTAAGTAGCTAGCATAAATAGTACCCGATATATATGCGGGTATATCAGACATTTTTCGAAAAATGTCCCAAAATTACCCCAGTTTTTAACGACTTCATATAAATCGCAATTTTAAAGGCCGCTAAAGACCTAAGAATTGCATGAGATTGTAGCTTTCTAACAAGGTATAATTTAAGTAGCTAGCATAAATAGTACCCGATATATATGCTGGTATATCAGACATTTTTCGAAAAATGTCCCAAAATTACCCCAGTTTTTAACGACTTCATATAAATCGCAATTTTAAAAGGCCATAAAGAGCTAGGAAGTTAATTATTTTTAAATTTGGATTGCATGAGATTGTAGCTTTCTAACAAGGTATAACTTAAGTAGCTAGCATAAATAGTACCCGATATATATGCGGGTATATCGGACATTTTTCGAAAAATGTCACAAAATTACCCCAGTTTTTAACGACTTCATATAAATCGCAATTCTAAAGGCCGCTAAAGAGCTAGGAAACTCATTTTTTATATTTGGATTGCATGAGATTGTAGCTTTCTAACAAGGTATAACTTAAATAGCTAGCATAAATAGTGACCGATATATATGCAGGTATATCGGAAATTTTTCGAAAAATGTCCCAAAATTACCCCAGTTTTTAACGACTTCATATAAATCGCAATTTTAAAAGGCCATAAAGAGCTAGGAAGCTAATTATTTTTAAATTTGGATTGCATGAGATTGTAGCTTTCTAACAAGGTATAACTTAAGTAGCTAGCATAAACAGTACCCGATATATATGCGGGTATATCGGACATTTTTCGCAAAATGTCCCAAAATTACACCAGTTTTTAACGACTTCATATTAATCGAAATTTTAAAAGGCCCTAAAGAGCTAGGAAGCTAATTTTTTTTTATATTTGGATTGCATGAGATTGTACCTTTCTAACAAGGTATAACTTAAGTAGCTAGCATAAATAGTACCCGATATATATGCAGGTATATCGGAAATTTTTCGAAAAATGTCCCAAAATTACCCCAGCTTTTAACGACTTTATATAAATCGCAATTCTAAAGGCCCCTAAAGAGCTAGGAAGCTAATTATTTTTAAATTTGGATTGCATGAGATTGTAGCTTTCTAACAAGGTATAACTTAAGTAGCTAGCATAAATAGTACCCGATATATATGCAGGTATAATTTAAGTAGCTAGCATAAATAGTACCCGATATATATGCGGGAGATTGTAGCTTTCTAACAAGGTATAACTTAAGTAGCTAGCATAAACAGTACCCGATATATATGCGGGTATATCGGACATTTTTCGAAAAATGTCACAAAATTACCCCAGTTTTTAACGACTTCATATAAATCGTAATTCTAAAGGCCGATAAAGAGCTAGGAAGCTAATTATTTTTAAATTTGGATTGCATGAGATTTGGATTGCATGAGATTGTAGCTTTCTAACAAGGTATAATTTAAGTAGCTGGCATAAATAGTACCCGATATATATGCGGGTATATCAGACATTTTTCGAAAAATGTCCCAAAATTACCCCAGTTTTTAAAGACTTCATATAAATCGCAATTTTAAAGGCCGCTAAAGACCTAAGAATTGCATGAGATTGTAGCTTTCTAACAAGGTATAATTTAAGTAGCTAGCATAAATAGTACCCGATATATATGCGGGTATATCAGACATTTTTCGAAAAATGTCCCAAAATTACCCCAGTTTTTAACGACTTCATATAAATCGCAATTTTAAAGGCCGCTAAAGACCTAAGAATTGCATGAGATTGTAGCTTTCTAACAAGGTATAATTTAAGTAGCTAGCATAAATAGTACCCGATATATATGCTGGTATATCAGACATTTTTCGAAAAATGTCCCAAAATTACCCCAGTTTTTAACGACTTCATATAAATCGCAATTTTAAAAGGCCATAAAGAGCTAGGAAGTTAATTATTTTTAAATTTGGATTGCATGAGATTGTAGCTTTCTAACAAGGTATAACTTAAGTAGCTAGCATAAATAGTACCCGATATATATGCGGGTATATCGGACATTTTTCGAAAAATGTCACAAAATTACCCCAGTTTTTAACGACTTCATATAAATCGCAATTCTAAAGGCCGCTAAAGAGCTAGGAAACTCATTTTTTATATTTGGATTGCATGAGATTGTAGCTTTCTAACAAGGTATAACTTAAATAGCTAGCATAAATAGTGACCGATATATATGCAGGTATATCGGAAATTTTTCGAAAAATGTCCCAAAATTACCCCAGTTTTTAACGACTTCATATAAATCGCAATTTTAAAAGGCCATAAAGAGCTAGGAAGCTAATTATTTTTAAATTTGGATTGCATGAGATTGTAGCTTTCTAACAAGGTATAACTTAAGTAGCTAGCATAAACAGTACCCGATATATATGCGGGTATATCGGACATTTTTCGCAAAATGTCCCAAAATTACACCAGTTTTTAACGACTTCATATTAATCGAAATTTTAAAAGGCCCTAAAGAGCTAGGAAGCTAATTTTTTTTTATATTTGGATTGCATGAGGTTGTACCTTTCTAACAAGGTATAACTTAAGTAGCTAGCATAAATAGTACCCGATATATATGCAGGTATATCGGAAATTTTTCGAAAAATGTCCCAAAATTACCCCAGCTTTTAACGACTTCATATAAATCGCAATTCTAAAGGCCCCTAAAGAGCTAGGAAGCTAATTATTTTTAAATTTGGATTGCATGAGATTGTAGCTTTCTAACAAGGTATAACTTAAGTAGCTAGCATAAATAGTACCCGATATATATGCAGGTATAATTTAAGTAGCTAGCATAAATAGTACCCGATATATATGCAAGAGATTGTAGCTTTCTAACAAGGTATAACTTAAGTAGCTAGCATAAACAGTACCCGATATATATGCGGGTATATCGGACATTTTTCGAAAAATGTCACAAAATTACCCCAGTTTTTAACGACTTCATATAAATCGTAATTCTAAAGGCCGATAAAGAGCTAGGAAGCTAATTATTTTTAAATTTGGATTGCATGAGATTGTAGCTTTCTAACAAGGTATAACTTAAGTAGCTAGCATAAACAGTACCCGATATATATGCGGGTATATCGGACATTTTTCGAAAAATGTCCCAAAATTACCCCAGTTTTTAACGACTTCATATAAATCGCAATTTTAAAGGCCGCTAAAGACCTAAGAATTGCATGAGATTGTAGCTTTCTAACAAGGTATAATTTAAGTAGCTAGCATAAATAGTACCCGATATATATGCGGGTATATCAGACATTTTTCGAAAAATGTCCCAAAATTACCCCAGTTTTTAACGACTTCATATAAATCGCAATTTTAAAGGCCGCTAAAGACCTAAGAATTGCATGAGATTGTAGCTTTCTAACAAGGTATAATTTAAGTAGCTAGCATAAATAGTACCCGATATATATGCTGGTATATCAGACATTTTTCGAAAAATGTCCCAAAATTACCCCAGTTTTTAACGACTTCATATAAATCGCAATTTTAAAAGGCCATAAAGAGCTAGGAAGTTAATTATTTTTAAATTTGGATTGCATGAGATTGTAGCTTTCTAACAAGGTATAACTTAAGTAGCTAGCATAAATAGTACCCGATATATATGCGGGTATATCGGACATTTTTCGAAAAATGTCACAAAATTACCCCAGTTTTTAACGACTTCATATAAATCGCAATTCTAAAGGCCGCTAAAGAGCTAGGAAACTCATTTTTTATATTTGGATTGCATGAGATTGTAGCTTTCTAACAAGGTATAACTTAAATAGCTAGCATAAATAGTGACCGATATATATGCAGGTATATCGGAAATTTTTCGAAAAATGTCCCAAAATTACCCCAGTTTTTAACGACTTCATATAAATCGCAATTTTAAAAGGCCATAAAGAGCTAGGAAGCTAATTATTTTTAAATTTGGATTGCATGAGATTGTAGCTTTCTAACAAGGTATAACTTAAGTAGCTAGCATAAACAGTACCCGATATATATGCGGGTATATCGGACATTTTTCGCAAAATGTCCCAAAATTACACCAGTTTTTAACGACTTCATATTAATCGAAATTTTAAAAGGCCCTAAAGAGCTAGGAAGCTAATTTTTTTTTATATTTGGATTGCATGAGATTGTACCTTTCTAACAAGGTATAACTTAAGTAGCTAGCGTAAATAGTACCCGATATATATGCAGGTATATCGGAAATTTTTCGAAAAATGTCCCAAAATTACCCCAGCTTTTAACGACTTCATATAAATCGCAATTCTAAAGGCCCCTAAAGAGCTAGGAAGCTAATTATTTTTAAATTTGGATTGCATGAGATTGTAGCTTTCTAACAAGGTATAACTTAAGTAGCTAGCATAAATAGTACCCGATATATATGCAGGTATAATTTAAGTAGCTAGCATAAATAGTACCCGATATATATGCGGGTATATCAGAAATTTTTCGAAAAATGTCCCAAAATTACCCCAGTTTTTAATGACTTCATACAAATCGTAATTCTAAAGGCCGATAAAGAGCTAGGAAACTCATTTTTTTATATTTGGATTGCAAGAGATTGTAGCTTTCTAACAAGGTATAACTTAAGTAGCTAGCATAAACAGTACCCGATATATATGCGGGTATATCGGACATTTTTCGAAAAATGTCACAAAATTACCCCAGTTTTTAACGACTTCATATAAATCGTAATTCTAAAGGCCGATAAAGAGCTAGGAAGCTAATTATTTTTAAATTTGGATTGCATGAGATTGTAGCTTTCTAACAAGGTATAACTTAAGTAGCTAGCATAAACAGTACCCGATATATATGCGGGTATATCGGACATTTTTCGAAAAATGTCACAAAATTACCCCAGTTTTTAACGACTTCATATAAATCGCAATTCTAAAGGCCGCTAAAGAGCTAGGAAACTCATTTTTTATATTTGGATTGCATGAGATTGTAGCTTTCTAACAAGGTATAACTTAAATAGGTAGCATAAATAGTGACCGATATATATGCAGGTATATCGGAAATTTTTCGAAAAATGTCCCAAAATTACCCCAGTTTTTAACGACTTCATATAAATCGCAATTTTAAAAGGCCATAAAGAGCTAGGAAGCTATTTATTTTTAAATTTGGATTGCATGAGATTGTAGCTTTCTAACAAGGTATAACTTAAGTAGCTAGCATAAACAGTACCCGATATATATGCGGGTATATCGGACATTTTTCGCAAAATGTCCCAAAATTACACCAGTTTTTAACGACTTCATATTAATCGAAATTTTAAAAGGCCCTAAAGAGCTAGGAAGCTAATTTTTTTTATATTTGGATTGCATGAGATTGTACCTTTCTAACAAGGTATAACTTAAGTAGCTAGCATAAATAGTACCCGATATATATGCAGGTATATCGGAAATTTTTCGAAAAATGTCCCAAAATTACCCCAGTTTTTAACGACTTCATATAAATCGCAATTCTAAAGGCCCCTAAAGAGCTAGGAAGCTAATTATTTTTAAATTTGGATTGCATGAGATTGTAGCTTTCTAACAAGGTATAATTTAAGTAGCTAGCATAAATAGTACCCGATATATATGCGGGTATATCAGACATTTTTCGAAAAATGTCCCAAAATTACCCCAGTTTTTAACGACTTCATATAAATCGCAATTTTAAAGGCCGCTAAAGACCTAAGAATTGCATGAGATTGTAGCTTTCTAACAAGGTATAACTTAAGTAGCTAGCATAAACAGTACCCGATATATATGCGGGTATATCGGACATTTTTCGAAAAATGTCACAAAATTACCCCAGTTTTTAACGACTTCATATAAATCGCAATTCTAAAGGCCGCTAAAGAGCTAGGAAACTCTTTAGCGGCCTTTAGAATAGGAAACTCAGATTGTAGCTTTCTAACAAGGTATAACTTAAGTAGCTAGCATAAATAGTACCCGATATATATGCAGGTATAATTTAAGTAGCTAGCATAAATAGTACCCGATATATATGCGGGTATATCAGAAATTTTTCGAAAAATGTCCCAAAATTACCCCAGTTTTTAATGACTTCATACAAATCGTAATTCTAAAGGCCGATAAAGAGCTAGGAAACTCATTTTTTTATATTTGGATTGCAAGAGATTGTAGCTTTCTAACAAGGTATAACTTAAGTAGCTAGCATAAACAGTACCCGATATATATGCGGGTATATCGGACATTTTTCGAAAAATGTCACAAAATTACCCCAGTTTTTAACGACTTCATATAAATCGTAATTCTAAAGGCCGATAAAGAGCTAGGAAGCTAATTATTTTTAAATTTGGATTGCATGAGATTGTAGCTTTCTAACAAGGTATAACTTAAGTAGCTAGCATAAACAGTACCCGATATATATGCGGGTATATCGGACATTTTTCGAAAAATGTCCCAAAATTACCCCAGTTTTTAACGACTTCATATAAATCGCAATTTTAAAGGCCGCTAAAGACCTAAGAATTGCATGAGATTGTAGCTTTCTAACAAGGTATAATTTAAGTAGCTAGCATAAATAGTACCCGATATATATGCGGGTATATCAGACATTTTTCGAAAAATGTCCCAAAATTACCCCAGTTTTTAACGACTTCATATAAATCGCAATTTTAAAGGCCGCTAAAGACCTAAGAATTGCATGAGATTGTAGCTTTCTAACAAGGTATAATTTAAGTAGCTAGCATAAATAGTACCCGATATATATGCTGGTATATCAGACATTTTTCGAAAAATGTCCCAAAATTACCCCAGTTTTTAACGACTTCATATAAATCGCAATTTTAAAAGGCCATAAAGAGCTAGGAAGTTAATTATTTTTAAATTTGGATTGCATGAGATTGTAGCTTTCTAACAAGGTATAACTTAAGTAGCTAGCATAAATAGTACCCGATATATATGCGGGTATATCGGACATTTTTCGAAAAATGTCACAAAATTACCCCAGTTTTTAACGACTTCATATAAATCGCAATTCTAAAGGCCGCTAAAGAGCTAGGAAACTCATTTTTTATATTTGGATTGCATGAGATTGTAGCTTTCTAACAAGGTATAACTTAAATAGCTAGCATAAATAGTGACCGATATATATGCAGGTATATCGGAAATTTTTCGAAAAATGTCCCAAAATTACCCCAGTTTTTAACGACTTCATATAAATCGCAATTTTAAAAGGCCATAAAGAGCTAGGAAGCTAATTATTTTTAAATTTGGATTGCATGAGATTGTAGCTTTCTAACAAGGTATAACTTAAGTAGCTAGCATAAACAGTACCCGATATATATGCGGGTATATCGGACATTTTTCGCAAAATGTCCCAAAATTACACCAGTTTTTAACGACTTCATATTAATCGAAATTTTAAAAGGCCCTAAAGAGCTAGGAAGCTAATTTTTTTTTATATTTGGATTGCATGAGATTGTACCTTTCTAACAAGGTATAACTTAAGTAGCTAGCGTAAATAGTACCCGATATATATGCAGGTATATCGGAAATTTTTCGAAAAATGTCCCAAAATTACCCCAGCTTTTAACGACTTCATATAAATCGCAATTCTAAAGGCCCCTAAAGAGCTAGGAAGCTAATTATTTTTAAATTTGGATTGCATGAGATTGTAGCTTTCTAACAAGGTATAACTTAAGTAGCTAGCATAAATAGTACCCGATATATATGCAGGTATAATTTAAGTAGCTAGCATAAATAGTACCCGATATATATGCGGGTATATCAGAAATTTTTCGAAAAATGTCCCAAAATTACCCCAGTTTTTAATGACTTCATACAAATCGTAATTCTAAAGGCCGATAAAGAGCTAGGAAACTCATTTTTTTATATTTGGATTGCAAGAGATTGTAGCTTTCTAACAAGGTATAACTTAAGTAGCTAGCATAAACAGTACCCGATATATATGCGGGTATATCGGACATTTTTCGAAAAATGTCACAAAATTACCCCAGTTTTTAACGACTTCATATAAATCGTAATTCTAAAGGCCGATAAAGAGCTAGGAAGCTAATTATTTTTAAATTTGGATTGCATGAGATTGTAGCTTTCTAACAAGGTATAACTTAAGTAGCTAGCATAAACAGTACCCGATATATATGCGGGTATATCGGACATTTTTCGAAAAATGTCACAAAATTACCCCAGTTTTTAACGACTTCATATAAATCGCAATTCTAAAGGCCGCTAAAGAGCTAGGAAACTCATTTTTTATATTTGGATTGCATGAGATTGTAGCTTTCTAACAAGGTATAACTTAAATAGGTAGCATAAATAGTGACCGATATATATGCAGGTATATCGGAAATTTTTCGAAAAATGTCCCAAAATTACCCCAGTTTTTAACGACTTCATATAAATCGCAATTTTAAAAGGCCATAAAGAGCTAGGAAGCTATTTATTTTTAAATTTGGATTGCATGAGATTGTAGCTTTCTAACAAGGTATAACTTAAGTAGCTAGCATAAACAGTACCCGATATATATGCGGGTATATCGGACATTTTTCGCAAAATGTCCCAAAATTACACCAGTTTTTAACGACTTCATATTAATCGAAATTTTAAAAGGCCCTAAAGAGCTAGGAAGCTAATTTTTTTTATATTTGGATTGCATGAGATTGTACCTTTCTAACAAGGTATAACTTAAGTAGCTAGCATAAATAGTACCCGATATATATGCAGGTATATCGGAAATTTTTCGAAAAATGTCCCAAAATTACCCCAGTTTTTAACGACTTCATATAAATCGCAATTCTAAAGGCCCCTAAAGAGCTAGGAAGCTAATTATTTTTAAATTTGGATTGCATGAGATTGTAGCTTTCTAACAAGGTATAATTTAAGTAGCTAGCATAAATAGTACCCGATATATATGCGGGTATATCAGACATTTTTCGAAAAATGTCCCAAAATTACCCCAGTTTTTAACGACTTCATATAAATCGCAATTTTAAAGGCCGCTAAAGACCTAAGAATTGCATGAGATTGTAGCTTTCTAACAAGGTATAACTTAAGTAGCTAGCATAAACAGTACCCGATATATATGCGGGTATATCGGACATTTTTCGAAAAATGTCACAAAATTACCCCAGTTTTTAACGACTTCATATAAATCGCAATTCTAAAGGCCGCTAAAGAGCTAGGAAACTCATTTTTTATATTTGGATTGCATGAGATTGTAGCTTTCTAACAAGGTATAACTTAAGTAGCTAGCATAAACAGTGACCGATATATAGGCCGATAAAGAGCTAGGAAGCTAATTATTTTTAAATTTGGATTGCATGAGATTGTAGCTTTCTAACAAGGTATAATTTAAGTAGCTAGCATAAATAGTACCCGATATATATGCTGGTATATCAGACATTTTTCGAAAAATGTCCCAAAATTACCCCAGTTTTTAACGACTTCATATAAATCGCAATTTTAAAAGGCCATAAAGAGCTAGGAAGTTAATTATTTTTAAATTTGGATTGCATGAGATTGTAGCTTTCTAACAAGGTATAACTTAAGTAGCTAGCATAAATAGTACCCGATATATATGCGGGTATATCGGACATTTTTCGCAAACTGTCCCAAAATTACACCAGTTTTTAACGACTTCATATTAATCGAAATTTTAAAAGGCCCTAAAGAGCTAGGAAGCTAATTACCCCAGTTTTTAACGACTTCATATAAATCGTAATTCTAAAGGCCGATAAAGAGCTAGGAAACTCATTTTTTTATATTTGGATTGCAAGAGATTGTAGCTTTCTAACAAGGTATAACTTTAGTAGCTAGCATAAACAGTACCCGATATATATGCGGGTATATCGGACATTTTTCGAAAAATGTCACAAAATTACCCCAGTTTTTAACGACTTCATATAAATCGCAATTCTAAAGGCCCCTAAACAGCTAGGAAGCTAATTATTTTTAAATTTGGATTGCATGAGATTGTAGCTTTCTAACAAGGTATAATTTAAGTAGCTAGCATAAATAGTACCCGATATATATGCGGGTATATCAGACATTTTTCGAAAAATGTCCCAAAATTACCCTAGTTTTTAACGACTTCATATAAATCGCAATTTTAAAGGCCGCTAAAGACCTAGGAAACTCATTTTTTTATATTTGGATTGCATGAGATTGTAGCTTTCTAACAAGGTATAACTTAAGTAGCTAGCATAAATAGTGCCCAATATATATGCAGGTATATCGGAAATTTTTCGAAAAATGTCCCAAAATTACCCCAGTTTTTATATTTGGATTGCATGAGATTGTAGCTTTCTAACAAGGTATAACTTAAATAGCTAGCATAAATAGTGACCGATATATATGCAGGTATATCGGAAATTTTTCGAAAAATGTCCCAAAATTACCCCAGTTTTTAACGACTTCATATAAATCGCAATTTTAAAAGGCCATAAAGAGCTAGGAAGCTAATTATTTTTAAATTTGGATTGCATGAGATTGTAGCTTTCTAACAAGGTATAACTTAAGTAGCTAGCATAAACAGTACCCGATATATATGCGGGTATATCGGACATTTTTCGCAAAATGTCCCAAAATTACACCAGTTTTTAACGACTTCATATTAATCGAAATTTTAAAAGGCCCTAAAGAGCTAGGAAGCTAATTATTTTTAAATTTGGATTGCATGAGATTGTAGCTTTCTAACAAGGTATAATTTAAGTAGCTAGCATAAATAGTACCCGATATATATGCGGGTATATCAGACATTTTTCGAAAAATGTCACAAAATTACCCCAGTTTTTAACGACTTCATATAAATCGTAATTCTAAAGGCCGCTAAAGAGCTAGGAAACTCATTTTTTATATTTAGATTGCATGAGATTGTAGCTTTCTAACAAGGTATAACTTAAGTAGCTAGCATAAATAGTACCCGATATATATGCAGGTATATCGGAAATTTTTCGAAAAATGTCCCAAAATTACCCCAGTTTTTAACGACTTCATATAAATCGCAATTCTAAAGGCCCCTAAAGAGCTAGGAAGCTAATTATTTTTAAATTTGGATTGCATGAGATTGTAGCTTTCTAACAAGGTATAATTTAAGTAGCTAGCATAAATAGTACCCGATATATATGCAGGTATATCGGAAATTTTTCGAAAAATGTCCCAAAATTACCCCAGTTTTTAACGACTTCATATAAATCGCAATTTTAAAAGGCCATAAAGAGCTAGGAAGCTAATTATTTTTAAATTTGGATTGCATGAGATTGTAGCTTTCTAACAAGGTATAACTTAAGTAGCTAGCATAAATAGTACCCGATATATATGCGGGTATATCGGACATTTTTCGCAAAATGTCCCAAAATTACACCAGTTTTTAACGACTTCATATTAATCGAAATTTTAAAAGGCTTCATATAAATCGCAATTTTAAAAGGCCATAAAGAGCTAGGAAGCTAATTATTTTTATATTTGGATTGCACGAGATTGTACCTTTCTAACAAGGTATAACTTAAGTAGCTAGCATAAATAGTACCCGATATATATGCAGGTATATCGGAAATTTTTCGAAAAATGTCCCAAAATTACCCCAGCTTTTAACGACTTCATATAAATCGCAATTCTAAAGGCCCCTAAAGAGCTAGGAAGCTAATTATTTTTAAATTTGGATTGCATGAGATTGTAGCTTTCTAACAAGGTATAATTTAAGTAGCTAGCATAAATAGTACCCGATATATATGCGGGTATATCAGACATTTTTCGAAAAATGTCCCAAAATTACCCCAGTTTTTAACGACTTCATATAAATCGCAATTTTAAAGGCCGCTAAAGACCTAAGAATTGCATGAGATTGTAGCTTTCTAACAAGGTATAACTTAAGTAGCTAGCATAAACAGTACCCGATATATATGCGGGTATATCGGACATTTTTCGAAAAATGTCACAATATTACCCCAGTTTTTAACGACTTCATATAAATTGCAATTCTAAAGGCCGCTAAAGAGCTAGGAAACTCATTTTTTATATTTGGATTGCATGAGATTGTAGCTTTCTAACAAGGTATAACTTAAGTAGCTAGCATAAATAGTGACCGATATATAGGCCGATAAAGAGCTAGGAAGCTAATTATTTTTAAATTTGGATTGCATGAGATTGTAGCTTTCTAACAAGGTATAATTTAAGTAGCTAGCATAAATAGTACCCGATATATATGCGGGTATATCAGACATTTTTCGAAAAATGTCCCAAAATTACCCCAGTTTTTAACGACTTCATATAAATCGCAATTTTAAAAGGCCATAAAGAGCTAGGAAGCTAATTATTTTTAAATTTGGATTGCATGAGATTGTAGCTTTCTAACAAGGTATAACTTAAGTAGCTAGCATAAATAGTACCCGATATATATGCGGGTATATCGGACATTTTTCGCAAACTGTCCCAAAATTACACCAGTTTTTAACGACTTCATATTAATCGAAATTTTAAAAGGCCCTAAAGAGCTAGGAAGCTAATTACCCCAGTTTTTAACGACTTCATATAAATCGTAATTCTAAAGGCCGATAAAGAGCTAGGAAACTCATTTTTTTATAGTTGGATTGCAAGAGATTGTAGCTTTCTAACAAGGTATAACTTTAGTAGCTAGCATAAACAGTACCCGATATATATGCGGGTATATCGGACATTTTTCGAAAAATGTCACAAAATTACCCCAGTTTTTAACGACTTCATATAAATCGTAATTCTAAAGGCCGATAAAGAGCTAGGAAGCTAATTATTTTTAAATTTGGATTGCATGAGATTGTAGCTTTCTAACAAGGTATAATTTAAGTAGCTAGCATAAATAGTACCCGATATATATGCGGGTATATCAGACATTTTTCGAAAAATGTCCCAAAATTACCCCAGTTTTTAACGACTTCATATAAATCGTAATTCTAAAGGCCGCTAAAGAGCTAGGAAACTCATTTTTTATATTTAGATTGCATGAGATTGTAGCTTTCTAACAAGGTATAACTTAAGTAGCTAGCATCAATAGTACCCGATATATATGCAGGTATATCGGAAATTTTTCGAAAAATGTCCCAAAATTACCCCAGCTTTTAACGACTTCATATAAATCGCAATTCTAAAGGCCCCTAAAGAGCTAGGAAGCTAATTATTTTTAAATTTGGATTGCATGATATTGTAGCTTTCTAACAAGGTATAATTTAAGTAGCTAGCATAAATAGTACCCGATATATATGCGAGTATATCAGACATTTTTCGAAAAATGTCCCAAAATTACACCAGTTTTTAACGACTTCATATAAATCGTAATTCTAAAGGCCGCTAAAGAGCTAGGAAACTCATTTTTTATATTTAGATTGCATGAGATTGTAGCTTTCTAACAAGGTATAACTTAAGTAGCTAGCATAAATAGTGACCGATATATAGGCCGATAAAGAGCTAGGAAGCTAATTATTTTTAAATTTGGATTGCATGAGATTGTAGCTTTCTAACAAGGTATAATTTAAGTAGCTAGCATAAATAGTACCCGATATATATGCGGGTATATCAGACATTTTTCGAAAAATGTCCCAAAATTACCCCAGTTTTTAACGACTTCATATAAATCGCAATTTTAAAAGGCCATAAAGAGCTAGGAAGCTAATTATTTTTAAATTTGGATTGCATGAGATTGTAGCTTTCTAACAAGGTATAACTTAAGTAGCTAGCATAAATAGTACCCGATATATATGCGGGTATATCGGACATTTTTCGCAAACTGTCCCAAAATTACACCAGTTTTTAACGACTTCATATTAATCGAAATTTTAAAAGGCCCTAAAGAGCTAGGAAGCTAATTACCCCAGTTTTTAACGACTTCATATAAATCGTAATTCTAAAGGCCGATAAAGAGCTAGGAAACTCATTTTTTTATAGTTGGATTGCAAGAGATTGTAGCTTTCTAACAAGGTATAACTTTAGTAGCTAGCATAAACAGTACCCGATATATATGCGGGTATATCGGACATTTTTCGAAAAATGTCACAAAATTACCCCAGTTTTTAACGACTTCATATAAATCGTAATTCTAAAGGCCGATAAAGAGCTAGGAAGCTAATTATTTTTAAATTTGGATTGCATGAGATTGTAGCTTTCTAACAAGGTATAATTTAAGTAGCTAGCATAAATAGTACCCGATATATATGCGGGTATATCAGACATTTTTCGAAAAATGTCCCAAAATTACCCCAGTTTTTAACGACTTCATATAAATCGTAATTCTAAAGGCCGCTAAAGAGCTAGGAAACTCATTTTTTATATTTAGATTGCATGAGATTGTAGCTTTCTAACAAGGTATAACTTAAGTAGCTAGCATCAATAGTACCCGATATATATGCAGGTATATCGGAAATTTTTCGAAAAATGTCCCAAAATTACCCCAGCTTTTAACGACTTCATATAAATCGCAATTCTAAAGGCCCCTAAAGAGCTAGGAAGCTAATTATTTTTAAATTTGGATTGCATGATATTGTAGCTTTCTAACAAGGTATAATTTAAGTAGCTAGCATAAATAGTACCCGATATATATGCGAGTATATCAGACATTTTTCGAAAAATGTCCCAAAATTACACCAGTTTTTAACGACTTCATATAAATCGTAATTCTAAAGGCCGCTAAAGAGCTAGGAAACTCATTTTTTATATTTAGATTGCATGAGATTGTAGCTTTCTAACAAGGTATAACTTAAGTAGCTAGCATCAATAGTACCCGATATATATGCAGGTATATCGGAAATTTTTCGAAAAATGTCCCAAAATTACCCCAGCTTTTAACGACTTCATATAAATCGCAATTCTAAAGGCCCCTAAAGAGCTAGGAAGCTAATTATTTTTAAATTTGGATTGCATGAGATTGTAGCTTTCTAACAAGGTATAATTTAAGTAGCTAGCATAAATAGTACCCGATATATATGCGAGTATATCAGACATTTTTCGAAAAATGTCCCAAAATTACACCAGTTTTTAACGACTTCATATAAATCGCAATTTTAAAGGCCGCTAAAGACCTAAGAATTGCATGAGATTGTAGCTTTCTAACAAGGTATAACTTAAGTAGCTAGCATAAACAGTACCCGATATATATGCGGGTATATCGGACATTTTTCGAAAAATGTCACAAAATTACCCCAGTTTTTAACGACTTCATATAAATCGCAATTCTAAAGGCCGCTAAAGAGCTAGGAAACTAATTTTTTTATATTTGCATTGCATGAGATTGTAGCTTTCTAACAAGGTATAACTTAAGTAGCTAGCATAAATAGTGACCGATATATATGCAGGTATATCGGAAATTTTTCGAAAAATGTCCCAAAATTACCCCAGTTTTTAACGACTTCATATAAATCGCAATTTTAAAAGACCATAAAGAGCTAGGAAGCTAATTATTTTTAAATTTGGATTGCATGAGATTGTAGCTTTCTAACAAGGTATAACTTAAGTAGCTAGCATAAATAGTACCCGATATATATGCGGGTATATATTACACCAGTTTTTAACGACTTCATATTAATCGAAATTTTAAAAGGCCCTAAAGAGCTAGGAAGCTAATTTTTTTTTTATATTTGGATTGCACGAGATTGTACCTTTCTAACAAGGTATAACTTAAGTAGCTAGCATAAATAGTACCCGATATATATGCAGGTATATCGGAAATTTTTCGAAAAATGTCCCAAAATTACCCCAGCTTTTAACGACTTCATATAAATCGCAATTCGAAAGGCCCCTAAAGAGCTAGGAAGCTAATTATTTTTAAATTTGGATTGCATGAGATTGTAGCTTTCTAACAAGGTATAATTTAAGTAGCTAGCATAAATAGTACCCGATATATATGCGGGTATATCAGACATTTTTCGAAAAATGTCCCAAAATTACCCCAGTTTTTAACGACTTCATATAAATCGTAATTCTAAAGGCCGATAAAGAGCTAGGAAATTCATTTTTTTATATTTGGATTGCAAGAGATTGTAGCTTTCTAACAAGGTATAACTTAAGTAGCTAGCATAAACAGTACCCGATATATATGCGGACATTTTTCGAAAAATGTCACAAAATTACCCCAGTTTTTAACGACTTCATATAAATCGTAATTCTAAAGGCCGATAAAGAGCTAGGAAGCTAATTATTTTTAAATTTGGATTGCATGAGATTGTAGCTTTCTAACAAGGTATAATTTAAGTAGCTAGCATAAATAGTACCCGATATATATGCGGGTATATCAGACATTTTTCGAAAAATGTCCCAAAATTACCCCAGTTTTTAACGACTTCATATAAATCGCAATTTTAAAGGCCGCTAAAGACCTAAGAATTGCATGAGATTGTAGCTTTCTAACAAGGTATAACTTAAGTAGCTAGCATAAACAGTACCCGATATATATGCGGGTATATCGGACATTTTTCGAAAAATGTCACAAAATTACCCCAGTTTTTAACGACTTCATATAAATCGCAATTCTAAAGGCCGCTAAAGAGCTAGGAAACTCATTTTTTATAGTTGGATTGCATGAGATTGTAGCTTTCTAACAAGGTATAACTTAAGTAGCTAGCATAAATAGTGACCGATATATATGCAGGTATATCGGAAATTTTTCGAAAAATGTCCCAAAATTACCCCAGTTTTTAACGACTTCATATAAATCGCAATTTTAAAAGGCCATAAAGAGCTAGGAAGCTAATTATTTTTAAATTTGGATTGCATGAGATTGTAGCTTTCTAACAAGGTATAACTTAAGTACCTAGCATAAATAGTACCCGATATATATGCGGGTATATCGGACATTTTCCGCAAAATGTCCCAAAATTACCCCAGTTTTTAACGACTTCATATAAATCGCAATTTTAAAATGCCATAAAGAGCTAGGAAGCTAATTATTTTTAAATTTGGATTGCATGAGATTGTAGCTTTCTAACAAGGTATAACTTAAGTAGCTAGCATAAATAGTACCCGATATATATGCGGGTATATCGGACATTTTTCGCAAAATGTCCCAAAATTACCCCAGTTTTTAACGACTTCATATAAATCGCAATTTTAAAAGGCCCTAAAGAGCTAGGAAGCTAAATTTTTTTATATTTGGATTGCATGAGATTGTAGCTTTCTAACAAGGTATAAGTTAAGTAGCTAGCATAAATAGTACCCGATATATATGCGGGTATATCGGACATTTTTCGCAAAATGTCCCAAAATTACACCAGTTTTTAACGACTTCATATAAATCGCAATTCTAAAGGCCGCTAAAGAGCTAGGAAACTCATTTTTTATATTTAGATTGCATGAGATTGTAGCTTTCTAACAAGGTATAACTTAAGTAGCTAGCATAAATAGTGCCCGATATATATGCAGGTATTTTTCGAAAAATGTCCCAAAATTACCCCAGTTTTTATATTTGGATTGAATGAGATTGTAGCTTTCTAACAAGGTATAACTTAAGTAGCTAGCATAAACAGTACCCGATATATATGCGGGTATATCGGACATTTTTCGAAAAATGTCACAAAATTACCCCAGTTTTTAACGACTTCATATAAATCGCAATTCTAAAGGCCGCTAAAGAGCTAGGAAACTCATTTTTTATATTTAGATTGCATGAGATTGTAGCTTTCTAACAAGGTATAACTTAAGTAGCTAGCATAAATAGTACCCGATATATATGCAGGTATATCGGAAATTTTTCGAAAAATGTCTCAAAATTACCCCAGCTTTTAACGACTTCATATAAATCGCAATTCTAAAGGCCCCTAAAGAGCTAGGAAGCTAATTATTTTTAAATTTGGATTGCATGAGATTGTAGCTTTCTAACAAGGTATAATTTAAGTAGCTAGCATAAATAGTACCCGATATATATGCGGGTATATCGGACATTTTTCGAAAAATGTCCCAAAATTACCCCAGTTTTTAACGACTTCATATAAATCGCAATTTTAAAAGGCCATAAAGAGCTAGGAAGCTAATTATTTTTAAATTTGGATTGCATGAGATTGTAGCTTTCTAACAAGGTATAACTTAAGTAGCTAGCATAAATAGTACCCGATATATATGCGGGTATATCGGACATTTTTCGCAAAATGTCCCAAAATTACACCAGTTTTTAACGACTTCATATTAATCGAAATTTTAAAAGGCCCTAAAGAGCTAGGAAGCTAATTTTTTTTTATATTTAAATTGCATGAGATTGTACCTTTCTAACAAGGTATAACTTAAGTAGCTAGCATAAATAGTACCCGATATATATGCAGGTATATCGGAAATTTTTCGAAAAATGTCCCAAAATTACCCCAGTTTTTAACGACTTCATATAAATCGCAATTTTAAAGGCCGCTAAAGACCTAAGAATTGCATGAGATTGTAGCTTTCTAACAAGGTATAACTTAAGTAGCTAGCATAAACAGTACCCGATATATATGCGGGTATATCGGACATTTTTCGAAAAATGTCACAAAATGACCCCAGTTTTTAACGACTTCATATAAATCGCAATTCTAAAGGCCGCTAAAGAGCTAGGAAACTCATTTTTTATATTTGGATTGCATGAGATTGTAGCTTTCTAACAAGGTATAACTTAAGTAGCTAGCATAAATAGTGCCCGATATATATGCAGGTATATCGGAAATTTTTCGAAAAATGTCCCAAAATTACCCCAGTTTTTATATTTGGATTGAATGAGATTGTAGCTTTCTAACAAGGTATAACTTAAGTAGCTAGCATAAACAGTACCCGATATATATGCGGGTATATCGGACATTTTTCGCAAAATGTCCCAAAATTACACCAGTTTTTAACGACTTCATATAAATCGCAATTCTAAAGGCCGCTAAAGAGCTAGGAAACTCATTTTTTATATTTAGATTGCATGAGATTGTAGCTTTCTAACAAGGTATAACTTAAGTAGCTAGCATAAATAGTGCCCGATATATATGCAGGTATATCGGAAATTTTTCGAAAAATGTCGCAAAATTACCCCAGTTTTTATATTTGGATTGCATGAGATTGTACCTTTCTAACAAGGTATAACTTAAGTAGCTAGCATAAATAGTACCCGATATATATGCAGGTATATCGGAAATTTTTCGAAAAATGTCCCAAAATTACCCCAGCTTTTAACGACTTCATATAAATCGCAATTCTAAAGGCCCCTAAAGAGCTAGGAAGCTAATTATTTTTAAATTTGGATTGCATGAGATTGTAGCTTTCTAACAAGGTATAATTTAAGTAGCTAGCATAAATAGTACCCGATATATATGCGGGTATATCAGACATTTTTCGAAAAATGTCCCAAAATTACCCCAGTTTTTAACGACTTCATATAAATCGTAATTCTAAAGGCCGATAAAGAGCTAGAAAACTAATTTTTTATATTTAGATTGCATGAGATTGTAGCTTTCTAACAAGGTATAACTTAAGTAGCTAAAGACCTAAGAATTGCATGAGATTGTAGCTTTCTAACAAGGTATAACTTAAGTAGCTAGCATAAACAGTACCCGATATATATGCGGGTATATCGGACATTTTTCGAAAAATGTCACAAAATTACCCCAGTTTTTAACGACTTCATATAAATCGCAATTCTAAAGGCCGCTAAAGAGCTAGGAAACTCATTTTTTATATTTGGATTGCAAGAGATTGTAGCTTTCTAACAAGGTATAACTTAAGTAGCTTGCATAAACAGTACCCGATATATATGCGGGTATATCGGACATTTTTCGAAAAATGTCACAAAATTACCCCAGTTTTTAACGACTTCATATAAATCGTAATTCTAAAGGCCGCTAAAGAGCTAGGAAACTCATTTTTTATATTTAGATTGCATGAGATTGTAGCTTTCTAACAAGGTATAACTTAAGTAGCTAGCATAAATAGTACCCGATATATATGCAGGTATATCGGAAATTTTTCGAAAAATGTCCCAAAATTACCCCAGTTTTTAACGACTTCATATAAATCGTAATTCTAAAGGCCGATAAAGAGCTAGAAAACTAATTTTTTATATTTAGATTGCATGAGATTGTAGCTTTCTAACAAGGTATAACTTAAGTAGCTAAAGACCTAAGAATTGCATGAGATTGTAGCTTTCTAACAAGGTATAACTTAAGTAGCTAGCATAAACAGTACCCGATATATATGCGGGTATATCGGACATTTTTCGAAAAATGTCACAAAATTACCCCAGTTTTTAACGACTTCATATAAATCGCAATTCTAAAGGCCGCTAAAGAGCTAGGAAACTCATTTTTTATATTTAGATTGCATGAGATTGTAGCTTTCTAACAAGGTATAATTTAAGTAGCTAGCATAAACAGTACCCGATATATATGCGGGTATATCGGACATTTTTCGAAAAATGTCACAAAATTACCCCAGTTTTTAACGACTTCATATAAATCGCAATTCTAAAGGCCGCTAAAGAGCTAGGAAACTCATTTTTTATATTTGGATTGCATGAGATTGTAGCTTTCTAACAAGGTATAACTTAAGTAGCTAGCATAAATAGTGACCGATATATATGCGGGTATATCGGACATTTTCCGCAAAATGTCCCAAAATTACCCCAGTTTTTAACGACTTCATATAAATCGCAATTTTAAAAGGCCATAAAGAGCTAGGAAGCTAAGTATTTTTAAATTTGGATTGCATGAGATTGTAGCTTTCTAACAAGGTATAACTTAAGTAGCTAGCATAAATAGTACCCGATATATATGCGGGTATATCGGACATTTTTCGAAAAATGTCACAAAATTACCCCAGTTTTTAACGACTTCATATAAATCGCAATTCTAAAGGCCGCTAAAGAGCTAGGAAACTCATTTTTTATATTTGGATTGCATGAGATTGTACCTTTCTAACAAGGTATAACTTAAGTAGCTAGCATAAATAGTACCCGATATATATGCAGGTATATCGGAAATTTTTCGAAAAATGTCCCAAAATTACCCCAGCTTTTAACGACTTCATATAAATCGCAATTCTAAAGGCCCCTAAAGAGCTAGGAAGCTAATTATTTTTAAATTTGGATTGCATGAGATTGTAGCTTTCTAACAAGGTATAATTTAAGTAGCTAGCATAAATAGTACCCGATATATATGCGGGTATATCAGACATTTTTCGAAAAATATCCCAAAATTACCCCAGTTTTTAACGACTTCATATAAATCGCAATTTTAAACGCCGCTAAAGAGCTAAGAATTGCATGAGATTGTAGCTTTCTAACAAGGTATAACTTAAGTAGCTAGCATAAACAGTACCCGATATATATGCGGGTATATCGGACATTTTTCGAAAAATGTCACAAAATTACCCCAGTTTTTAACGACTTCATATAAATCGCAATTCTAAAGGCCGCTAAAGAGCTAGGAAACTCATTATTTTTAAATTTGGATTGCATGAGATTGTAGCTTTCTAACAAGGTATAACTTAAGTAGCTAGCATAAATAGTGCCCGATATATATGCAGGTATATCGGAAATTTTTCGAAAAATGTCCCAAAATTACCCCAGTTTTTATATTTGGATTGCATGAGATTGTAGCTTTCTAACAAGGTATAACTTAAGTAGCTAGCATAAACAGTACCCGATATATATGCGGGTATATCGGACATTTTTCGAAAAATGTCACAAAATTACCCCAGTTTTTAACGACTTCATATAAATCGCAATTCTAAAGGCCGCTAAAGAGTTAGGAAACTCATTTTTTATATTTGGATTGCATGAGATTGTAGCTTTCTAACAAGGTATAACTTAAGTAGCTAGCATAAATAGTACCCGATATATATGCAGGTATATCGGAAATTTTTCGAAAAATGTCCCAAAATTACCCCAGCTTTTAACGACTTCATATAAATCGCAATTCTAAAGGCCCCTAAAGAGCTAGGAAGCTAATTATTTTTAAATTTGGATTGCATGAGATTGTAGCTTTCTAACAAGGTATAATTTAAGTAGCTAGCATAAATAGTACCCGATATATATGCGGGTATATCAGACATTTTTCGAAAAATGTCCCAAAATTACCCCAGTTTTTAACGACTTCATATAAATCGCAATTTTAAAGGCCGCTAAAGAGCTAAGAATTGCATGAGATTGTAGCTTTCTAACAAGGTATAACTTAAGTAGCTAGCATAAACAGTACCCGATATATATGCGGGTATATCGGACATTTTTCGAAAAATGTTACAAAATTACCCCAGTTTTTAACGACTTCATATAAATCGCAATTCTAAAGGCCGCTAAAGAGCTAGGAAACTCATTTATTATATTTGGATTGCATGAGATTGTAGCTTTCTAACAGGGTATAACTTAAGTAGCTAGCATAAATAGTGACCGATATATATGCAGGTATATCGGAAATTTTTCGAAAAATGTCCCAAAATTACCCCAGTTTTTAACGACTTCATATAAATCGCAATTTTAAAAGGCCATAAAGAGCTAGGAAGCTAATTATTTTTAAATTTGGATTGCATGAGATTGTAGCTTTCTAACAAGGTATAACTTAAGTAGCTAGCATAAATAGTACCCGATATATATGCGGGTATATCGGACATTTTCCGCAAAATGTCCCAAAATTACCCCAGTTTTTAACGACTTCATATAAATCGCAATTTTAAAATGCCATAAAGAGCTAGGAAGCTAATTATTTTTAAATTTGGATTGCATGAGATTGTAGCTTTCTAACAAGGTATAACTTAAGTAGCTAGCATAAATAGTACCCGATATATATGCGGGTATATCGCTAAAGAGCTAGGAAACTCATTTTTTATATTTGGATTGCATGAGATTGTAGCTTTCTAACAAGGTATAACTTAAGTAGCTAGCATAAATAGTGACCGATATATATGCAGGTATATCGGAAATTTTTCGAAAAATGTCCCAAAATTACCCCAGTTTTTAACGACTTCATATAAATCGCAATTTTAAAAGGCCATAAAGAGCTAGGAAGCTAATTATTTTTAAATTTGGATTGCATGAGATTGTAGCTTTCTAACAAGGTATAACTTAAGTACCTAGCATAAATAGTACCCAATATATATGCGGGTATATCGGATATTTTCCGCAAAATGTCCCAAAATTACCCCAGTTTTTAACGACTTCATATAAATCGCAATTTTAAAAGGCCATAAAGAGCTAGGAAGCTAATTATTTTTAAATTTGGATTGCATGAGATTGTAGCTTTCTAACAAGGTATAACTTAAGTAGCTAGCATAAACAGTACCCGATATATATGCGGGTATATCGGACATTTTTCGAAAAATGTCACAAAATTACCACAGTTTTTAACGACTTCATATAAATCGCAATTCTAAAGGCCTGTAATGTACAATGGACTGAACATATGAATACTTGGGGGACAGCATGAATACTTCCACAGAATCAAAATACAATCTAAAAATAAGAACCTTTTTGAGTATCAAGTGTTCAGGTTAAATAGGAAAAAATAAAATAAAAACTAGATAAAACAAACGAACTAGCGGGAGCCATTGATATGCCACTAGCGGTCAGTCGGGCGGCGGGGTTCTTGTTCGCGTTGTCCTATGTCCTACTTAAAATTCGACATTCACAAATATTTGTTATAGACTCCCTAAACTACAACAAAATGAAGTAAAATCAGGTTGATTTAAAACAAAGGATGATAAAAGATTGACCCGATATTTTCAACCTAAATGTGTATAAATTTGACCACAACTGTGTGACCGATCTCCCAGATGTTATGGAGATGGAATGCCTCTTAACCCACCCTTCCATTGATCTTATTGGGCCAATTGGAATAAGATCCCTAACTCTATTCACACACTTACACTTTCTCACATCACGAAAACTTCAACAAAATATTTATAGTTCCATAATTAAATTTCTCATTTTATTCATATAAAAAATTTAGATTTACTAAGCATATTATTATTGAAAATTAAAATATTTATTCCTAATAATTCATTAAAAATCCGTTCAGGAATATATTTCAATATAGAATAACAATTAAATTTCAATTATTCAAACAATGAACAAATTTTATAACAATAAAGAAATAATTTAATAAATGTGTAACAATATAAACAAATTTAATAAAATTCTTTAGGGCTGTACTAATATATTTATATTGTAGTGTAAATAAGTAACAAAAACAAGATCAATAAATGCATTGCTTAATGATCATTAAGAATAAAAAGATCGTTGAAAAAAATAAGAAGAAGGTCGCACAAAAAAGAATAACAAAATATATTATTTTACTGCTTTAATAAAAGCATGTTAAGGTAACACCTAACCCTCGAATGACGGTATTAATTGAATATTATTTAGTAAAATTTTAATTGAATAGCAATATCATTGTTGTTGTTACTTTTTTCTCACTTTTTAAATTAAAATATATGCAAAACATAAAAAAAATTCCGAAAATTATAAAATTCACTCACCAATTTAGGGTATCTGGAGCTGCTGAATGTTGAGGCCTCGACAATCCGCTGCAGATTTCTTAAGACAAATTAGGTTGGAAGTTAAATTTTTGTTTTGCATGTACAAATTATTTCCATAACGTTGATTAACACTAATTTACTTAAATAGACACTTATTATAATGATGTTTTTGAGCTGTGATAAAAATGTGCAATATTAGTTAAGGTTTCCAAATCATGTTTTGTTTTAATTTATAACTTTTTAGAATTTTGAATAGGTTTAAGAATAGTTTATAGTATTTGTTTTAACATAGTTTAGTGAATTTTAGATTTTAAGATGTTGAAATTTTAACTTATTTATTATATTTTAGAATTGAATCATATTTTTTATATTTGTTGTTATTTAAAAATATTTATTGCCAAATTGTTTTTTTTTTTTAATCAAACTATGATTTGAAAAACTTAACACTTACTTGATAATTTTATAATTTTAATTGATTTTGTTTTAGATGGATTTGATTTGAGACTGATTTATGACCAATACGATGGATTCATTTGGATTCAGTATTATTCTTCATGGAATGTTGGAATATTTTAATATAAATTTATCTGATGATTCTCACTTTTCTTGATTTTGGTTTTTATTTGAAATTGGATCTTCACAATAATTCTGGTTTTAACACATGGATTTCTTTATGAACTTCTCTATTTATGGACTATTGCAAAATAAATCTGATGTTGTAGAAATTGATCTTTGCTTAATGACGATTTGTGTTTTTTATTATTTCTTCCTCTTTTTTCTATTTGAGTACACAAAACTCATATATGCAAATTTCGTTTTGATACATTTTTGGGTTGCAATAAAAAAATGGTACAGTGGTGGCTTGGGCAATATGTCCACCACTGTGTATTAGGGTTTATAAAATGTTCCTGTGGAAAATATTTTATTAGATTTTATTTAAATTAACATGTGAACATATTACCTTTCTTTGGATGTTTTATTCTGTTCAACAATTTAATCTTCCAGAATTCAATAAATGTGTGAAAAATTTTCAAGGCGTTTAGCAATCACTAATAAAATTTGATGAAATGTATAATTTAGCTAATGATCAACTGTTTTAAACTTATTTATTTTAGCAAATTACCTTGAATGGATTTATCGATTTGAGTTGTATTATAAAAAGATGTAGTTAATTAATGCCCTTTAAGGATATTAAACAAAAATTAAAAAAATTTTATTTAACTTTATTTTAGATGTTTCTGGATTGAAGTTCGAGTTAGAAAAGAAGGAAACAAGTTTTTATAAAGACAAACCACGCTTTGGTTTATGAAAGTGTTCGGAAAAATATTAAAATCAACGCAGATTTGAGTATGCGTTTCTATGCGTTTTAGTGCGTTCTTATGCGTCAGGTGGATAATGCAGTTTTCAAAGCTGCTAACTAGTTGATCAGTGTTAAATACAACAGTGTGAGCTAAAATATCACTGTTAAATTTAAAACACATATTTAGAAATATTAACAACTTATTTTTAAGCGAAATAAATGTTCAACAAAATAATCAAAATAATTTAACAAAAACAAAATGAATAATTTCAACTTTATCAGCTAAAATCCATATGTTTATAAGCAAAAAAAAAATATGTAACAACATCATAAGCAAATTGTAACAAAATTAATAATCGTATATTACAAACCAGATAATTATGGTTTTTTAAACAACAGAATTAGACGGAAAAACGATTATGGAAAAGTAAAAAACGATTGGTTACGGGCGAATATCTTTCGCGTGGAAAGTTCCAATAACTTTTCCGTCCATATCCTCCAAAACATAACAATTGTTTCCTGTTCGTTCTCGAATTTTCGCTTTAACGAAAATAGGGGCTAACTTGGCATTATAGTTTTTCGAAAAATTACTTTGAGAGAAGTTTCTGCGGAAGACTTCTTGTCCAATTTGATACTGTATAGGTCTGGCTCTTAGATTATAATTATGTTTATTAGTTTCAAATGATTCTCTAATATTTTGTTTAATATTTTTACGCAACAAATGTAAACTATCTTCTTTTGTAAGAGGATTAAGTGGTTCTTCTAACATTTTCAGTTTTCTAAGTAAGTCATACGAGGATCCGTGTGTTATCATTTCCATGCCAAATATGGCTTGGTATGGAGAGCATTTTATGGTTTGATGATATGCATTTCTTAAGGAACAACTTATCGAACTTATGTTTTCATCCCATTCTTTTTGATCGGTTTTCAAAAAAGTTCTAATACCGGAAATTAAAGAGCGGTTTACACGTTCGGACGCATTTGACTGCGGGGCATATAATGCAGTGAGAGTGTGTTTTATACCCAATTTGGTCAAAAAGGTTTCGAACTCATTTGATCGAAATTGTGATCCGTTGTCGCTTACAATGTACTCAGGAATGCCATATATATGAAATATACTGCTTAAAAGAAAACTGTTGATAGCTTTAGCAGTAAATTTTCTTAGTGGACAAAGCCAATGAAACTTGGAGAAATGATCAAGCACTATTAGGAGACCAATGTGACCATTTTTACTTCTAGGGTATGGTCCTAAAATATCTATAAATAACCTTTGAAATGGTCTACAGGAAATGGTTGGCTGACTCATTTCCGGTTTCAAAATCATGTTTGGTGCTTTGGTTTGCTTACAAGTTTCACATTCCCTGACAAAATCTCTAACATTTGTAACCATACCTGGCCAATAAAAGTTTCTTCTAACCATTTCAAGAGTTTTTGCCATTCCACCATGTACTGTAATGGATTCATGAATGTTTTTGATGACATCTAACCTCAGTTGCATAGGGATCCATAATTTCCAAGAAAATTGTTCTTCATCTATGTTTCCTGTATAATGGTTAGTTCTTATGTACACAAAATTTTCTATTATTTTAATATCTGGGTATTTTTCTGCATTTTCTAAAACATTTTTCTTAAGGTCCATATAGTCAGAATCGTTAAAATGTGGTGAATTCATGTCTATTTCCGGTTCGATCATGTGAATATCTGAGACTTCGGCACAGTAAATTCGACTTAAGGCGTCAGGGACAACGTGGTCTTTACCCTTTCGATGGCTTACTGTAAATTTAAAAGATTGCAATTTAAACACCCATCGAGCTAATCTGCCTGAAAGGTCTGGTTGTTTCATAAGCCATACAAGAGAGGAGTGGTCCGTAATGACTTCAAACTCCTGAAGTTCTAGGTAGCAACGGAATTTCTTTATTGCTTCGAGGGCTGCAAGGCACTCCCTTTCCGTCACACTATAATTACGTTGTGCGGTGTTTAATTTCTTTGACATGTACGCTATCGGTTTTTCCTGCCCGTTTTCGTCTAACTGTACTAAAACAGCTCCTATACCAAAGTCAGATGCGTCACAATGTAAATTGATAGTACTTCGGTTATTGGAAAAACTTCCGTGGAAAAATTTTCAATGAACCTTCGGTACCAACCTGCAATTCCCAGAAAACCGCGGACGTGTTTAATGTTTTTGGGTGTAGGCCATTTCAAAATTGCCTCAACCTTTTCTGGATCCGTTTGTATACCACCATGGCCTATGACAAAACCTAAGTATTTTACTTGTGTGACACAAAATGCGCTTTTTGCAATATTTAGAGTTAAATTTGCTCTACGGAATTGGTCAGCTATCTTTACAAGGGTTGTTAAATGTGATTGAAAATCTTCCGAAACTATTACGAGGTCATCAAGGTAACCGAAGACACAGTGGCGTAGGTCTGGGGGAATGAGCTGGTCCATCAGACGACACATCGTTTGTGGTGCTGTGCAAAGACCAAAAGGCATGACAACAAACTGGTACAGCGGTCTGCCTGGTACCGTAAACGCTGTTAGTGCCTTGGACTGATTGGCTAGGCCTATCTGCCAATATGCATCTTTCAAGTCAAGCTTAGAAATTAGATTTGCTTTTGGAAGCCTGGAAAAAATTCCTTCAATATTGGGTAAGGGGTACGCGTCTTTCTTGGTAAGATTGTTGAGTTTCCTGGCGTCCAAACAAAGTCTAATTTTATTGGGTTTAACAACAAGTCGCATAGGAGAACTCCATGCGGATGTGGATTCTTCTATGACTCCTAGATCTAACATTCTGTCTATTTCCTGGTACATCAATTTTTCAACAGCAGGGGATACGGGATAAAATCTTTGTTTGATGGGTTTCGAATCACCAACATCAATTTCGTGGGTTATTAAAGTTGTTCTACCTAAACCCTGTTTTGCGAAATTTGGAAAAAGATCTATTATTGTGTTTAACTGTTGAGTCTGGCTTGAAGTCAAAGGGTATTTGAATTCGTCTATTCTTTCAGACTTTTCTAAAGATTCGGACAAAACATCGGACGGTTTTTCAAAAACGGACAACTCGGATAAATCTGTGTATAAAGTCGAACGGACAGACGGAATTGACACGATTGCAGAATCAAAAATGTCTGCGGCTAATTTAAATGACTTCCAAAAGTATAATCCTAAGATAACTCTTTGCGAAATAGTTGGAACGATTAAAAATTTTATCTTTTGGACTTGATCCTTAAACATAACATCAACATCTAACATGCCTGTAGTCTTTTGCACCCTACTATCAGCAGTTTTGACGTGGCTTTTGAGGGGATGAAAATTTGGAAAATTAGAAAAATTATAACCAGCTAAATTTGAACCTATACACGAGACATTCGCGCCTGTGTCGAGTAAACCATATTCTACAAAATTTAGAAATTTTATTTTTGCATAAAAGCGTTTGTCATTTTCATTATTAATAATAGCAGAAATAACACAATTTGAAACTAATTTGCGGAATTTAAAGTATCGTCTTAGGCGCAGTGTTGATCTTTTTGGTTTCCTTTTGGGAACAACGGACAATGAAGAAATAGAATTGAAAATTTTGTTTCGAATAATAAGATAATTTTTAAGTCTTTCATGATATGGTTTGTGTGGATAAATAATACGATTTAAAGGAGAATTTTTGTTTTCAATATGGGGTAGTATTTTCATGTTTTCATCAGTATTAGGTATAGTCTGAGAGTTTTGTATTTTGGAAAATTGAGTAAAATTTTTGACTTTTTCTAGTTTTTTGAATTAGATAACCTTTTAAGAGAACATCGAGGACACTGCGGCTTGTATACGTCCTTTGTACCACAACCATAGCAGAAGACGATTCTGTCCTGGAGACAGTCTTCCCAGTGGTGTCCCAGCTCTTCACAATTCCAGCATTTGCGAACAGTTGGTCGATTGTGAATAGCGTCGACGGAAATTTCAAAAGAATTTGAAGAATTTTCAAGGTTATTTTCGTCAAAATCAACCTCGGCAACAGCACGTCTTGGAAATGAGCTTGGAATGGGTTTTGATGCTAAATTACGTCTAAAATGATCATCTGACAAAAGATTTTCTCTCATCTGCACAAGTTTTCTTAAGTGTGCAATAGAATAGATTGGAACGTACAGAAGTTCATGCCTAATGTCTGGTCTCAGATTCCTGGTTAAAATTTCTACCAGTTCTGTTTCGGGAATTGGGTTTTCTAGTCTATCGAGCATAGAACAGATATTTTCATAGAAAGTTTCAAAAGTTTCACTTTGTTTCATTTTACGATTTCTTACTTCCTCTCTTACATCAAAATTTGATCTAAAATCTTTGTATTGGTACCTTAACGCAGCGCAAAACTCGGACCATTCTATTTTTTCTACTTGCTTGTGGTACCTCCAGTACCAGTCTCGAGCTTTACCGGTTAAAAGCATTGGAAGATTTTTGCAAATGATACCAAAGTTTCCACTGAAATTTTCAGAAGTAAGGGACCTAACTCTATACAGGAATTCCTCTACGGTTAGTCCATTAGTGGAGCCATCAAACTTGATATTCCAATTTTGGATTATCGCAGTGATTTTATCAACTTTTAGATGATAGCCAGAATCAATTTGATTTCCTGATATACGAATAGGTTCAGACGAAATATTGTATTGAGGTGGTTGTAAATATTGGTTATTTGCTGAAACAGTTGGTGGTACTTGAGTTGGTCTTGTCTGGGTTGGAATATTTTGCTGCTGATTAGCAGGATTGGGAATAAGGTTAAGATTTCCTAACAAACGTGTTATAGTATTCTCAATCATTTGATTTATTTGACCGTAGTCAATATTATTCGAAAAATTTTGATTATTATTGGTCTGGGGAATTTGAGGTCTGATATCAGCTTGCTGATCAGCCTGAGGACTATAAGTTATCTCATCTGATTGAACATGTGCGTTAGAATTATTGATATCTTGAGAAGATTGTTGTGTAAAATATTGAGCTAAACTCCTAGTATTATGTCTAGTATTATATTTTTTTGCCATTGCGCCTCTTGGTTTGCCTGTTTTACCTTGTTTAGGTCTAGGGCTATTTTTAGGTGGCTGAGTATCTAGTCTCTTAACAACAAGATCTGCTAATTCACAACTAGCTTTACAATATGGACATTCAGATGATTGTGATAATGTATTCTCAATGCAGTTTCTATGAAACTCATGACTACATGTGTTTATAATTAAGATCTCTTGTGTGTCAGTAATGATTTCATTACACCCAATACAAATGTTTTCCGTAACGGGAGGATCAACTGCCAAACCTTGAGCTTGGTCCTGTGTTTTGTGTGGCGAATACATTAAAGACATTTTGAAGTATGACAAGTTTTAAGTACTTGGAATAGACAATATCAAAAGTCACAATAAAAAAGAGAAAAATTTCTAGGGAGAATAAAGCGTATTTCAAAATAATTTAAGCAGACGGACTAATGGGACAAATCGCAATATTAATTGGATTATTCAGACAAAATGTAATTTTAAAATCCAAAGATCTAAGTAAAAAGTTTTGCAAATTCTATTTGATTTTTTATGTTCAAAAAAATATGTAACAAGATATAAGTTTTCAACAAATCATATAAGTTTTCGTTTCTGTGTGAGATTTTCGTAAGTGTGGATAAATAGTGTGATCAAATTTATAAAAGAAGAAAAAGTTTGGGCTATGGAAATTCCATCTTCATATTTTCATTCAAAATATATTTATAAACCATTATGCTACTTTTTCTACTTCATAAACTAATATTATGGGATATTAAATTGCATATCAGCTAAATTAATATATTCCACATTATATCAGGATAATGATATCTAAACAAATATACTTTAAATTAAATAAAATTATGGAATTCTTTTAGAATATATTAAAACTTTAGAATTCGCTGTTTACTTATATACAAAGTATTTTCAGGGATCTTTCTGGTCAACAATTCGGTCTTCATTCGCCAAAATGTTGAAAATCCGAAGAAAGTATAAAAAGTATTGGACAAAAAGTAAGCTACACTTATTCAAAATTTTAACATTTTCTATAGAATGAAATTTAAAAGTTTAGAGCAGAAAGTGCATAATATAATAAAGGTGACTTGGTTTAATATTTAAAATTTTCGTAACACTTTCGTGCCCCACGTTGGGCGCCAATTTATGTAATGTAAAATGGACTGAACATATGAATACTTGGGGGACAGCATGAATACTTCCACAGAATCAAAATACAATCTAAAAATAAGAACCTTTTTGAGTATCAAGTGTTCAGGTTAAATAGGAAAAAATAAAATAAAAACTAGATAAAACAAACGAACTAGCGGGAGCCATTGATATGCCACTAGCGGTCAGTCGGGCGGCGGGGTTCTTGTTCGCGTTGTCCTATGTCCTACTTAAAATTCGACATTCACAAATATTTGTTATAGACTCCCTAAACTACAACAAAATGAAGTAAAATCAGGTTGATTTAAAACAAAGGATGATAAAAGATTGACCCGATATTTTCAACCTAAATGTGTATAAATTTGACCACAACTGTGTGACCGATCTCCCAGATGTTATGGAGATGGAATGCCTCTTAACCCACCCTTCCATTGATCTTATTGGGCCAATTGGAATAAGATCCCTAACTCTATTCACACACTTACACTTTCTCACATCACGAAAACTTCAACAAAATATTTATAGTTCCATAATTAAATTTCTCATTTTATTCATATAAAAAATTTAGATTTACTAAGCATATTATTATTGAAAATTAAAATATTTATTCCTAATAATTCATTAAAAATCCGTTCAGGAATATATTTCAATATAGAATAACAATTAAATTTCAATTATTCAAACAATGAACAAATTTTATAACAATAAAGAAATAATTTAATAAATGTGTAACAATATAAACAAATTTAATAAAATTCTTTAGGGCTGTACTAATATATTTATATTGTAGTGTAAATAAGTAACAAAAACAAGATCAATAAATGCATTGCTTAATGATCATTAAGAATAAAAAGATCGTTGAAAAAAATAAGAAGAAGGTCGCACAAAAAAGAATAACAAAATATATTATTTTACTGCTTTAATAAAAGCATGTTAAGGTAACACCTAACCCTCGAATGACGGTATTAATTGAATATTATTTAGTAAAATTTTAATTGAATAGCAATATCATTGTTGTTGTTACTTTTTTCTCACTTTTTAAATTAAAATATATGCAAAACATAAAAAAAATTCCGAAAATTATAAAATTCACTCACCAATTTAGGGTATCTGCAGCTGCTGAATGTTGAGGCCTCGACAATCCGCTGCAGATTTCTTAAGACAAATTAGGTTGGAAGTTAAATTTTTGTTTTGCATGTACAAATTATTTCCATAACGTTGATTAACACTAATTTACTTAAATAGACACTTATTATAATGATGTTTTTGAGCTGTGATAAAAATGTGCAATATTAGTTAAGGTTTCCAAATCATGTTTTGTTTTAATTTATAACTTTTTAGAATTTTGAATAGGTTTAAGAATAGTTTATAGTATTTGTTTTAACATAGTTTAGTGAATTTTAGATTTTAAGATGTTGAAATTTTAACTTATTTATTATATTTTAGAATTGAATCATATTTTTTATATTTGTTGTTATTTAAAAATATTTATTGCCAAATTGTTTTTTTTTTTTTAATCAAACTATGATTTGAAAAACTTAACACTTACTTGATAATTTTATAATTTTAATTGATTTTGTTTTAGATGGATTTGATTTGAGACTGATTTATGACCAATACGATGGATTCATTTGGATTCAGTATTATACTTCATGGAATGTTGGAATATTTTAATATAAATTTATCTGATGATTCTCACTTTTCTTGATTTTGGTTTTTATTTGAAATTGGATCTTCACAATAATTCTGGTTTTAACACATGGATTTCTTTATGAACTTTCTATTTATGGACTATTGCAAAATAAATCTGATGTTGTAGAAATTGATCTTTGCTTAATGACGATTTGTGTTTTTTATTCTTTCTTCCTCTTTTTTCTATTTGAGTACACAAAACTCATATATGCAAATTTCGTTTTGATACATTTTTGGGTTGCAATAAAAAAATGGTACAGTGGTGGCTTGGGCAATATGTCCACCACTGTATATTAGGGTTTATAAAATGTTCCTGTGGAAAATATTTTATTAGATTTTATTTAAATTAACATGTGAACATATTACCTTTCTTTGGATGTTTTATTCTGTTCAACAATTTAATCTTCCAGAATTCAATAAATGTGTGAAAAATTTTCAAGGCGTTTAGCAATCACTAATAAAATTTGATGAAATTTATAATTTAGCTAATGATCAACTGTTTTAAACTTATTTATTTTAGCAAATTACCTTGAATGGATTTATCGATTTGAGTTGTATTATAAAAAGATGTAGTTAATTAATGCCCTTTAAGGATATTAAACAAAAATTAAAAAAATTTTATTTAACTTTATTTTAGATGTTTCTGGATTGAAGTTCGAGTTAGAAAAGAAGGAAACAAGTTTTTATAAAGACAAACCACGCTTTGGTTTATGAAAGTGTTCGGAAAAATATTAAAATCAACGCAGATTTGAGTATGCGTTTCTATGCGTTTTAGTGCGTTCTTATGCGTCAGGTGGATAATGCAGTTTTCAAAGCTGCTAACTAGTTGATCAGTGTTAAATACAACAGTGTGAGCTAAAATATCACTGTTAAATTTAAAACACATATTTAGAAATATTAACAACTTATTTTTAAGCGAAATAAATGTTCAACAAAATAATCAAAATAATTTAACAAAAACAAAATGAATAATTTCAACTTTATCAGCTAAAATCCATATGTTTATAAGCAAAAAAAAAAATGTAACAACATCATAAGCAAATTGTAACAAAATTAATAATCGTATATTACAGGCCGCTAAAGAGCTAGGAAACTCATTTTTTATATTTAGATTGCATGAGATTGTAGCTTTCTAACAAGGTAGAACTTAAGTAGCTAGCATAAATAGTACCCGATATATATGCAGGTATATCGGAAATTTTTCGAAAAATGTCCCAAAATTACCCCAGCTTTTAACGACTTCATATAAATCGCAATTCTAAAGGCCCCTAAAGAGCTAGGAAGCTAATTATTTTTAAATTTGGATTGCATGAGATTGTAGCTTTCTAACAAGGTATAATTTAAGTAGCTAGCATAAATAGTACCCGATATATATGCGGGTATATCAGACATTTTTCGAAAAATGTCCCAAAATTACCCCAGTTTTTAACGACTTCATATAAATCGCAATTTTAAAGGCCGCTAAAGAGCTAAGAATTGCATGAGATTGTAGCTTTCTAACAAGGTATAACTTAAGTAGCTAGCATAAACAGTACCCGATATATATGCGGGTATATCGGACATTTTTCGAAAAATGTCACAAAATTACCCCAGTTTTTAACGACTTCATATAAATCGCAATTCTAAAGGCCGCTAAAGAGCTAGGAAACTCATTTTTTATATTTGGATTGCATGAGATTGTAGCTTTCTAACAAGGTATAACTTAAGTAGCTAGCATAAATAGTGACCGATATATATGCAGGTATATCGGAAATTTTTCGAAAAATGTCCCAAAATTACCCCAGCTTTTAACGACTTCATATAAATCGCAATTCTAAAGGCCCCTAAAGAGCTAGGAAGCTAATTATTTTTAAATTTGGATTGCATGAGATAGTAGCTTTCTGACAAGGTATAACTTAAGTAGCTAGCATAAATAGTACCCGATATATATGCGGGTATATCGGACATTTTTCGAAAAATGTCCCAAAATTACCCCAGTTTTTAACGACTTCATATAAATCGCAATTTTAAAAGGCCTTAAAGAGCTAGGAAGCTAATTGTTTTTAAATTTGGATTGCATGAGATTGTAGCTTTCTGACAAGGTATAACTTAAGTAGCTAGCATAAATAGTACCCGATATATATGCGGGTATATCGGACATTTTTCGAAAAATGTCCCAAAATTACCCCAGTTTTTAACGACTTCATATAAATCGCAATTCTAAAGGCCGCTAAAGAGCTAGGAAACTCATACCCCAGTTTTTAACGACTTCATATAAATCGCAATTCTAAAGGCCCCTAAAGACCTAGGAAGCTAATTATTTTTAAATTTGGATTGCATGAGATAGTAGCTTTCTGACAAGGTATAACTTAAGTAGCTAGCATAAATAGTACCCGATATATATGCGGGTATATCGGACATTTTTCGAAAAATGTCCCAAAATTACCCCAGCTTTTAACGACTTCATATAAATCGCAATTCTAAAGGCCCCTAAAGAGCTAGGAAGCTAATTATTTTTAAATTTGGATTGCATGAGATTGTAGCTTTCTAACAAGGTATAATTTAAGTAGCTAGCATAAATAGTACCCGATATATATGCGGGTATATCAGACATTTTTCGAAAAATGTCCCAAAATTACCCCAGTTTTTAACGACTTCATATAAATCGCAATTCTAAAGGCCGCTAAAGAGCTAGGAAACTCATTTTTTTATATTTGGATTGCATGGGATTGTAGCTTTCTAACAAGGTATAACTTAAGTAGCTAGCATAAATAGTGCCCGATATATATGCAGGTATATCGGAAATTTTTCGAAAAATGTCCCAAAATTACCCCAGTTTTTAACGACTTCATATAAATCGCAATTTTAAAAGGCCATAAAGAGCTAGGAAGCTAATTATTTTTAAATTTGGATTGCATGAGATTGTAGCTTTCTAACAAGGTATAACTTAAGTAGCTAGCATAAATAGTACCCGATATATATGCGGGTATATCGGACATTTTTCGCAAAATGTCCCAAAATTACCCCAGATTTTAACGACTTCATATAAATCGCAAATTTTAAAAGGCCATAAAGAGCTAGAGCTAAATTTGGATTGCATGAGATTGTTGCTTTCTAACAAGGTATAACTTAAGTAGCTAGCATAAATAGTACCCGATATATATGCGGGTATATCGGACATTTTTCGAAAAATGTCCCAAAATTACCCCAGTTTTTAACGACTTCATATAAATCGCAATTCTAAAGGCCCCTAAAGACCTAGGAAGCTAATTATTTTTTATATTTGGATTGCATGAGATTGTAGCTTTCTAACAAGGTATAACTTAAGTAGCTAGCATAAATAGTATCCGATATATATGCGGGTATATCGGACATTTTTCGAAAAATGTCCCAAAATTACCCCAGTTTTTAACGACTTCATATAAATCGCAATTTTAAAAGGCCATAAAGAGCTAGGAAGCTAATTATTTTTAAATTTGGATTGCATGAGATTGTAGCTTTCTAACAAGGTATAACTTAAGTAGCTAGCATAAATAGTACCCGATATATATGCGGGTATATCGGACATTTTTCGCAAAATGTCCCAAAATTACCCCAGTTTTTAACGACTTCATATAAATCGCAATTTTAAAAGGCCATAAAGAGCCATAAATGTCCCAAAATTACCCCAGTTTTTAACGACTTCATATAAATCGCAATTTTAAAAGGCCATAAAGAGCTAGGAAGCTAATTATTTTTAAATTTGGATTGCATGAGATTGTAGCTTTCTAACAAGGTATAATTTAAGTAGCTAGCATAAATAGTACCCGATATATATGCGGGTATATCAGACATTTTTCGAAAAATGTCCCAAAATTACCCCAGTTTTTAACGACTTCATATAAATCGCAATTCTAAAGGCCGCTAAAGAGCTAGGAAACTCATTTTTTTATATTTGGATTGCATGAGATTGTAGCTTTCTAACAAGGTATAACTTAAGTAGCTAGCATAAATAGTGCCCGATATATATGCAGGTATATCGGAAATTTTTCGAAAAATGTCCCAAAATTACCCCAGTTTTTATATTTGGATTGCATGAGATTGTAGCTTTCTAACAAGGTATAACTTAAGTAGCTAGCATAAACAGTACCCGATATATATGCGGGTATATCGGACATTTTTCGAAAAATGTCACAAAATTACCCCAGTTTTTAACGACTTCATATAAATCGCAATTCTAAAGGCCGCTAAAGAGCTAGGAAACTCATTTTTTATATTTAGATTGCATGAGATTGTAGCTTTCTAACAAGGTATAACTTAAGTAGCTAGCATAAATAGTGCCCGATATATATGCAGGTATATCGGAAATTTTTCGAAAAATGTCCCAAAATTACCCCAGCTTTTAACGACTTCATATAAATCGCAATTCTAAAGGCCCCTAAAGAGCTAGGAAGCTAATTATTTTTAAATTTGGATTGCATGAGATTGTAGCTTTCTAACAAGGCATAATTTAAGTAGCTAGCATAAATAGTACCCGATATATATGCGGGTATATCAGACATTTTTCGAAAAATGTCCCAAAATTACCCCAGTTTTTAACGACTTCATATAAATCGCAATTCTAAAGGCCGCTAAAGAGCTAGGAAACTCATTTTTTTATATTTGGATTGCATGAGATTGTAGCTTTCTAACAAGGTATAAGTTAAGTAGCTAGCATAAATAGTACCCGATATATATGCGGGGATATCGGACATTTTTCGCAAAATGTCCCAAAATTACCCCAGTTTTTAACGACTTCATATAAATCGCAATTTTAAAAGGCCATAAAGAGCTAGGAAGCTAATTATTTTTAAATTTGGATTGCATGAGATTGTAGCTTTCTAACAAGGTATAATTTAAGTAGCTAGCATAAATAGTACCCGATATATATGCGGGTATATCAGACATTTTTCGAAAAATGTCCCAAAATTACCCCAGTTTTTAACGACTTCATATAAATCGCAATTCTAAAGGCCGCTAAAGAGCTAGGAAACTCATTTTTTTATATTTGGATTGCATGAGATTGTAGCTTTCTAACAAGGTATAACTTAAGTAGCTAGCATAAATAGTGCCCGATATATATGCAGGTATATCGGAAATTTTTCGAAAAATGTCCCAAAATTACCCCAGTTTTTATATTTGGATTGCATGAGATTGTAGCTTTCTAACAAGGTATAACTTAAGTAGCTAGCATAAACAGTACCCGATATATATGCGGGTATATCGGACATTTTTCGAAAAATGTCACAAAATTACCCCAGTTTTTAACGACTTCATATAAATCGCAATTCTAAAGGCCGCTAAAGAGCTAGGAAACTCATTTTTTATATTTAGATTGCATGAGATTGTAGCTTTCGAACAAGGTATAACTTAAGTAGCTAGCATAAATAGTACCCGATATATATGCAGGTATATCGGAAATTTTTCGAAAAATGTCCCAAAATTACCCCAGCTTTTAACGACTTCATATAAATCGCAATTCTAAAGGCCCCTAAAGAGCTAGGAAGCTAATTATTTTTAAATTTGGATTGCATGAGATTGTAGCTTTCTAACAAGGTATAACTTAAGTAGCTAGCATAAATAGTACCCGATATATATGCAGGTATATCGGAAATTTTTCGAAAAATGTCCCAAAATTACCCCAGCTTTTAACGACTTCATATAAATCGCAATTTTAAAGGCCGCTAAAGAGCTAAGAATTGCATGAGATTGTAGCTTTCTAACAAGGTATAACTTAAGTAGCTAGCATAAACAGTACCCGATATATATGCGGGTATATCGGACATTTTTCGAAAAATGTCACAAAATTACCCCAGTTTTTAACGACTTCATATAAATCGCAATTCTAAAGGCCGCTAAAGAGCTAGGAAACTCATTTTTTATATTTGGATTGCATGAGATTGTAGCTTTCTATAAAGGTATAACTTAAGTAGCTAGCATAAATAGTACCCGATATATATGCGGGTATATCGGACATTTTTCGCAAAATGTCCCAAAATTACCCCAGTTTTTAACGACTTCATATAAATCGCAATTTTAAAAGGCCCTAAAGAGCTAGGAAGCTAAATTTTTTTATATTTGGATTGCATGAGATTGTAGCTTTCTATCAAGGTATAACTTAAGTATCTAGCATAAATAGTACCCGATATATATGCGGGGATATCGGACATTTTTCGCAAAATGTCCCAAAATTACCCCAGTTTTTAACGACTTCATATAAATCGCAATTTTAAAAGGCCATAAAGAGCTAGGAAGCTAATTATTTTTAAATTTGGATTGCATGAGATTGTAGCTTTCTAACAAGGTATAATTTAAGTAGCTAGCATAAATAGTACCCGATATATATGCGGGTATATCAGACATTTTTCGAAAAATGTCCCAAAATTACCCCAGTTTTTAACGACTTCATATAAATCGCAATTCTAAAGGCCGCTAAAGAGCTAGGAAACTCATTTTTTTATATTTGGATTGCATGAGATTGTAGCTTTCTAACAAGGTATAACTTAAGTAGCTAGCATAAATAGTGCCCGATATATATGCAGGTATATCGGAAATTTTTCGAAAAATGTCCCAAAATTACCCCAGTTTTTATATTTGGATTGCATGAGATTGTAGCTTTCTAACAAGGTATAACTTAAGTAGCTAGCATAAACAGTACCCGATATATATGCGGGTATATCGGACATTTTTCGAAATATGTCACAAAATTACCCCAGTTTTTAACGACTTCATATAAATCGCAATTCTAAAGGCCGCTAAAGAGCTAGGAAACTCATTTTTTATATTTAGATTGCATGAGATTGTAGCTTTCTAACAAGGTATAACTTAAGTAGCTAGCATAAATAGTACCCGATATATATGCAGGTATATCGGAAATTTTTCGAAAAATGTCCCAAAATTACCCCAGCTTTTAACGACTTCATATAAATCGCAATTTTAAAGGCCGCTAAAGAGCTAAGAATTGCATGAGATTGTAGCTTTCTAACAAGGTATAACTTAAGTAGCTAGCATAAACAGTACCCGATATATATGCGGGTATATCGGACATTTTTCGAAAAATGTCACAAAATTAGCCCAGTTTTTAACGACTTCATATAAATCGCAATTCTAAAGGCCGCTAAAGAGCTAGGAAACTCATTTTTTATATTTGGATTGCATGAGATTGTAGCTTTCTATAAAGGTATAACTTAAGTAGCTAGCATAAATAGTACCCGATATATATGCGGGTATATCGGACATTTTTCGCAAAATGTCCCAAAATTACCCCAGTTTTTAACGACTTCATATAAATCGCAATTTTAAAAGGCCCTAAAGAGCTAGGAAGCTAAATTTTTTTTATATTTGGATTGCATGAGATTGTAGCTTTCTATCAAGGTATAACTTAAGTAGCTAGCATAAATAGTACCCGATATATATGCGGGTATATCGGACATTTTTCGCAAAATGTCCCAAAATTACCCCAGTTTTTAACGACTTCATATAAATCGCAATTTTAAAAGGCCCTAAAGAGCTAGGAAGCTAAATTTTTTTTATATTTGGATTGCATGAGATTGTAGCTTTCTATCAAGGTATAACTTAAGTAGCTAGCATAAATAGTACCCGATATATATGCGGGTATATCAGACATTTTTCGAAAAATGTCCCAAAATTACCCCAGTTTTTAACGACTTCATATAAATCGCAATTTTAAAAGGCCATAAAGAGCTAGGAAGCTAATTATTTTTAAATTTGGATTGCATGAGATTGTAGCTTTCTAACAAGGTATAATTTAAGTAGCTAGCATAAATAGTACCCGATATATCCCGATTGTAGCTTTCTAACAAGGTATAATTTAAGTAGCTAGCATAAATAGTACCCGATATATATGCGGGTATATCAGACATTTTTCGAAAAATGTCCCAAAATTACCCCAGTTTTTAACGACTTCATATAAATCGCAATTCTAAAGGCCACTAAAGAGCTAGGAAACTCATTTTTTTATATTTGGATTGCATGAGATTGTAGCTTTCTAACAAGGTATAACTTAAGTAGCTAGCATAAATAGTGCCCGATATATATGCAGGTATATCGGAAATTTTTCGAAAAATGTCCCAAAATTACCCCAGTTTTTATATTTGGATTGCATGAGATTGTAGCTTTCTAACAAGGTATAACTTAAGTAGCTAGCATAAACAGTACCCGATATATATGCGGGTATATCGGACATTTTTCGAAATATGTCACAAAATTACCCCAGTTTTTAACGACTTCATATAAATCGCAATTCTAAAGGCCGCTAAAGAGCTAGGAAACTCATTTTTTATATTTAGATTGCATGAGATTGTAGCTTTCTAACAAGGTATAACTTAAGTAGCTAGCATAAATAGTACCCGATATATATGCAGGTATATCGGAAATTTTTCGAAAAATGTCCCAAAATTACCCCAGCTTTTAACGACTTCATATAAATCGCAATTTTAAAGGCCGCTAAAGAGCTAAGAATTGCATGAGATTGTAGCTTTCTAACAAGGTATAACTTAAGTAGCTAGCATAAACAGTACCCGATATATATGCGGGTATATCGGACATTTTTCGAAAAATGTCACAAAATTAGCCCAGTTTTTAACGACTTCATATAAATCGCAATTCTAAAGGCCGCTAAAGAGCTAGGAAACTCATTTTTTATATTTGGATTGCATGAGATTGTAGCTTTCTATAAAGGTATAACTTAAGTAGCTAGCATAAATAGTACCCGATATATATGCGGGTATATCGGACATTTTTCGCAAAATGTCCCAAAATTACCCCAGTTTTTAACGACTTCATATAAATCGCAATTTTAAAAGGCCCTAAAGAGCTAGGAAGCTAAATTTTTTTTATATTTGGATTGCATGAGATTGTAGCTTTCTATCAAGGTATAACTTAAGTAGCTAGCATAAATAGTACCCGATATATATGCGGGTATATCGGACATTTTTCGCAAAATGTCCCAAAATTACCCCAGTTTTTAACGACTTCATATAAATCGCAATTTTAAAAGGCCATAAAGAGCTAGGAAGCTAAATTTTTTTTATATTTGGATTGCATGAGATTGTAGCTTTCTATCAAGGTATAACTTAAGTAGCTAGCATAAATAGTACCCGATATATATGCGGGTATATCAGACATTTTTCGAAAAATGTCCCAAAATTACCCCAGTTTTTAACGACTTCATATAAATCGCAATTTTAAAAGGCCATAAAGAGCTAGGAAGCTAATTATTTTTAAATTTGGATTGCATGAGATTGTAGCTTTCTAACAAGGTATAATTTAAGTAGCTAGCATAAATAGTACCCGATATATCCTGATTGTAGCTTTCTAACAAGGTATAACTTAAGTAGCTAGCATAAACAGTACCCGATATATATGCGGGTATATCGGACATTTTTCGAAATATGTCACAAAATTACCCCAGTTTTTAACGACTTCATATAAATCGCAATTCTAAAGGCCGCTAAAGAGCTAGGAAACTCATTTTTTATATTTAGATTGCATGAGATTGTAGCTTTCTATCAAGGTATAACTTAAGTAGCTAGCATAAATAGTACCCGATATATATGCGGGTATATCAGACATTTTTCGAAAAATGTCCCAAAATTACCCCAGTTTTTAACGACTTCATATAAATCGCAATTTTAAAAGGCCATAAAGAGCTAGGAAGCTAATTATTTTTAAATTTGGATTGCATGAGATTGTAGCTTTCTAACAAGGTATAATTTAAGTAGCTAGCATAAATAGTACCCGATATATCCTGATTGTAGCTTTCTAACAAGGTATAACTTAAGTAGCTAGCATAAACAGTACCCGATATATATGCGGGTATATCGGACATTTTTCGAAATATGTCACAAAATTACCCCAGTTTTTAACGACTTCATATAAATCGCAATTCTAAAGGCCGCTAAAGAGCTAGGAAACTCATTTTTTATATTTAGATTGCATGAGATTGTAGCTTTCTAACAAGGTATAACTTAAGTAGCTAGCATAAATAGTACCCGATATATATGCAGGTATATCGGAAATTTTTCGAAAAATGTCCCAAAATTACCCCAGCTTTTAACGACTTCATATAAATCACAATTTTAAAGGCCGCTAAAGAGCTAAGAATTGCATGAGATTGTAGCTTTCTAACAAGGTATAACTTAAGTAGCTAGCATAAACAGTACCCGATATATATGCGGGTATATCGGACATTTTTCGAAAAATGTCACAAAATTAGCCCAGTTTTTAACGACTTCATATAAATCGCAATTCTAAAGGCCGCTAAAGAGCTAGGAAACTCATTTTTTATATTTGGATTGCATGAGATTGTAGCTTTATATAAAGGTATAACTTAAGTAGCTAGCATAAATAGTACCCGATATATATGCGGGTATATCGGACATTTTTCGCAAAATGTCCCAAAATTACCCCAGTTTTTAACGACTTCATATAAATCGCAATTTTAAAAGGCCCTAAAGAGCTAGGAAGCTAAATTTTTTTTATATTTGGATTGCATGAGATTGTAGCTTTCTATCAAGGTATAACTTAAGTAGCTAGCATAAATAGTACCCGATATATATGCGGGGATATCGGACATTTTTCGCAAAATGTCCCAAAATTACCCCAGTTTTTAACGACTTCATATAAATCGCAATTTTAAAAGGCCATAAAGAGCTAGGAAGCTAATTATTTTTAAATTTGGATTGCATGAGATTGTAGCTTTCTAACAAGGTATAATTTAAGTAGCTAGCATAAATAGTACCCGATATATATGCGGGTATATCAGACATTTTTCGAAAAATGTCCCAAAATTACCCCAGTTTTTAACGACTTCATATAAATCGCAATTCTAAAGGCCACTAAAGAGCTAGGAAACTCATTTTTTTATATTTGGATTGCATGAGATTGTAGCTTTCTAACAAGGTATAACTTAAATAGCTAGCATAAATAGTGCCCGATATATATGCAGGTATATCGGAAATTTTTCGAAAAATGTCCCAAAATTACCCCAGTTTTTATATTTGGATTGCATGAGATTGTAGCTTTCTAACAAGGTATAACTTAAGTAGCTAGCATAAACAGTACCCGATATATATGCGGGTATATCGGACATTTTTCGAAATATGTCACAAAATTACCCCAGTTTTTAACGACTTCATATAAATCGCAATTCTAAAGGCCGCTAAAGAGCTAGGAAACTCATTTTTTATATTTAGATTGCATGAGATTGTAGCTTTCTAACAAGGTATAACTTAAGTAGCTAGCATAAATAGTACCCGATATATATGCAGGTATATCGGAAATTTTTCGAAAAATGTCCCAAAATTAGCCCAGCTTTTAACGACTTCATATAAATCGCAATTCTAAAGGCCCCTAAAGAGCTAGGAAGCTAATTATTTTTAAATTTGGATTGCATGAGATTGTAGCTTTCTAACAAGGTATAATTTAAGTAGCTAGCATAAATAGTACCCGATATATATGCGGGTATATCAGACATTTTTCGAAAAATGTCCCAAAATTAACCCAGTTTTTAACGACTTCATATAAATCGCAATTTTAAAGGCCGCTAAAGAGCTAAGAATTGCATGAGATTGTAGCTTTCTAACAAGGTATAACTTAAGTAGCTAGCATAAACAGTACCCGATATATATGCGGGTATATCGGACATTTTTCGAAAAATGTCACAAAATTACCCCAGTTTTTAACGACTTCATATAAATCGCAATTCTAAAGGCCGCTAAAGAGCTAGGAAACTCATTTTTTATATTTGGATTGCATGAGATTGTAGCTTTCTATAAAGGTATAACTTAAGTAGCTAGCATAAATAGTACCCGATATATATGCGGGTATATCGGACATTTTTCGCAAAATGTCCCAAAATTACCCCAGTTTTTAACGACTTCATATAAATCGCAATTTTAAAAGGCCCTAAAGAGCTAGGAAGCTAAATTTTTTTATATTTGGATTGCATGAGATTGTAGCTTTCTATCAAGGTATAACTTAAGTAGCTAGCTTAAATAGTACCCGATATATATGCGGGTATATCGGACATTTTTCGAAAAATGTCACAAAATTACCCCAGTTTTTAACGACTTCATATAAATCGCAATTCTAAAGGCCGCTAAAGAGCTAGGAAACTCATTTTTTATATTTGGATTGCATGAGATTGTAGCTTTCTAACAAGGTATAACTTAAGTAGCTAGCATAAATAGTACCCGATATATATGCGGGGATATCGGACATTTTTCGCAAAATGTCCCAAAATTACCCCAGTTTTTAACGACTTCATATAAATCGCAATTTTAAAAGGCCATAAAGAGCTAGGAAGCTAATTATTTTTAAATTTGGATTGCATGAGATTGTAGCTTTCTAACAAGGTATAATTTAAGTAGCTAGCATAAATAGTACCCGATATATATGCGGGTATATCAGACATTTTTCGAAAAATGTCCCAAAATTACCCCAGTTTTTAACGACTTCATATAAATCGCAATTCTAAAGGCCACTAAAGAGCTAGGAAACTCATTTTTTTATATTTGGATTGCATGAGATTGTAGCTTTCTAACAAGGTTTAACTTAAATAGCTAGCATAAATAGTGCCCGATATATATGCAGGTATATCGGAAATTTTTCGAAAAATGTCCCAAAATTACCCCAGTTTTTATATTTGGATTGCATGAGATTGTAGCTTTCTAACAAGGTATAACTTAAGTAGCTAGCATAAACAGTACCCGATATATATGCGGGTATATCGGACATTTTTCGAAATATGTCACAAAATTACCCCAGTTTTTAACGACTTCATATAAATCGCAATTCTAAAGGCCGCTAAAGAGCTAGGAAACTCATTTTTTATATTTAGATTGCATGAGATTGTAGCTTTCTAACAAGGTATAACTTAAGTAGCTAGCATAAATAGTACCCGATATATATGCAGGTATATCGGAAATTTTTCGAAAAATGTCCCAAAATTAGCCCAGCTTTTAACGACTTCATATAAATCGCAATTCTAAAGGCCCCTAAAGAGCTAGGAAGCTAATTATTTTTAAATTTGGATTGCATGAGATTGTAGCTTTCTAACAAGGTATAATTTAAGTAGCTAGCATAAATAGTACCCGATATATATGCGGGTATATCAGACATTTTTCGAAAAATGTCCCAAAATTAACCCAGTTTTTAACGACTTCATATAAATCGCAATTTTAAAGGCCGCTAAAGAGCTAAGAATTGCATGAGATTGTAGCTTTCTAACAAGGTATAACTTAAGTAGCTAGCATAAACAGTACCCGATATATATGCGGGTATATCGGACATTTTTCGAAAAATGTCACAAAATTACCCCAGTTTTTAACGACTTCATATAAATCGCAATTCTAAAGGCCGCTAAAGAGCTAGGAAACTCATTTTTTATATTTGGATTGCATGAGATTGTAGCTTTCTATAAAGGTATAACTTAAGTAGCTAGCATAAATAGTACCCGATATATATGCGGGTATATCGGACATTTTTCGCAAAATGTCCCAAAATTACCCCAGTTTTTAACGACTTCATATAAATCGCAATTTTAAAAGGCCCTAAAGAGCTAGGAAGCTAAATTTTTTTATATTTGGATTGCATGAGATTGTAGCTTTCTATCAAGGTATAACTTAAGTAGCTAGCTTAAATAGTACCCGATATATATGCGGGTATATCGGACATTTTTCGAAAAATGTCACAAAATTACCCCAGTTTTTAACGACTTCATATAAATCGCAATTCTAAAGGCCGCTAAAGAGCTAGGAAACTCATTTTTTATATTTGGATTGCATGAGATTGTAGCTTTCTAACAAGGTATAATTTAAGTAGCTAGCATAAATAGTACCCGATATATATGCGGGTATATCAGACATTTTTCGAAAAATGTCCCAAAATTACCCCAATTTTTAACGACTTCATATAAATCGCAATTTTAAAAGGCCCTAAAGAGCTAGGAAGCTAAATTTTTTTATATTTGGATTGCATGAGATTGTAGCTTTCTATCAAGGTATAACTTAAGTAGCTAGCATAAATAGTACCCGATATATATGCGGGTATATCGGACATTTTTCGAAAAATGTCACAAAATTACCCCAGTTTTTAACGACTTCATATAAATCGCAATTCTAAAGGCCGCTAAAGAGCTAGGAAACTCATTTTTTTATATTTGGATTGCATGAGATTGTAGCTTTCTAACAAGGTATAACTTAAGTAGCTAGCATAAATAGTACCCGATATATATGCGGGGATATCGGACATTTTTCGCAAAATGTCCCAAAATTACCCCAGTTTTTAACGACTTCATATAAATCGCAATTTTAAAAGGCCATAAAGAGCTAGGAAGCTAATTATTTTTAAATTTGGATTGCATGAGATTGTAGCTTTCTAACAAGGTATAATTTAAGTAGCTAGCATAAATAGTACCCGATATATATGCGGGTATATCAGACATTTTTCGAAAAATGTCCCAAAATTACCCCAGTTTTTAACGACTTCATATAAATCGCAATTCTAAAGGCCGCTAAAGAGCTAGGAAACTCATTTTTTTATATTTGGATTGCATGAGATTGTAGCTTTCTAACAAGGTATAACTTAAGTAGCTAGCATAAATAGTGCCCGATATATATGCAGGTATATCGGAAATTTTTCGAAAAATGTCCCAAAATTACCCCAGTTTTTATATTTGGATTGCATGAGATTGTAGCTTTCTAACAAGGTATAACTTAAGTAGCTAGCATAAACAGTACCCGATATATATGCTGGTATATCGGACATTTTTCGAAATATGTCACAAAATTACCCCAGTTTTTAACGACTTCATATAAATCGCAATTCTAAAGGCCGCTAAAGAGCTAGGAAACTCATTTTTTATATTTAGATTGCATGAGATTGTAGCTTTCTAACAAGGTATAACTTAAGTAGCTAGCATAAATAGTACCCGATATATATGCAGGTATATCGGAAATTTTTCGAAAAATGTCCCAAAATTACCCCAGCTTTTAACGACTTCATATAAATCGCAATTCTAAAGGCCCCTAAAGAGCTAGGAAGCTAATTATTTTTAAATTTGGATTGCATGAGATTGTAGCTTTCTAACAAGGTATAATTTAAGTAGCTAGCATAAATAGTACCCGATATATATGCGGGTATATCAGACATTTTTCGAAAAATGTCCCAAAATTACCCCAGTTTTTAACGACTTCATATAAATCGCAATTTTAAAGGCCGCTAAAGAGCTAAGAATTGCATGAGATTGTAGCTTTCTAACAAGGTATAACTTAAGTAGCTAGCATAAACAGTACCCGATATATATGCGGGTATATCGGACATTTTTCGAAAAATGTCACAAAATTACCCCAGTTTTTAACGACTTCATATAAATCGCAATTCTAAAGGCCGCTAAAGAGCTAGGAAACTCATTTTTTATATTTGGATTGCATGAGATTGTAGCTTTCTATAAAGGTATAACTTAAGTAGCTAGCATAAATAGTACCCGATATATATGCGGGTATATCGGACATTTTTCGCAAAATGTCCCAAAATTACCCCAGTTTTTAACGACTTCATATAAATCGCAATTTTAAAAGGCCCTAAAGAGCTAGGAAGCTAAATTTTTTTATATTTGGATTGCATGAGATTGTAGCTTTCTATCAAGGTATAACTTAAGTAGCTAGCATAAATAGTACCCGATATATATGCGGGTATATCGGACATTTTTCGAAAAATGTCACAAAATTACCCCAGTTTTTAACGACTTCATATAAATCGCAATTCTAAAGGCCGCTAAAGAGCTAGGAAACTCATTTTTTTATATTTGGATTGCATGAGATTGTAGCTTTCTAACAAGGTATAACTTAAGTAGCTAGCATAAATAGTACCCAATATATATGCAGGTATATCGGAAATTTTTCGAAAAATGTCCCAAAATTACCCCAGCTTTTAACGACTTCATATAAATCGCAATTCTAAAGTCCCCTAAAGAGCTAGGAAGCTAATTATTTTTAAATTTGGATTGCATGAGATTGTAGCTTTCTAACAAGGCATAATTTAAGTAGCTAGCATAAATAGTACCCGATATATATGCGGGTATATCAGACATTTTTCGAAAAATGTCCCAAAATTACCCCAGTTTTTATATTTGGATTGCATGAGATTGTAGCTTTCTAACAAGGTATAACCTAAGTAGCTAGCATAAATAGTACCAGATATATATGCGGGTATATCGGACATTTTTCGAAAAATGTCCCAAAATTACCCCAGTTTTTAACGACTTCATATAAATCGCAATTCTAAAGGCCGCTAAAGAGCTAGGAAACTCATACCCCAGTTTTTAACGACTTCATATAAATCGCAATTCTAAAGGCCCCTAAAGACCTAGGAAGCTAATTATTTTTAAATTTGGATTGCATGAGATTGTAGCTTTCTGACAAGGTATAACTTAAGTAGCTAGCATAAATAGTACCCGATATATAAGCGGGTATATCGGACATTTTTCGAAAAATGTCCCAAAATTAGCCCAGTTTTTAACGACTTCATATAAATCGCAATTTTAAAAGGCCGTAAAGAGCTAGGAAGCTAATTATTTTTAAATTTGGATTGCATGAGATCGTAGCTTTCTAACAAGGTATAACTTAAGTAGCTAGTATAAATAGTACCCGATATATATGCGGGTATATCGGACATTTTTCGCAAAATGTCCCAAAATTACCCCAGTTTTTAACGACTTCATATAAATCGCAATTTTAAAAGGCCCTAAAGAGCTAGGAATCTAAATTTTTTTATATTTGGATTGCATGAGATTGTAGCTTTCTAACAAGGTATAACTTAAGTAGCTAGCATAAATAGTACCCGATATATATGCGGGTATATCGGAAATTTTTCGAAAAATGTCCCAAAATTACCCCAGCTTTTGACGACTTCATATACATCGCAATTCAAAAGGCCCCTAAAGAGCTAGGAAGCTAATTATTTTTAAATTTGGATTGCATGAGATTGTAGCTTTCTAACAAGGTATAATTTAAGTAGCTAGCATAAATAGTACCCGATATATATGCGGGTATATCAGACATTTTTCGAAAAATGTCCCAAAATTACCCCAGTTTTTAACGACTTCATATAAATCGCAATTCTAAAGGCCGCTAAAGAGCTAGGAAACTCATTTTTTTATATTTGGATTGCATGGGATTGTAGCTTTCTAACAAGGTATAACTTAAGTAGCTAGCATAAATAGTGCCCGATATATATGCGGGTATATCGGAAATTTTTCGAAAAATGTCCCAAAATTACCCCAGTTTTTAACGACTTCATATAAATCACAATTTTAAAAGGCCATAAAGAGCTAGGAAGCTAATTATTTTTAAATTTGGATTGCATGAGATTGTAGCTTTCTAACAAGGTATAACTTAAGTCGCTAGCATAAATAGTACCCGATATATATGCGGGTATATCGGACATTTTTCGCAAAATGTCCCAAAATTACCCCAGATTTTAACGACTTCATATAAATCGCAATTTTAAAAGGCCATAAAGAGCTAGCTTTCTGACAAGGTATAACTTAAGTAGCTAGCATAACTAGTACCCGATATATACATATGCTGGTATATCGGACATTTTTCGAAAACTGCCCCAAAATTACCCCAGTTTTTAACGACTTCATATAAATCGCAATTCTAAAGGCTCCTAAAGAGCTAGCTTTCCCAAAATTACCCCAGTTTTTAACGACTTCATATAAGTCGTAATTCTAAAGGCCCCTAAAGGGCTGGGAAGCTAAATTTTTTTATATTTGGATTGCATGAGAATGTAGCTTTCTAATAAGGTATAACTTAAGTAGTTAGCATAAATAGTACCCGATATATATGCTGGTATATCGGACATTTTTCGAAAATTGTCCCAAAATTACCCCAGTTTTTAACGACTTCATATAAATCGCAATTCTAAAGGCCAAAATTACTCCAGTTTTTAACGACTTCATATAAATCGCAATTCTAAAGGCCCCTAAAGAGCTAGGAAACTAAACTTTTTTATATTTGGATTGCATGAAAAGGTATAGCTTTCCGATAAGGTATATCTTAAGTAGCTAGCATTGATAGTACCCGATATAAATGCGGGTATATCGGACATTTTTCGAAAACTGTCCCAAAATTACCCCAGTTTTTAACGACTTCATATAAATCGCAATTCTAAAGGCCCCTAAAGGGCTGGGAACCTAAATTTTTTTATATTTGGATTGCATGAGAATGTAGCTTTCTAATAAGGTATAACTTAAGTAGCTAGCATAAATAGTACCCGATATATATGGGGTATATCGGACATTTTTCGAAAACTGCCCCAAAATTACCCCAGTTTTTAACGACTTCATATAAATCGCAATTCTAAAGGCCCCTAAAGAGCTAGGAAGCTAAATTTTTTTATATTTGGATTACATGAGAACGTTGCTTTCTGATAAGGTATAACATAAGTGGCTAGCGTAATCAGTACCCGATATATATGCGGGTATATCGGACATTTTTCGAAAACTGTCCCAAAATTACCTCAGTTTTTAATGACTTCATATAAATCGCAATTCTAAAGGCCCCTAAAGAGCTAGGAAGCTAAATTTTTTATATTTGGATTGCATGAGAATGTAGCTCAGAATGTAGACATTTTTCGAAAACTGTCCCAAAATTACCCCAGTTTTTAATGACATCATATAAATCGCAATTCTAAAGGCCCCTAAAGAGCTAGCTTTCTGACAAGGTATAACTTAAGTAGCTAGCATTGATAGTACCCGATATAAATGCGGGTATATCGGACATTTTTCGAAAACTGTCATAAAAATAACCCCAGTTTTTAACGACTTCATATAAATCGCAATTCTAAAGGCCCCTAAAGAGCTAGGAAGCTAAATTTTTTATATTTGGATTGCATGAGAATGTAGCTTTCTAATAAGGTATAACTTAAGTAGCTAGCATAAATTGTACCCGATATATATGGGGTATATCGGACATTTTTCGAAAACTGTCCCAAAATTACCCCAGTTTTTAACGACTTCATATAAATCGCAATTCTAAAGGCCCCTAAAGAGCTAGCTTTCTGACAAGGTATAACTTAAGTAGCTAGCATAACTAGTACCCGATATATACATATGCTGGTATATCGGACATTTTTCGAAAACTGCCCCAAAATTACCCCAGTTTTTAACGACTTCATATAAATCGCAATTCTAAAGGCTCCTAAAGAGCTAGCTTTCCCAAAATTACCCCAGTTTTTAACGACTTCATATAAGTCGTAATTCTAAAGGCCCCTAAAGGGCTGGGAAGCAAAATTTTTTTTATATTTGGATTGCATGAGAACGTAGCTTTGTGATAAGGTATAACTTAAGTAGCTAGCATTGATAGTACCCGATATAAATGCGGGTATATCGGACATTTTTCGAAAACTGTCCCAAAATTACCCCAGTTTTTAACGACTTCATATAAATCGCAATTATAAAGGCCCCTAAAGAGCTAGCTTTCTGACAAGTTATAACTTAAGTAGCTAGCATTGATAGTACCCGATATAAATGCGGGTATATCGGACATTTTTCGAAAACTGTCCAAAAATTACCCCAGTTTTTAACGACTTCATATAAATCGCAATTCTAAAGGCCCCTAAAGAGCTAGGTAGCTAAATTTTTTTATATTTGGCTTGCATGAGAATGTAGCTTTCTGACAAGTTATAACTTAAGTAGCTAGCATAAATAGTACCCGATATATATGCTGGTATATCGGACATTTTTCGAAAACTGTCCCAAAATTACCCAAGTTTTTAACGACTTCATATAAATCGCAATTCTAAAGGCCCCTAAGGAGCTAGCTTTCTGACAAGGTATAAATTAAGTAGCTAGCATAAATAGTACCCGATATATATGCTGGTATATCGGACATTTTTCGAAAACTGCCCCAAAATTACCCCAGTTTTTAACGACTTCATATAAATCGCTATTCTAAAGGCCCCTAAAGAGCTAGGAAGCTAAGCTTTTTTATATTTGGATTGCATGAGAACGTAGCTTTCTGATCAGGTATAACTTAAGTAGCTAGCATTGATAGTACCCGATATAAATGCGGGTATATCGGACATTTTTCGAAAACTGTCCCAAAATTACCCCAGTTTTTAACGACTTCATATAAATCGCAATTCTAAAGGCCCCTAAAGAGCTAGCTTTCTGACAAGGTATAACTTAAGTAGCTAGCATAAATAGTACCCGATATAAATGCTGGTATATCGGACATTTTTCGAACTTCATATAAATCGCAATTCTAAAGGCCCCTAAAGAGCTAGGAAGCTAAATTTTTTATATTTGGCTTGCATGAGAATGTAGCTTTCTGACAAGGTATAACTTAAGTAGCTAGCATAAATAGTACCCGATATATATGCTGGTTTTTAACGACTTCATATAAATCGCAATTCTAAAGGCCCCTAAGGAGCTAGCTTTCTGACAAGGTATAACATAAGTATTTGGCTTGCATAAGAATGTAGCTTTCTGACAAGGTATAACCTACGTAGCTAGCATAAATAGTACCCGATATATATGCTGGTATATCGGACATTTTTCGAAAGCTGTCCCAAAATTACCCCAGTTTTTAACGACTTCATATAAATCGCAATTCTAAAGGCCCCTAAGGAGCTAGCTTTCGGACAAGGTATAACTTAAGTAGCTAGCATAAATAGTACCCGATATATATGCTGGTATATCGGACATTTTTCGAAAACTGTCCCAAAATTACCCCAGTTTTTAACGACTTCATATAAATCGCAATTCTAAAGGCCCCTAAAGAGCTAGCTTTCTGACAAGGTATAACTTAAGTAGCTAGCATTGATAGTACCCGATATAAATGCGGGTAGATCGGACATTTTTCGAAAACTGTCCCAAAATTACCCCAGTTTTTAATGACTTCATATAAATCGCAATTCTAAAGGCCCCTAAAGAGCTAGGAAGCTAAATTTTTTATATTTGGATTGCATGAGAACCTAGCTTTCTGATAAGGTATAACCTAAGTAGCTAGCATAAATAGTACCCGATATATTGCTGGTATATCGGACATTTTTCGAAAACTGTCCCAAAATTAGCCCAGTTTTTAACGACTTCATATAAATCGCAATTCTAAAGGCCCCTAAAGATCTAGCTTTCTGACAAGGTATAACTTAAGTAGCTAGCATTGATAGTACCCGATATAAATGCGGGTATATCGGACATTTTTCGAAAACTGTCCCCAAATTACCCCAGTTTTTAACGACTTCATATAAGTCGTAATTCTAAAGGCCCCTAAAGGGCTGGGAAGCTAAATTTTTTTATATTTGGATTGCATGAGAATGTAGCTTTCTAATAAGGTATAACTTAAGTAGTTAGCATAAATAGTACCCGATATATATGCTGGTATATCGGACATTTTTCGAAAATTGTCCCAAAATTACCCCAGTTTTTAACGACTTCATATAAATCGCAATTCTAAAGGCCAAAATTACCCCAGTTTTTAACGACTTCATATAAATCGCAATTCTAAAGGCCCCTAAAGAGCTAGGAAACTAAACTGTTTTATATTTGGATTGCATGAAAAGGTATAGCTTTCCGATAAGGTATATCTTAAGTAGCTAGCATTGATAGTACCCGATATAAATGCGGGTATATCGGACATTTTTCGAAAACTGTCCCAAAATTACCCCAGTTTTTAACGACTTCATATAAATCGCAATTCTAAAGGCCCCTAAAGGGCTGGGAACCTAAATTACCCCAGTTTTTAACGACTTCATATAAATCGCAATTCTAAAGGCCCCTAAAGAGCTAGGTAGCTAAATTTTTTTATATTTGGCTTGCATGAGAATGTAGCTTTCTGACAAGTTATAACTTAAGTAGCTAGCATAAATAGTACCCGATATATATGCTGGTATATCGGACATTTTTCGAAAACTGTCCCAAAATTACCCAAGTTTTTAACGACTTCATATAAATCGCAATTCTAAAGGCCCCTAAGGAGCTAGCTTTCTGACAAGGTATAAATTAAGTAGCTAGCATAAATAGTACCCGATATATATGCTGGTATATCGGACATTTTTCGAAAACTGCCCCAAAATTACCCCAGTTTTTAACGACTTCATATAAATCGCTATTCTAAAGGCCCCTAAAGAGCTAGGAAGCTAAGCTTTTTTATATTTGGATTGCATGAGAACGTAGCTTTCTGATCAGGTATAACTTAAGTAGCTAGCATTGATAGTACCCGATATAAATGCGGGTATATCGGACATTTTTCGAAAACTGTCCCAAAATTACCCCAGTTTTTAACGACTTCATATAAATCGCAATTCTAAAGGCCCCTAAAGAGCTAGCTTTCTGACAAGGTATAACTTAAGTAGCTAGCATAAATAGTACCCGATATAAATGCTGGTATATCGGACATTTTTCGAACTTCATATAAATCGCAATTCTAAAGGCCCCTAAAGAGCTAGGAAGCTAAATTTTTTATATTTGGCTTGCATGAGAATGTAGCTTTCTGACAAGGTATAACTTAAGTAGCTAGCATAAATAGTACCCGATATATATGCTGGTTTTTAACGACTTCATATAAATCGCAATTCTAAAGGCCCCTAAGGAGCTAGCTTTCTGACAAGGTATAACATAAGTATTTGGCTTGCATAAGAATGTAGCTTTCTGACAAGGTATAACCTACGTAGCTAGCATAAATAGTACCCGATATATATGCTGGTATATCGGACATTTTTCGAAAGCTGTCCCAAAATTACCCCAGTTTTTAACGACTTCATATAAATCGCAATTCTAAAGGCCCCTAAGGAGCTAGCTTTCGGACAAGGTATAACTTAAGTAGCTAGCATAAATAGTACCCGATATATATGCTGGTATATCGGACATTTTTCGAAAACTGTCCCAAAATTACCCCAGTTTTTAACGACTTCATATAAATCGCAATTCTAAAGGCCCCTAAAGAGCTAGCTTTCTGACAAGGTATAACTTAAGTAGCTAGCATTGATAGTACCCGATATAAATGCGGGTAGATCGGACATTTTTCGAAAACTGTCCCAAAATTACCCCAGTTTTTAATGACTTCATATAAATCGCAATTCTAAAGGCCCCTAAAGAGCTAGGAAGCTAAATTTTTTATATTTGGATTGCATGAGAACCTAGCTTTCTGATAAGGTATAACCTAAGTAGCTAGCATAAATAGTACCCGATATATTGCTGGTATATCGGACATTTTTCGAAAACTGTCCCAAAATTAGCCCAGTTTTTAACGACTTCATATAAATCGCAATTCTAAAGGCCCCTAAAGATCTAGCTTTCTGACAAGGTATAACTTAAGTAGCTAGCATTGATAGTACCCGATATAAATGCGGGTATATCGGACATTTTTCGAAAACTGTCCCCAAATTACCCCAGTTTTTAACGACTTCATATAAGTCGTAATTCTAAAGGCCCCTAAAGGGCTGGGAAGCTAAATTTTTTTATATTTGGATTGCATGAGAATGTAGCTTTCTAATAAGGTATAACTTAAGTAGTTAGCATAAATAGTACCCGATATATATGCTGGTATATCGGACATTTTTCGAAAATTGTCCCAAAATTACCCCAGTTTTTAACGACTTCATATAAATCGCAATTCTAAAGGCCAAAATTACCCCAGTTTTTAACGACTTCATATAAATCGCAATTCTAAAGGCCCCTAAAGAGCTAGGAAACTAAACTGTTTTATATTTGGATTGCATGAAAAGGTATAGCTTTCCGATAAGGTATATCTTAAGTAGCTAGCATTGATAGTACCCGATATAAATGCGGGTATATCGGACATTTTTCGAAAACTGTCCCAAAATTACCCCAGTTTTTAACGACTTCATATAAATCGCAATTCTAAAGGCCCCTAAAGGGCTGGGAACCTAAATTTTTTTATATTTGGATTGCATGAGAATGTAGCTTTCTAATAAGGTATAACTTAAGTAGCTAGCATAAATAGTACCCGATATATATGGGGTATATCGGACATTTTTCGAAAACTGCCCCAAAATTACCCCAGTTTTTAACGACTTCATATAAATCGCAATTCTAAAGGCCCCTAAAGAGCTAGGAAGCTAAATTTTTTTATATTTGGATTACATGAGAACGTTGCTTTCTGATAAGGTATAACATAAGTGGCTAGCGTAATCAGTACCCGATATATATGCGGGTATATCGGACATTTTTCGAAAACTGTCCCAAAATTACCTCAGTTTTTAATGACTTCATATAAATCGCAATTCTAAAGGCCCCTAAAGAGTTAGGAAGCTAAATTTTTTATATTTGGATTGCATGAGAATGTAGCTCAGAATGTAGACATTTTTCGAAAACTGTCCCAAAATTACCCCAGTTTTTAATGACATCATATAAATCGCAATTCTAAAGGCCCCTAAAGAGCTAGCTTTCTGACAAGGTATAACTTAAGTAGCTAGCATTGATAGTACCCGATATAAATGCGGGTATATCGGACATTTTTCGAAAACTGTCATAAAAATAACCCCAGTTTTTAACGACTTCATATAAATCGCAATTCTAAAGGCCCCTAAAGAGCTAGGAAGCTAAATTTTTTATATTTGGATTGCATGAGAATGTAGCTTTCTAATAAGGTATAACTTAAGTAGCTAGCATAAATTGTACCCGATATATATGGGGTATATCGGACATTTTTCGAAAACTGTCCCAAAATTACCCCAGTTTTTAACGACTTCATATAAATCGCAATTCTAAAGGCCCCTAAAGAGCTAGCTTTCTGACAAGGTATAACTTAAGTAGCTAGCATAACTAGTACCCGATATATACATATGCTGGTATATCGGACATTTTTCGAAAACTGCCCCAAAATTACCCCAGTTTTTAACGACTTCATATAAATCGCAATTCTAAAGGCTCCTAAAGAGCTAGCTTTCCCAAAATTACCCCAGTTTTTAACGACTTCATATAAGTCGTAATTCTAAAGGCCCCTAAAGGGCTGGGAAGCTAAATTTTTTTTATATTTGGATTGCATGAGAACGTAGCTTTGTGATAAGGTATAACTTAAGTAGCTAGCATTGATAGTACCCGATATAAATGCGGGTATATCGGACATTTTTCGAAAACTGTCCCAAAATTACCCCAGTTTTTAACGACTTCATATAAATCGCAATTATAAAGGCCCCTAAAGAGCTAGCTTTCTGACAAGTTATAACTTAAGTAGCTAGCATTGATAGTACCCGATATAAATGCGGGTATATCGGACATTTTTCGAAAACTGTCCAAAAATTACCCCAGTTTTTAACGACTTCATATAAATCGCAATTCTAAAGGCCCCTAAAGAGCTAGGTAGCTAAATTTTTTTATATTTGGCTTGCATGAGAATGTAGCTTTCTGACAAGTTATAACTTAAGTAGCTAGCATAAATAGTACCCGATATATATGCTGGTATATCGGACATTTTTCGAAAACTGTCCCAAAATTACCCAAGTTTTTAACGACTTCATATAAATCGCAATTCTAAAGGCCCCTAAGGAGCTAGCTTTCTGACAAGGTATAAATTACGTAGCTAGCATAAATAGTACCCGATATATATGCTGGTATATCGGACATTTTTCGAAAACTGCCCCAAAATTACCCCAGTTTTTAACGACTTCATATAAATCGCTATTCTAAAGGCCCCTAAAGAGCTAGGAAGCTAAGCTTTTTTATATTTGGATTGCATGAGAACGTAGCTTTCTGATAAGGTATAACTTAAGTAGCTAGCATTGATAGTACCCGATATAAATGCGGGTATATCGGACATTTTTCGAAAACTGTCCCAAAATTACCCCAGTTTTTAACGACTTCATATAAATCGCAATTCTAAAGGCCCCTAAAGAGCTAGCTTTCTGACAAGGTATAACTTAAGTAGCTAGCATAAATAGTACCCGATATAAATGCGGGTATATCGGACATTTTTCGAACTTCATATAAATCGCAATTCTAAAGGCCCCTAAAGAGCTAGGAAGCTAAATTTTTTATATTTGGCTTGCATGAGAATGTAGCTTTCTGACAAGGTATAACTTAAGTAGCTAGCATAAATAGTACCCGATATATATGCTGGTTTTTAACGACTTCATATAAATCGCAATTCTAAAGGCCCCTAAGGAGCTAGCTTTCTGACAAGGTATAACATAAGTATTTGGCTTGCATAAGAATGTAGCTTTCTGACAAGGTATAACCTACGTAGCTAGCATAAATAGTACCCGATATATATGCTGGTATATCGGACATTTTTCGAAAGCTGTCCCAAAATTACCCCAGTTTTTAACGACTTCATATAAATCGCAATTCTAAAGGCCCCTAAGGAGCTAGCTTTCGGACAAGGTATAACTTAAGTAGCTAGCATAAATAGTACCCGATATATATGCTGGTATATCGGACATTTTTCGAAAACTGTCCCAAAATTACCCCAGTTTTTAACGACTTCATATAAATCGCAATTCTAAAGGCCCCTAAAGAGCTAGCTTTCTGACAAGGTATAACTTAAGTAGCTAGCATTGATAGTACCCGATATAAATGCGGGTAGATCGGACATTTTTCGAAAACTGTCCCAAAATTACCCCAGTTTTTAATGACTTCATATAAATCGCAATTCTAAAGGCCCCTAAAGAGCTAGGAAGCTAAATTTTTTATATTTGGATTGCATGAGAACCTAGCTTTCTGATAAGGTATAACCTAAGTAGCTAGCATAAATAGTACCCGATATATTGCTGGTATATCGGACATTTTTCGAAAACTGTCCCAAAATTAGCCCAGTTTTTAACGACTTCATATAAATCGCAATTCTAAAGGCCCCTAAAGATCTAGCTTTCTGACAAGGTATAACTTAAGTAGCTAGCATTGATAGTACCCGATATAAATGCGGGTATATCGGACATTTTTCGAAAACTGTCCCAAAATTACCCCAGTTTTTAACGACTTCATATAAATCGCAATTCTAAAGGCCCCTAAAGAGCTAGGAAGCTAAATTTTTTATATTTGGATTACATGAGAACGTAGCTTTCTGATAAGGTATGACATAAGTGGCTAGCGTAGTTAGTACCCGATATATATGCGGGTATAGCGGACATTTTTCGAAAACTGTCCCAAAATTACCTCAGTTTTTAATGACTTCATATAAATCGCAATTCTAAAGGCCCCTAAAGAGCTAGGAAGCTAAATTTTTTATATTTGGATTGCATGAGAACGTAGCTTTCTGATAAGGTATGACATAAGTGGCTAGCGTAGTTAGTACCCGATATATATGGGGTATATCGGACATTTTTCGAAAACTGCCCCAAAATTACCCCAGTTTTTAACGACTTCATATAAATCGCAATTCTAAAGGCCCCTAAAGAGCTAGGAAGCTAAATTTTTAAATATTTGGCTTGCATGAGAAGGTAGCTTTCTGACAAGGTATACTTAAGTAGTTAGCATAAATAGTACCCGATATATATGCTGGTATATCGGACATTTTTCGAAAATTGTCCCAAAATTACCCCAGTTTTTAACGACTTCATATAAATCGCAATTCTAAAGGCCAAAATTACCCCAGTTTTTAACGACTTCATATAAATCGCAATTCTAAAGGCCCCTAAAGAGCTAGGAAGCTAAACTTTTTTATATTTGGATTGCATGAAAACGTACCTTTCTGATAAGGTATAACTTAAGTAGCTAGCATTGATAGTACCCGATATAAATGCGGGTATTTCGGACATTTTTTGAAAACTGTCCCAAAATTACCCCAGTTTTTAACGACTTCATATAAATCGCAATTCTAAAGGCACCTTAAGGGCTGGAAAGCTAAATTTGTTTATATTTGGCTTGCATGAGAATGTAGCTTTCTGACAAGGTATAACCTAAGTAGCTAGCATAAATAGTACCCGATATATTGCTGGTATATCGGACATTTTTCGAAAACTGTCCCAAAATTAGCCCAGTTTAGTCTGACAAGGTATAACTTAAGTAGCTAGCATTGATAGTACCCGATATAAATGCGGGTATATCGGACATTTTTCGAAAACTGTCCCAAAATTACCCCAGTTTTTAACGACTTCATATAAATCGCAATTCTAAAGGCCCCTAAAGAGCTAGGAAGCTAAATTTTTTATATTTGGATTACATGAGAACGTAGCTTTCTGATAAGGTATGACATAAGTGGCTAGCGTAGTTAGTACCCGATATGTATGGGGTATATCGGACATTTTTCGAAAACTGCTCCAAAATTACCCCAGTTTTTAACGACTTCATATAAATCGCAATTCTAAAGGCCCCTAAAGAGCTAGGAAGCTAAATTTTGAAATATTTGGCTTGCATGAGAAGGTAGCTTTCTGACAAGGTATAACTTAAGTAGTTAGCATAAATAGTACCCGATATATATGCTGGTATATCGGACATTTTTCGAAAATTGTCCCAAAATTACCCCAATTTTTAACGACTTCATATAAATCGCAATTCTAAAGGCCAAAATTACCCCAGTTTTTAACGACTTCATATAAATCGCAATTCTAAAGGCCCCTAAAGAGCTAGGAAGCTAAACTTTTTTATATTTGGATTGCATGAAAACTTACCTTTCTGATAAGGTATAACTTAAGTAGCTAGCATTGATACTACCCGATATAAATGCGGGTATTTCGGACATTTTTTGAAAACTGTCCCAAAATTACCCCAGTTTTTAACGACTTCATATAAATCGCAATTCTAAAGGCACCTTAAGGGCTGGGAAGCTAAATTTGTTTATATTTGGATTGCATGAGAATGTAGCTTTCTAATAAGGTATAACTTAAGTAGCTAGCATAAATAGTACCCGATATATATGGGGTATATCGGACATTTTTCGAAAACTGCCCCAAAATTACCCCAGTTTTTAACGACTTCATATAAATCGCAATTCTAAAGGCACCTTAAGGGCTGGGAAGCTAAATTTGTTTATATTTGGATTGCATGAGAATGTAGCTTTCTAATAAGGTATAACTTAAGTAGCTAGCGTAAATAGTACCCGATATATATGCAGGTATATTGGACATTTTTCGAAAACTGTCCCAAAATTACCCCAGTTTTTAACGACTTCATATAAATTGCAATTCTAAAGGCCCCTAAAGAGCTAGGAAGCTAAATTGTTTTATATTTGGATAGCATGAGAATGTAGCTTTCTGACAGGGTATAACTTAAGTAGCTAGCATAAATAGTACCCGATATATATGTGGGTATATCGGACATTTTTCGAAAACTGCCCCAAAATTACCCCAGTTTTTAACGACTTCATATAAATCGCAATGCTAAAGGCCCCTAAAGAGCTAGGAAGCTAAATTTTTAAATATTTGGCTTGCATGAGAAGGTAGCTTTCTGACAAGGTATACTTAAGTAGTTAGCATAAATAGTACCCGATATATATGCTGGTATATCGGACATTTTTCGAAAATTGTCCCAAAATTACCCCAGTTTTTAACGACTTCATATAAATCGCAATTCTTAAGGCCACTAAAGAGCTAAGAAACTAAATTTTTTTATATTTGGATTTCATGAGAATGTAGCTTTCTAATAAGGTATAACTTAAGTAGGTAGCGTAAATAGTACCCGATATATATTCGGGTATATTGGACATTTTTCGAAAACTTTCTGATAAGGTATAAGTAGCTAGCATAAATAGTACCCGATATATATGGGGTATATCGGACATTTTTCGAAAACTGCACCAAAATTACCCCAGTTTTTAACGACTTCATATAAATCGCAATTCTAAAGGCCCCTAAAGAGCTAGGAAGCTAAATTTTTTTATATTTGGATTACATGAGAACGTTGCTTTCTGATAAGGTATAACATAAGTGGCTAGCGCAATCAGTACCCGATATATATGCGGGTATATCGGACATTTTTCGAAAACTGTCCCAAAATTACCTCAGTTTTTAATGACTTCATATAAATCGCAATTCTAAAGGCACCTTAAGGGCTGGGAAGCTAAATTTGTTTATATTTGGATTGCATGAGAATGTAGCTTTCTAATAAGGTATAACTTAAGTAGCTAGCATAAATAGTACCCGATATATATGGGGTATATCGGACATTTTTCGAAAACTGCCCCAAACGTTGCTTTCTGATAAGGTATAACATAAGTGGCTAGCGCAATCAGTACCCGATATATATGCGGGTATATCGGACATTTTTCGAAAACTGTCCCAAAATTACCTCAGTTTTTAATGACTTCATATAAATCGCAATTCTAAAGGCCCCTAAAGAGCTAGGAAGCTAAATTTTTTATATTTGGATTGCATGAGAACGTTGCTTTCTGATAAGGTATAACATAAGTGGCTAGCGCAATCAGTACCCGATATATATGCGGGTATATCGGACATTTTTCGAAAACTGTCCCAAAATTACCTCAGTTTTTAATGACTTCATATAAATCGCAATTCTAAAGGCCCCTAAAGAGCTAGGAAGCTAAATTTTTTATATTTGGATTGCATGAGAACGTAGCTTTCTGATAAGGTATAACATAAATAGTACCCGATATATATGGGGTATATCGGACATTTTTCGAAAACTGCCCCAAAATTACCCCAGTTTTTAAGGACTTCATATAAATCGCAATTCTAAAGGCCCCTAAAGAGCTAGGAAGCTAAATTTTTTCATATTTGGTTTTCATGAGAATGTAGCTTTCTGACAAGGTATAACCTAAGTAGCTAGCATAAATAGTACCCGATATATATGCTGGTATATCGGACATTTTTCGAAAACTGTCCCAAAATTAGTTAGTACCCGATATATATGCGGGTATATCGGACATTTTTCGAAAACTGTCCCAAAATTACCCCAGTTTTTAACGACTTCATATAAATCGCAATTCTAAAGGCACCTTAAGGGCTGGGAAGCTAAATTTGTTTATATTTGGATTGCATGAGAATGTAGCTTTCTAATAAGGTATAACTTAAGTAGCTAGCATAAATAGTACCCGATATATATGGGGTATATCGGACATTTTTCGAAAACTGCCCCAAACGTTGCTTTCTGATAAGGTATAACATAAGTGGCTAGCGTAATCAGTACCCGATATATATGCGGGTATATCGGACATTTTTCGAAAACTGTCCCAAAATTACCTCAGTTTTTAATGACTTCATATAAATCGCAATTCTAAAGGCCCCTAAAGAGCTAGGAAGCTAAATTTTTTATATTTGGATTGCATGAGAACGTAGCTTTCTGATAAGGTATAACATAAATAGTACCCGATATATATGGGGTATATCGGACATTTTTCGAAAACTGCCCCAAAATTACCCCAGTTTTTAACGACTTCATATAAATCGCAATTCTAAAGGCCCCTAAAGAGCTAGGAAGCTAAATTTTTTCATATTTGGTTTTCATGAGAATGTAGCTTTCTGACAAGGTATAACCTAAGTAGCTAGCATAAATAGTACCCGATATATATGCTGGTATATCGGACATTTTTCGAAAACTGTCCCAAAATTAGTTAGTACCCGATATATATGCGGGTATATCGGACATTTTTCGAAAACTGTCCCAAAATTACCTCAGTTTTTAATGACTTCATATAAATCGCAATTCTAAAGGCCCCTAAAGAGCTAGGAAGCTAAATTTTTTATATTTGGATTGCATGAGAACTTAGCTTTCTGGTAAGGTATAACATAAGTAGCTAGCATAAATAGTACCCGATATATATGGGGTATATCGGACATTTTTCGAAAACTGCCCCAAAATTACCCCAGTTTTTAATGACTTCATATAAATCGCAATTCTAAAGAGCTAGGAAGCTAAATTTTTTATATTTGGATTGCATGAGAACGTTGCTTTCTGATAAGGTATAACATAAATAGTACCCGATATATATGTGGGTATATCGGACATTTTTCGAAAACTGTCCCAAAATTCCCCAGTTTTTAACGACTTCATATAAATCGCAATTCTTAAGGCCACTAAAGAGCTAAGAAACTAAATTTTTTTATATTTGGATTTCATGAGAATGTAGCTTTCTAATAAGGTATAACTTAAGTAGGTAGCGTAAATAGTACCCGATATATATTCGGGTATATTGGACATTTTTCGAAAACTTTCTGATAAGGTATAAGTAGCTAGCATAAATAGTACCCGATATATATGGGGTATATCGGACATTTTTCGAAAACTGCACCAAAATTACCCCAGTTTTTAACGACTTCATATAAATCGCAATTCTAAAGGCCCCTAAAGAGCTAGGAAGCTAAATTTTTTTATATTTGGATTACATGAGAACGTTGCTTTCTGATAAGGTATAACATAAGTGGCTAGCGCAATCAGTACCCGATATATATGCGGGTATATCGGACATTTTTCGAAAACTGTCCCAAAATTACCTCAGTTTTTAATGACTTCATATAAATCGCAATTCTAAAGGCCCCTAAAGAGCTAGGAAGCTAAATTTTTTATATTTGGATTGCATGAGAACGTAGCTTTCTGATAAGGTATAACATAAATAGTACCCGATATATATGGGGTATATCGGACATTTTTCGAAAACTGCCCCAAAATTACCCCAGTTTTTAAGGACTTCATATAAATCGCAATTCTAAAGGCCCCTAAAGAGCTAGGAAGCTAAATTTTTTCATATTTGGTTTTCATGAGAATGTAGCTTTCTGACAAGGTATAACCTAAGTAGCTAGCATAAATAGTACCCGATATATATGCTGGTATATCGGACATTTTTCGAAAACTGTCCCAAAATTAGTTAGTACCCGATATATATGCGGGTATATCGGACATTTTTCGAAAACTGTCCCAAAATTACCCCAGTTTTTAACGACTTCATATAAATCGCAATTCTAAAGGCACCTTAAGGGCTGGGAAGCTAAATTTGTTTATATTTGGATTGCATGAGAATGTAGCTTTCTAATAAGGTATAACTTAAGTAGCTAGCATAAATAGTACCCGATATATATGGGGTATATCGGACATTTTTCGAAAACTGCCCCAAACGTTGCTTTCTGATAAGGTATAACATAAGTGGCTAGCGTAATCAGTACCCGATATATATGCGGGTATATCGGACATTTTTCGAAAACTGTCCCAAAATTACCTCAGTTTTTAATGACTTCATATAAATCGCAATTCTAAAGGCCCCTAAAGAGCTAGGAAGCTAAATTTTTTATATTTGGATTGCATGAGAACGTAGCTTTCTGATAAGGTATAACATAAATAGTACCCGATATATATGGGGTATATCGGACATTTTTCGAAAACTGTCCCAAAATTACCCCAGTTTTTAACGACTTCATATAAATCGCAATTCTAAAGGCCCCTAAAGAGCTAGGAAGCTAAATTTTTTCATATTTGGTTTTCATGAGAATGTAGCTTTCTGACAAGGTATAACCTAAGTAGCTAGCATAAATAGTACCCGATATATATGCTGGTATATCGGACATTTTTCGAAAACTGTCCCAAAATTAGTTAGTACCCGATATATATGCGGGTATATCGGACATTTTTCGAAAACTGTCCCAAAATTACCCCAGTTTTTAACGACTTCATATAAATCGCAATTCTAAAGGCACCTTAAGGGCTGGGAAGCTAAATTTGTTTATATTTGGATTGCATGAGAATGTAGCTTTCTAATAAGGTATAACTTAAGTAGCTAGCATAAATAGTACCCGATATATATGGGGTATATCGGACATTTTTCGAAAACTGCCCCAAAATTACCCCAGTTTTTAACGACTTCATATAAATCGCAATTCTAAAGGCCCCTAAAGAGCTAGGAAGCTAAATTTTTTCATATTTGGTTTTCATGAGAATGTAGCTTTCTGACAAGGTATAACCTAAGTAGCTAGCATAAATAGTACCCGATATATATGCTGGTATATCGGACATTTTTCGACATAACTATCTCCGGATGATATTGGTCACAGTTCCTCAGGTTTGCCAGAAGTCGTGATACATACGAGCCACCAACATAAGCTATTTCTAATACTTTATATATTCTGGGTAAACTAAATCAATTTTTTTAAAATACCTACAGTGCAAATTTATTTCGGAATTAAAAATTTAATATTAAAAATTTAAAAATTTTATTAGTGTCCGGAAAAAAAAATAAAATTCAAATTTACATGAAAAATTCGTCCAGACAATATTGAAGTGCCAATTTGAAATTTTCTTAAAATTTTAATTACACTAAACTTCAACTATTAAACTATTCTAATTAAAATCTTACGAACTAATATCACAGAAAAGAAGTTGTGTCTTAAAACTAGTATTGCACTCAGCCTACATTGCACTGTCAAAAGAAAAATGTATTTTAAAACTATTGAAATTTAAACAAATTAGCTTATTCTATATTAAACAAATTCTAATCAACTTAAATTTTATTTAGATTTTATAATCAAAAGTTAATTTATAAGGAAAAAAGTTATAATTGCAAAGCACATCTACAATTTTATTAACACCTTTTAATCAGCAACCATCAGCAGTTTGAACAGGCCTCTTCATCCAGCAGTTGCCGAAATGTTTATATAATTGGTGAGTGATTCTCGTTTTCATATATCATCATTGTTTTGCAATTTTAACAAATTTTGATATGCATAAATATTATTAAGTACATCTGAAGAATTTACATATAAATTGTGGACAATTTATAACTTTAATTTAACAAATTTTTTTATCACACAACATTTTCATACCCTGCTTATTGAGGGATGTCTGTTTGTTAAATTTGTTTTCTTCTTGATCTTCTTTTTATACCCTTCAGCTTCGTGAGAAGGGTATATATAAGTTTGTCATTCCGTTTGTAATTTCTACATTTTTCATTTCCGACCCTATAAAGTATATATATTCTGGATCCTTATAGATAGCGGAGTCGATTAAGCCATGTCCGTCTGTCTGTCTGTCTGTCCGTCTGTCTGTCTGTTGAAATCAATTTTCTGAAGGCCCCAGATATCTCCGGGATCCAAATCTTCAACAATTCTGTCAGATATACTTTCGAGAATTTTGCTATTTAAAATCAGCAAAATCCGTCCATAAATAACGGAGATATGAGCAAAAATCCGAGACAACCTCTGAAAATTTCATCAAAAAACACAATGTATTGCATGCTTTGACAAAAAAACAACAAAACGTATGCATGGATGTGCAAGCTTTGTGTATTTGGTTTTTTTTTGTGTTTTGTTTCTTTTGGCGTTGTTGTTGTTTTTTATACAACTAAAGTTTAGTTTGGTTGTGTGTTGGTTTTTTTGACAAAAAAACAACAAATCGTATGTTTGGGTGTGCATGCTTTGCGTTTTTTTGTTTTTTTTGTGTTTTGTTTCTTTTGGCGTTGTGGTTGTTTTTTATACAATTAAACGTATGTTTGGATGTGTGTTGGTTTCATTGCCTTGCGTATTTTGTTTTTGTTTTTTCTTTTGGTGTTTTGTTTCGTTTGGCGTTGTTGTTGTTTTTTGTGTTCTTGATAAATTTAGGATGCTGTACGCTGAAAGTGGGCAATGTACATACATATGTATATATGTACTAATTATAAAAAATAATAATGCATCCACAACAAAGGTGAAGGGTATATAAGATTCGGCATAGCCGAATATAGCACTCTTACTTGTTTTTGTGTTAAATTGTTTTCTTGTATCTGAACAACGATACCCACAAAAAAAAAAAAAATTTACACTTGTTCTATTTTTAGAATTTACTATGCTCATTCATAAATTATTTTACTGAGAGAGCAAATTCATTGACCAACCAAGAAAGCTTTTGTTGTTACATTATCTGTACTCTGTAAGTAGCTTGCTGTTAAAGTTATAAATTCGATACAACTAGTTAAAAAAAATAAGACATGAGAAATTTAAACATTTTATATTTACGAATTTTTAATATCAATTATGTAAAGTTTGTTTAATGATTTTTCCCAAATCATGAATATTATAAATGAAATTAGATTAGAATATAATATTTAGTTATATTTTACATGAATTTATCATGGTTGCTTATTCTTTGAATAAATTTTGAATTTTTTTATAATGGAACTTTAAAGTTTCTTTAATTCTTACATAATGTGATTGGTTTTGAATAAGATGCGTTAGGGATCTTAGACTCTACATAAGGCGCCCTAAGATCACAGGTAGGGTGGGTACAGAGGCGTCAAAACCCCAAAAAACAGCTAGGGGAGTTTCTCCATACATCTTTATAATCATGAATTGACCCCTTTTCCGTTTGTGATGTTGGTTAAATAGGGGTATCTTTCCACATCAATTCTTAAATCAATATCCCAGTCCACTTCATAATTAACTTTGTTAAGGGAGTCTAAAATAATATTTATGTGTTGACTTCCCATCGGTAAGAGAGATTGGCAAGACAAGAACCACCCCATCCGGCTGATTGCTAGCTTTTTAAATGGCTCCCGTTAGTCTTGACAAACTCTGAAAGCCAAAAGAAAATCACCGATGCAATCTCTAAATTTTGCTGTCATTCTTTAGAGAAAATAGTCTGGTTCATTACATAAATTGGCGCCCAACGTGGGGCAAGAAAAACTGAGTTGCGTAAAACATTTAGATTTTTTTTGCTCTAAAAACATCATTTACATTTTGTTATCATTAAATCATAATTTGTAAATAGGCATATATTTTAAAAGGTATTTAGCAAATATAATTTAAAATTCTGCTGGATTTTCGATTAGTTGCGATATATATGCGACTAAGTCGACCGAAGATATATTTAAAATATCTTTTGCTAAATAATTTGAGATATGTATGTTGCTTTATAAGTTGTGTAAGTTTTTAGGATTTATTGCACTCTATAAATTGTTTTACTTAGTTATTGATATCCTAATTTTGACTCGGATTACAAAATATCTGCAGATAGTGGATTTTTGTCCAGTCGAAATTAGTTAATTTGAGTAGAAAAAAAAGCATATCGGTTGGTGAAACCTTCTATAAATGCAATCAAATTTTAAGAATTCCATAGCCCAATTAGAGTACTTCTCGGTTAATTCATTGATTGTAAACTTTCATTGCTTATTCAAACCATATCACATTAATATGTAAGATAGATAAATATATTTGATTTCTTTTGAATTTATTGCTAAACTGTTATTAGTTAATTTGCTTTTGTAAATAAGTAAATCAATTCTTTTCAAACTACTGTTTCACGAATATTTCGCTTAATTTTATATTGAGAGAAAAAACAAAATAATTTATACTTTATTTTTTTTGAATACTTTTACATACTGCGTATTATATCTTTTGAATAGTTCATTTTATAAGAAAATATAATGGAACATTCACCTACAGGAGCTCAGGCTGCTGCTTCGCAAGTTTCTCTTCCAGAGGCATCTGTTTCACAGCTCTCGACCACACAGTTATCAAAAAATGACCAAAATTGTAATATTTGTAAGGATAAAATGTCCGAAGGACAAGAATTTTTGATAATTTCGGAATGCAATCATGTTTTCCACAGCACTTGTATTGAGAACTATTTGTCTCAGTCATCAGAATGTCCAATATGTAAGAGGTCATGTGCACTTTCTGAATTGAAGAAAATTCAAAGTCTTAACAAGAATCAACCTGTAAAAAAACTAAAGTCTACTCGCGGTAAGCTCCGTGGTGCACTTGCTCAACAATATAATACGCGTAGCTATAGTCGAAATTTGTTTACGGATTCAAATCCAAATAATTTAATGGATGTTAGTATCAATCCTGAGAATGAAAGCCCTTCAACGCCGATTCATATACAATATCCCCCAAATTTAGTACCCAATGTACAACAAAATACTCCTATTAGAAATTTTTCAAATAACGTTCAACCTACTATTGATTATTCACAAATCGGTTACATGATTGAAAGTACTGTATCTCGTTTATTAAGTAATCTTAATCTGTTACCAAATATGTCACAAAATACCGCTGTACAGAACCATTTGTTGCAACCTCCGTCACAATTAGTACCACCTATTCAAACGCAAAATACTCGACCTTATGTTCAAACACATGGTAATATACCAGTTTCTCAAACACCATCTAATCCTCACAATATGTCCAATTCTCGAGGAAACTGTAGTAGTTCGTTTGATGAGCAATTTACTTTAAGATCAGACAAAATAACGTCTATTATACAAAATTGGCATATCAAGTTTGATGGGTCTACTCAAGGCATAAGTGTCGATGAGTTCCTTTATAGAGTTAGGGTATTAACGCGTGAACATTTTAATAATGATTTTTCTGTCATATGTAAAAATTTACATATTTTGCTGAGTGGTCGTGCTCGCGAATGGTACTGGAGATACCATAAGCAGGCCGAAACTATAAGTTGGAATGACTTTTGCGAAGCTTTAAAATATCAATATAAGGATTTTAAATCCAGCTTTGATATTCACGAAGAACTTAGGAACAGAAAAATGAAAGCTAATGAGACATTTGAGGCATTTTATGAATCCATTTCTTCCATTTTAGATCGATTAGAAAAGCTCATCCCAGAAACTGACTTAGTCGAAATTCTCACTCGTAACCTTCGTCCTGAAATTAGGCATGAGTTACTCTACGTACCCATTTATTCATTGGCTCATTTACGAAAACTCGTTCAAATGAGAGAAAATCTGGTAGGCGATGAGTATTATCGTAGAGACATGTCTTTGAAAACGTCTCAATATCCTGCAGTACGTCGTCAGATTGCTGAGATTTCATACTCAGAAGAACAGCCAGTTCAAGATTTTAATAGCGAACAAGAATTGTCCATAAATGCTATACAACAACCCCCTAAGTGCTGGAACTGTGATCAGTTAGGCCACTTTTGGGAAGATTGTTTGGAGAAGCGGAATGTGTTTTGTTACGGGTGTGGTGAGAAAAATACCTATAAACCCCAGTGTACGAAATGTTCAGCAAAAAGAATATCTTCAAAAAACTTTCAGTCCCAAACTCTCCCTCGAAATCGACCTTAGAAAAATCTTCTTCTAATTCAGATTTTTCTATCTTATCACCTTTTTCAAACCACCCAACTCGGATCTTAAAAAATTATAACAATTATTCTGTTAGTAACATTGATCGAAAACCAAAATTATACCCAATATTGCCTTTCCATAAAAAATGGGAAAATTACATAACTAAACGTAATGCTATTTTTAATGAATCTGCCCTAACTCATAATGTTTCTAAGAAACAAAAACGCTCCACTATTAGGTTGAGGAAATACTATAAAAACCGTAAATTTACATCAAAGTTTATTTTGTCTTCAATCATGACTAATCCTTCTGATAAAAGATTTTATGCAACAGTAAAATTTTTGACTTTTAAAGAGCTCGGTTTATTGGATACTGGTGCCAATGTGTCCTGCATAGGATCAGATCTGGCTTGTGTTGATTTTTCTAATTTTAATGAATTTTTTCCAATTAACTCATATGTTAAGACAGCTGATGGCCAACCTCAAAAAGTTATTGGTTATCTCGATGTTGATGTTTTCTTTAAGGACCAAAGCAACAGATTAAAAATCTTGATAGTACCTTCTATTAGCCAACGATTAATATTGGGTTTGGATTTTTGGCAATCATTTAATTTGGCTCCTGAGGTTTTTGGAGATATTGTGGTTGCCTCTAATAAGGATAATTTTTATAAAAATCCATTCGAATTTTCTACTTTCAATATTAAGTCTGAGGTTTTAACTAGTATTCATGAAGAATCAAAACAATATAATTCTTGTGGCGAATATCCCTTAAACTCATATCAACGTCAACAGCTATCTGCAGTTATTCAACTATTTCCCAATTTTGAAAAAGAGGGATTGGGGCGAACAAACCTCATAAGGCACACAATTGATGTGGGTTCGAGTACACCCGTAAAGCAGCGTTATTATCCTGTATCCCCCGCGGTGGAGAAATTAATGTTTCAAGAAATTGACAGGATGCTTGCTTTAGGGATCATAGAACCATCAAATTCACCATGGAGTTCTCCCATGAGGTTGGTCGTAAAACCAAATAAAATACGCTTGTGTCTTGATGCTCGCTAGGTTAATCACGTTACGAAGAAAGACGCCTACCCCCTACCCAGTATAGAGGGTATATTCTCTAGGCTGCCAAAAGCAAACATAATTTCCAAACTGGATCTTAAGGATGCGTATTGGCAAATCGCTTTATCAGAAGAGTCTAAGATATTAACTGCTTTTACGGTCCCAGGCCGCCCCCTATATCACTTTGTTGTCATGCCGTTTGGCCTCAGCAACGCCCCCTCAACCATGTGTCGCTTAATGGATCAGCTAATACCTGCAGACTTGCGACATTGCGTATTCGGCTATTTGGACGATTTAATAATCGTCTCCAAAGATTTCTCAACACACTTATCGATATTAGTTCGAATAGCAGATGCTTTTAGGAAGGCTAATCTAACCCTTAACATTACAAAATCTAAATTCTGTGTAATAGAAGTGAATTATCTGGGATACATTATTGGCAACGGTGGAATAAAAACCGATCCAGAGAAGGTTATTTCTATTCAAAACTGGCCCATCCCTAAAAATATAAAGCAGGTTCGCGGTTTTCTCGGCTTAGCCGGCTGGTACCGCCGCTTTATTGAACATTTTTCTACTGTTGTACATCCCATAACAGAAGTTTTGTCCACTAAGAGGAAGTTTATTTGGACCACGGAGGCACAAAGTGCATTTGATAAGATCAAGGGACTTTTAACTTCTGCCCCTGTTTTAGCAAATCCCAATTTTGAGAACAAATTTTATATTCACTGCGATGCCAGCGATGTAGGCATTGGAGCTGTGTTGGTTCAAATTGATGTAGATGGTAATGAACGCCCGATAGCATTCATGTCTCGAAAATTAAATAGTGCTCAACGCAAGTATAGCGTTACTGAGCGTGAGTGCTTGGCGGCAGTGGAAGCAATAAAAAAATTCAGGTGTTATCTTGAATTACAGAACTTTTAAGTCATTACTGACCACTCGTCTTTAGTGTGGTTGATGAAACAGCCCGATTTATCTGGCCGCCTTGCCCGTTGGGTCTTTAAATTACAGGGTTTTAAATTCACCATATCCCATAGGAAGGGAAAAGAGCACATTGTTCCCGACGCTCTTTCTAGAATACCGTTTGAAGAAGTGTGTAGCATAGAATTTTCATTTCCGGAAATAGATCTCAATTCACCTCACTTTTCAGACAATGATTATGTCCAATTGAAAGCTAAAGTAAACCAAAATATTGAAAAATATCCAGACATAAAAGTAGTCGAAAATTTTGTGTACATTCGTACAGAGCACTACAACGAGGATATTGAAAAAGAAAATAATTGCTGGAAGCTCTGGGTACCTTACAATTTGAGAAAATCTGTCATTCATAGGGCCCATAATAGCCCTACAGCTGCACATGGGGGTATGGTTAAAACCATTGAACTCATTCGACGTCATTTCTTTTGGCCCGGTTTAGTACGAGATGTACGGGACTATATTCGTTCATGTGAAACATGTAAAACTACTAAGGCACCTAATTTTATTACAAAGCCAGAAATGGGTAACCCTGTTAGAACTTCCAGGCCCTTTCAAAAAATTTATGTGGACATTTTAGGTCCCTACCCTCGTAGCAAACAGGGTCATATAGGTTTATTAATTGTGTTAGACCATATGACAAAATTTCATTGGCTTTTCCCATTAAAGAAATTTACATCCAAAGTTATACAGGATTATTTATTAAAAGATGTATTTCACATTTTCGGCGTACCAGAGATTTTGTTAAGCGATAACGGATCTCAATTCAAAGCAAATGAGTTTAACGCATTTCTTACGTATATATATTCTCCGCAGTCTAATGCGTCGGAGCGCGTAAATCGCTCTATTTTGGCAGGAATTCGATCTTATCTTAAGCAGGATCAAACTTTATGGGATCAAAATATTAGTGCCATTATGATTACGCATGGTAGTTCATATTCATTACTCAAAAATCTCCAGGTGTTAGATGAACCACATATGAGAATTAATAGAGAAGATGAGCTGTATTTAATTCGTAAAAACTTAAAGAAACACATAGCTAAAGCATATGAAACTAATCAAAATCAGTATAATTTGCGTGCAAGACCCATTTCTTATCAAATAGGCCAGGAAGTTTATCGGCGAAATTTTGCGCAAAGCAACTTCGAAAAGAAATTTAATGCAAAGTTGGCCCCTCTGTTTTTGAAAGCCATTATTAAGGAGAAAGTAGGAAATAATTATTACATCTTACAGGATACTGATGGTCGAGTATTAGGCACATATCATGCCAAGGATCTAAGACCCTAGTACCCAAAATTTCCCCCTAATAATGTTGCTCAATAAGCCAGTATTATGTGGTTTGTACTGTCCGAAGTTATAATTTATGCTCATAAGATGCCTGTTCAAATATTCAACAAAGTTATTCTAGATTGTCTTCTAACTTCTATTTTATATTTCAATACAATGCTAATCGAAACCCTACTGTATCACATTTTGTTACCACATAAAGTAAATTATTACTATTGAAATACATTTATTCTTTCATAAAATATAAATATATTTAATAGCGGTATCATTATTATAATAGTTAGTTAAATTCCTTGTTTATAATAGTATTCTATAGAAAATGTAATAACTAAAAAGCAGTGTTTAGTTGGCATTAAATTATCTTTCAGTTGATATACTTCAAAACGTCAAAAAGTAGACCAACGCATAGGATCGCATAGAAACGCATGTTAACGCAACATAACGCATGCTTGTTTCAACTCGATTATTCGGTAATCATTGTGTTTTCCAGAAATTTATCGAAGTTTTTTTGTCTAAAATATCTTCTTTAACTCAAAGAATACCGTTGAGGAATTCTTTTACATCTTACATTGAACGAGGAAAGTTCAATTGTTCGGAAACGCACACCAAATTTATAGTGTTCCTAAACAGCAAATAATTGTGTATTTAAAAACAATTCTTAATAATAATTTCATGGCCTTTGTGTCAATCATATTATCAAAAAAAAAAATAAAAAAAAGCTAAATTATCAACACCACTTGCAGGTAAACTTGTTAAAATATAATAATTTGCCAAATTTTGCCAATCCATACGTTTTTTCCTCACAGCCATATTTTCCAACTTTGCCTTAAAATCATCCTTGCTGGTGCTCATAAATACATTTTAAAAATCTACGAGTTTAGCTCTGCTTAAATACTAATTTACCATAAATTGGTTCTTTTTTTATTCTCCTAAATACGCCATATTACAAATAACTTTCAAGGTAAGCCCGCTTAATGCCAAATAAGTAAAATATATTTCGTTTTACGAGCTTTTATATATATTTTTTGCTCATAGATTTACATTCTGTCTACCAAACTTCACAAATTTCCGTATATAAAGTGGTGGACTCATTTAATGAGCCACCACTGTGCTTTTTCTCACGATATCATATTACAATCTGCAAAAAATCTGTGATCTCGATTATTCAACTGGAAGAAAAAGAGGAGATAGACAAACATAAAAAACACATTGTTCATTTTACCCATTTAAATTTGCTAACAATACATAAAGCGGACAGTTTGTGAGCTAAACAGCAAAATATATATATAGAGAAAAAATATAGAAGTAAAGTCTGAAGACATTTCCAACATACTAAAAAAAAATTATTCCTATATAACACCTCATCGAAGTCCAGCGGACATAACTATCTCCGGATGATATTGGTCACAGTTCCTCAGGTTTGCCAGAAGTCGTGATACATACGAGCCACCAACATAAGCTATTTCTAATACTTTATATATTCTGGGTAAACTAAATCAATTTTTTTAAAATACCTACAGTGCAAATTTATTTCGGAATTAAAAATTTAATATTAAAAATTTAAAAATTTTATTAGTGTCCGGAAAAAAAAATAAAATTCAAATTTACATGAAAAATTCGTCCAGACAATATTGAAGTGCCAATTTGAAATTTTCTTAAAATTTTAATTTAATTAAAATCTTACGAACTAATATCACAGAAAAGAAGTTGTGTCTTAAAACTAGTATTGCACTCAGCCTACATTGCACTGTCAAAAGAAAAATGTATTTTAAAACTATTGAAATTTAAACAAATTAGCTTATTCTATATTAAACAAATTATAATCAACTTAAATTTTATTTAGATTTTATAATCAAAAGTTAATTTATAAGGAAAAAAGTTATAATTGCAAAGCACATCTACAATTTTATTAACACCTTTTAATCAGCAACCATCAGCAGTTTGAACAGGCCTCTTCATCCAGCAGTTGCCGAAATGTTTATATAATTGGTGAGTGATTCTCGTTTTCATATATCATTGTTTTGCAATTTTAACAAATTTTGATATGCATAAATATTATTAAGTACATCTGAAGAATTTACATATAAATTGTGGACAATTTATAACTTTAATTTAACAAATTTTTTTATCACACAACATTTTCATACCCTGCTTATTGAGGGATGTCTGTTTGTTAAATTTGTTTTCTTCTTGATCTTCTTTTTTTTGCGTTAAATTGTTTTCTTGTATCTGAACAACGATACCCACAAAAAAAAAAAAAATTTACACTTGTTCTATTTTTAGAATTTACTATGCTCATTCATAAATTATTTTACTGAGAGAGCAAATTCATTGACCAACCAAGAAAGCTTTTGTTGTTACATTATCTGTACTCTGTAAGTAGCTTGCTGTTAAAGTTATAAATTCGATACAACTAGTTAAACAAAATAAGACATGAGAAATTTAAACATTTTATATTTACGAATTTTTAATATCAATTATGTAAAGTTTGTTTAATGATTTTTCCCAAATCATGAATATTATAAATGAAATTAGATTAGAATATAATATTTAGTTATATTTTACATGAATTTATCATGGTTGCTTATTCTTTGAATTTCTTTAATTCTTACATAATGTGATTGGTTTTGAATAAGATGCGTTAGGGATCTTAGACTCTACATAAGGCGCCCTAAGATCACAGGTAGGGTGGGTACAGAGGCGTCAAAACCCCAAAAAACAGCTAGGGGAGTTTCTCCATACATCTTTATAATCATGAATTGACCCCTTTTCCGTTTGTGATGTTGGTTAAATAGTGGTATCTATCCACATCAATTCTTAAATCAACATCCCAGTCCACTTCATAATTAACTTTGTTAAGGGAGTCTAAAATAATATTTATGTGTTGACTTCCCATCGGTAAGAGAGATTGGCAAGACAAGAACCACCCCATCCGGCTGATTGCTAGCTTTTTAAATGGCTCCCGTTAGTCTTGACAAACTCTGAAAGCCAAAAGAAAATCACCGATGCAATCTCTAAATTTTGCTGTCATTCTTTAGAGAAAATAGTCTGGTTCATTACAACCTTAAGGGCTTGGAAGCTAAATTTGTTTATATTTGGATTGCATGAGAATGTAGCTTTCTAATAAGGTATAACTTAAGTAGCTAGCATAAATAGTACCCGATATATATGGGGTATATCGGACATTTTTCGAAAACTGCCCCAAAATTACCCCAGTTTTTAACGACTTCATATAAATCGCAATTCTAAAGGCCCCTAAAGAGCTAGGAAGCTAAATTTTTTCATATTTGGTTTTCATGAGAATGTAGCTTTCTGACAAGGTATAACTTAAGTAGCTAGCATAAATAGTACCCGATATATATGCTGGTATATCGGACATTTTTCGAAAACTGTCCCAAAATTAGTTAGTACCCGATATATATGCGGGTATATCGGACATTTTTCGAAAACTGTCCCAAAATTACCTCAGTTTTTAATGACTTCATATAAATCGCAATTCTAAAGGCCCCTAAAGAGCTAGGAAGCTAAATTTTTTATATTTGGATTGCATGAGAACTTAGCTTTCTGATAAGGTATAACATAAGTAGCTAGCATAAATAGTACCCGATATATATGGGGTATATCGGACATTTTTCGAAAACTGCCCCAAAATTACCCCAGTTTTTAACGACTTCATATAAATCGCAATTCTAAAGGCCCCTAAAGAGCTAGGAAGCTAAATTTTTTCATATTTGGTTTTCATGAGAATGTAGCTTTCTGACAAGGTATAACCTAAGTAGCTAGCATAAATAGTACCCGATATATATGCTGGTATATCGGACATTTTTCGAAAACTGTCCCAAAATTAGTTAGTACCCGATATATATGCGGGTATATCGGACATTTTTCGAAAACTGTCCCAAAATTACCTCAGTTTTTAATGACTTCATATAAATCGCAATTCTAAAGGCCCCTAAAGAGCTAGGAAGCTAAATTTTTTATATTTGGATTGCATGAGAACTTAGCTTTCTGATAAGGTATAACATAAGTAGCTAGCATAAATAGTACCCGATATATATGCGGGTATATCGGACATTTTTCGAAAACTGTCCCAAAATTACCTCAGTTTTTAATGACTTCATATAAATCGCAATTCTAAAGGCCCCTAAAGAGCTAGGAAGCTAAATTTTTTATATTTGGATTGCATGAGAACTTAGCTTTCTGATAAGGTATAACATAAGTAGCTAGCATAAATAGTACCCGATATATATGGGGTATATCGGACATTTTTCGAAAACTGCCCCAAAATTACCCCAGTTTTTAACGACTTCATATAAATCGCAATTCTAAAGGCCCCTAAAGAGCTAGGAAGCTAAATTTTTTCATATTTGGTTTTCATGAGAATGTAGCTTTCTGACAAGGTATAACTTAAGTAGTTAGCATAAATAGTACCCGATATATATGTGGTATATCGGATTGCATGAGAACGTAGCTTTCTGATAAGGTATAAATTAAGTAGCTAGCATAAATTGTACCCGATATAAATGGGGTATATCGGACATTATTCGAAAACTGACCCAAAATTACCCCAGTTTTTAACGACTTCATATAAATCGCAATTCTAAAGGCCCCTAAAGGGCTGGGAAGCTAAATTTTTTTATATTTGGATTGCATGAGAATGTAGTTTTCTAATAAGGTATAACTTAAGTAGCTAGCATAAATAGTACCCGATATATATGTGGTATATCGGATTGCATGAGAACGTAGCTTTCTGATAAGGTATAACTTAAGTAGCTAGCATAAATTGTACCCGATATAAATGCGGGTATATCGGACATTTTTCGAAAACTGTCCCAAAATTACCCCAGTTTTTAACGACTTCTTTTCAGTTTTTAATGACTTCATATAAATCGCAATTCGAAAGGCCCCTAAGGAGCTAGCTTTCTGACAAGGTATAACTTAAGTAGCTAGCATAAATAGTACCCGATATATATGCTGGTATATCGGACATTTTTCGAAAACTGCCAAAAACTTACCCCAGTTTTTAAAGACTTCATATAAATCGCTATTCTAAAGGCGCCTAAAGAGCTAGGAAGCTAAATTGTTTTATATTTGGATTGCATGAGAACGTAGCTTTCTGATAAGGTATAACTTAAGTAGCTAGCATAAATTGTACCCGATATAAATGCGGGTATATCGGACATTTTTCGAAAACTGTCCCAAAATTACCCCAGTTTTTAACGACTTCTTTTCAGTTTTTAATGACTTCATATAAATCGCAATTCGAAAGGCCCCTAAGGAGCTAGCTTTCTGACAAGGTATAACTTAAGTAGCTAGCATAAATAGTACCCGATATATATGCTGGTATATCGGACATTTTTCGAAAACTGCCAAAAACTTACCCCAGTTTTTAAAGACTTCATATAAATCGCTATTCTAAAGGCGCCTAAAGAGCTAGGAAGCTAAATTGTTTTATATTTGGATTGCATGAGAACGTAGCTTTCTGATAAGGTATAACTTAAGTAGCTAGCATAAATAGTACCCGATATATATGTGGTATATCGGACATTTTTCGAAAACTGTCCCAAAATTAGTTAGTACCCGATATATATGCGGGTATATCGGACATTTTTCGAAAACTTTCCCAAAATTACCTCAGTTTTTAATGACTTCATATAAATCGCAATTCTAAAGGCCCCTAAAGAGCTAGGAAGCTAATTTTTTTATATTTGGATTGCATGAGAACTTAGCTTTCTGATAAGGTATAACATAAGTAGCTAGCATAAATAGTACCCGATATATATGGGGTATATCGGACATTTTTCGAAAACTGCCCCAAAATTACCCCAGTTTTTAACGACTTCATATAAATCGCAATTCTAAAGGCCCCTAAAGAGCTAGGAAGCTAAATTTTGTCATATTTGGCTTGCATGAGAAGGTAGCTTTCTGACAAGGTATAACTTAAGTAGTTAGCATAAATAGTACCCGATATATATGGGGTATATCGGACATTTTTCGAAAATTGTCCCAAAATTACCCCAGTTTTAACGACTTCATATAAATCGCAATTCTAAAGGCCAAAATTACCCCAGTTTTTAACGACTTCATATAAATCGCAATTCTAAAGGCCCCTAAAGAGCTAGGAAGCTAAACTTTTTTATATTTGGATTGCATGAAAAGGTGTAGCTTTCCGATAAGGTATATCTTAAGTAGCTAGCATTGATAGTACCCGATATAAATGCGGGTTTATCGGACATTTTTCGAAAACTGTCCCAAAATTACCCCAGTTTTTAACGACTTCATATAAATCGCAATTCTAAAGGCCCCTAAAGGGCTGGGAAGCTAAATTTTTTTATATTTGGATTGCATGAGAATGTAGTTTTCTAATAAGGTATAACTTAAGTAGCTAGCATAAATAGTACTCGATATATATGTGGTATATCGGATTGCATGAGAACGTAGCTTTCTGATAAGGTATAACTTAAGTAGCTAGCATAAATTGTACCCGATATAAATGCGGGTATATCGGACATTTTTCGAAAACTGTCCCAAAATTACCCCAGTTTTTAGCGACTTCATATAAATCGCAATTCTAAAGGCCCCTAAAGAGCTAGGAAGCTAAATTTTTTTATATTTGGCTTGCATGAGAATGTAGCTTTCTGACAAGATATAACTTAAGTAGCTAGCATAAATAGTACCCGATATATATGCTGGTATATCGGACATTTTTCGAAAACTGTCCCAAAAATTACCCCAGTTTTTAACGACTTCATATAAATCGCAATTCTAAAGGCCCCTAAGGAGCTAGCTTTCTGACAAGGTATAACTTAAGTAGCTAGCATAAATAGTACCCGATATATATGCTGGTATATCGGACATTTTTCGAAAACTGCCAAAAAATTACCCCAGTTTTTAAAGACTTCATATAAATCGCTATTCTAAAGGCGCCTAAAGAGCTAGGAAGCTAAATTGTTTTATATTTGGATTGCATGAGAACGTAGCTTTCTGATAAGGTATAACTTAAGTAGCTAGCATAAATTGTACTCGATATAAATGCGGGTATATCGGACATTTTTCGAAAACTGTCCCAAAATTACCCCAGTTTTTAACGACTTCTTTTCAGTTTTTAATGACTTCATATAAATCGGACATTTTTCGAAAACTGCCCCAAAATTACCCCAGTTTTTAACGACTTCATATAAATCGCAATTCTAAAGGCCCCTAAAGAGCTAGGAAGCTAAATTTTGTCATATTTGGCTTGCATGAGAAGGTAGCTTTCTGACAAGGTATAACTTAAGTAGTTAGCATAAATAGTACCCGATATATATGCTGGTATATCGGACATTTTTCGAAAATTGTCCCAAAATTACCCCAGTTTTTAACGACTTCATATAAATCGCAATTCTAAAGGCCAAAATTACCCCAGTTTTTAACGACTTCATATAAATCGCAATTCTAAAGGCCCCTAAAGAGCTAGGAAGCTAAACTTTTTTATATTTGGATTGCATGAAAAGGTGTAGCTTTCCGATAAGGTATATCTTAAGTAGCTAGCATTGATAGTACCCGATATAAATGCGGGTATATCGGACATTTTTCGAAAACTGTCCCAAAATTACCCCAGTTTTTAACGACTTCATATAAATCGCAATTCTAAAGGCCCCTAAAGGGCTGGGAAGCTAAATTTTTTTATATTTCGATTGCATGAGAATGTAGTTTTCTAATAAGGTATAACTTAAGTAGCTAGCATAAATAGTACCCGATATATATGTGGTATATCGGATTGCATGAGAACGTAGCTTTCTGATAAGGTATAACTTAAGTAGCTAGCATAAATTGTACCCGATATAAATGCGGGTATATCGGACATTTTTCGAAAACTGTCCCAAAATTACCCCAGTTTTTAACGACTTCATATAAATCGCAATTCTAAAGGCCCCTAAAGAGCTAGGAAGCTAAATTTTTTTATATTTTGCTTGCATGAGAATGTAGCTTTCTGACAAGGTATAACTTAAGTAGCTAGCATAAATAGTACCCGATATATATGCTGGTATATCGGACATTTTTCGAAAACTGTCCCAAAATTACCCCAGTTTTTAACGACTTCATATAAATCGCAATTCTAAAGGCCCCTAAGGAGCTAGCTTTCTGACAAGGTATAACTTAAGTAGCTAGCATAAATAGTACCCGATATATATGCTGGTATATCGGACATTTTTCGAAAACTGCCAAAAAATTACCCCAGTTTTTAAAGACTTCATATAAATCGCTATTCTAAAGGCGCCTAAAGAGCTAGGAAGCTAAATTGTTTTATATTTGGATTGCATGAGAACGTAGCTTTCTGATAAGGTATAACTTAAGTAGCTAGCATAAATTGTACCCGATATAAATGCGGGTATATCGGACATTTTTCGAAAACTGTCCCAAAATTACCCCAGTTTTTAACGACTTCTTTTCAGTTTTTAATGACTTCATATAAATCGCAATTCTAAAGGCCCCTAAAGAGCTAGGAAGCTATATTTTTTATATTTGGATTGCATGAGAACGTAGCTTTCTGATAAGGTATAACTTAAGTAGCTAGCATAAATAGTACCCGATATACAGTGGTGGCCAGGAATTTAAGACAAAAATTGTTTGCTAAATTCCACGTGATTGTCAATTATTTTTTCAAATATTTCCACAAATATGTATGAATGAGGACTGTTTTAACACACAAGTGTGTTTTATTCGACTGTGTCAATTCACACATATTCACCACGAACACATAAAATTTTTCTACAACTTGACCAAAAAAATTTTTTTTTAAATAAACATATTTTCTCACATTTATATCATTATATTTTTATTATTATAAAATATTCGGACCAAATTTCGTATTTTTAGTTCCATTAGTTTCGCTCATACCATGTTATTAACACCGGATGTTCGATGAGGTGGGTCAACGTATTTCCACATATCTTTGTCCATATATGTTTTACCGATTTTTCCAAACATTTTTCAGAAACTAGAAACATTAATAATAAATTTCATACCCTTAGAGGTCATTTTATTTTGGCTCTATCACACTTAAAATTCAGTTGATGAAAAAAATTCAAGTATTTGTCTTAAATTGGTGGCCACCACTGTATATGTGGTATATCGGACATTTTTCGAAAACTGCCCCAAAATTACCCCAGTTTTTAACGACTTCATATAAATCGCAATTCTAAAGGCCCCTAAAGAGCTAGGAAGCTAAATTTTTTCATATTTGGCTTGCATGAGAATGTAGCTTTCTGACAAGGTATAACTTAAGTAGCTAGCATAAATAGTACCCGATATATATGCTGGTATATCGGACATTTTTCGAAAACTGTCCCAAAATTACCCCAGTTTTTAACGACTTCATATAAATCGCAATTCTAAAGGCCCCTAAGGAGCCAGCTTTCTGACAAGGTATAACTTAAGTAGCTAGCATAAATAGTACCCGATATATATGCTGGTATATCGGACATTTTTCGAAAACTGCCAAAAAATTACCCCAGTTTTTAAAGACTTCATATAAATCGCTATTCTAAAGGCGCCTAAAGAGCTAGGAAGCTAAATTGTTTTATATTTGGATTGCATGAGAACGTGGCTTTCTGATAAGGTATAACTTAAGTAGCTAGCATAAATTGTACCCGATATAAATGCGGCTATATCGGACATTTTTCGAAAACTGTCCCAAAATTACCCCAGTTTTTAACGACTTCTTTTCAGTTTTTAATGACTTCATATAAATCGCAATTCTAAAGGCCCCTAAAGAGCTACGAAGCTAAATTGTTTTATATTTGGATTGCATGAGAACGTGGCTTTCTGATAAGGTATAACTTAAGTAGCTAGCATAAATTGTACCCGATATAAATGCGGGTATATCGGACATTTTTCGAAAACTGCCCCAAAATTACCCCAGTTTTTAACGACTTCATATAAATCGGAATTATAAAGGCCCCTAAAGGGCTTGGAAGCTAAATTTTTTCATATTTGGCTTGCATGAGAATGTAGCTTTCTAATAAGGTATAACTTAAGTAGATAGCATAAATAGTACCCGATATATATGGGGTATATCGGACATTTTTCGAAAACTGCCCCAAAATTACCCCAGTTTTTAACGACTTCATATAAATCGCAATTCTAAAGGCCCCTAAAGGGCTGGGAAGCTAAATTTTTTTATATTTGGATTGCATGAGAATGTAGTTTTCTAATAAGGTATAACTTAAGTAGCTAGCATAAATAGTACCCGATATATATGTGGTATATCGGATTGCATGAGAACGTAGCTTTCTGATAAGGTATAACTTAAGTAGCTAGCATAAATTGTACCCGATATAAATGCGGGTATATCGGACATTTTTCGAAAACTGTCCCAAAATTACCCCAGTTTTTAACGACTTCTTTTCAGTTTTTAATGACTTCATATAAATCGCAATTCTAAAGGCCCCTAAGGAGCTAGCTTTCTGACAAGGTATAACTTAAGTAGCTAGCATAAATGGTACCCGATATATATGCTGGTATATCGAACATTTTTCGAAAACTGCCAAAAAATTACCCCAGTTTTTAAAGTCTTCATATAAATCGCTATTCTAAAGGCGCCTAAAGAGCTAGGAAGCTAAATTGTTTTATATTTGGATTGCATGAGAACGTAGCTTTCTGACAAGGTATAACTTAAGTAGCTAGCATTGATAGTACCCGATATAAATGCGGGTATATCGGACATTTTTCGAAAACTGTCCCAAAATTACCCCAGTTTTTAACGACTTCATATAAATCGCAATTCTAAAGGCCCCTAAAGAGCTAGGAAGCTAAATTTTTTTATATTTTGCTTGCATGAGAATGTAGCTTTCTGACAAGGTATAACTTAAGTAGCTAGCATAAATAGTACCCGATATATATGCTGGTATATCGGACATTTTTCGAAAACTGTCCCAAAATTACCCCAGTTTTTAACGACTTCATATAAATCGCAATTCTAAAGGCCCCTAAGGAGCTAGCTTTCTGACAAGGTATAACTTAAGTAGCTAGCATAAATAGTACCCGATATATATGCTGGTATATCGGACATTTTTCGAAAACTGCCAAAAAATTACCCCAGTTTTTAAAGACTTCATATAAATCGCTATTCTAAAGGCGCCTAAAGAGCTAGGAAGCTAAATTGTTTTATATTTGGATTGCATGAGAACGTAGCTTTCTGACAAGGTATAACTTAAGTAGCTAGCATAAATTGTACCCGATATAAATGCGGGTATATCGGACATTTTTCGAAAACTGTCCCAAAATTACCCCAGTTTTTAACGACTTCTTTTCAGTTTTTAATGACTTCATATAAATCGCAATTCTAAAGGCCCCTAAAGAGCTAGGAAGCTAAATTTTTTTATATTTGGATTGCATGAGATTGTAGCTTTCTAATATGGTATAACTTAAGTAGCTAGCATAAATAGTACCCGATATATATGGGGTATATCGGACATTTTTCGAAAACTGCCCCAAAATTACCCCAGTTTTTAACGACTTCATATAAATCGCAATTCTAAAGGCCCCTAAAGAGCTAGGAAGCTAAATTTGTTTATATTTGGATTACATGAGAACGTTGCTTTCTGATAAGGTATAACATAAGTGGCTAGCGTAATTAGTACCCGATATATATGCGGGTATATCGGACATTTTTCGAAAACTGTCCCAAAATTACCTCAGTTTTTAATGACTTCTTATAAATCGGAATTCTAAAGGCGCCAAAAGAGCTAGGAAGCTAAATTGTTTTATATTTGGATTGCATGAGAACGTAGCTTTCTGACAAGGTATAACTTAAGTAGCTAGCATTAATAGTACCCGATATAAATGCGGGTATATCGGACATTTTTCGAAAACTGTCCCAAAATTACCCCAGTTTTTAACGACTTCATATAAATCGCAATTCTAAAGGCCCCTAAGGAGCTAGCTTTCTGACAAGGTATAACTTAAGTAGCTAGCATAAATAGTACCCGATATATATGCTGGTATATCGGACATTTTTCGAAAACTGCCAAAAAATTACCCCAGTTTTTAAAGACTTCATATAAATCGCTATTCTAAAGGCGCCTAAAGAGCTAGGAAGCTAAATTGTTTTATATTTGGATTGCATGAGAACGTAGCTTTCTGATAAGGTATAACTCAAGTAGCTAGCATAAATTGTACCCGATATAAATGCGGGTATATCGGACATTTTTCGAAAACTGTCCCAAAATTACCCCAGTTTTTAACGACTTCATATAAATCGCAATTCTAAAGGCCCCTAAAGAGCTAGGAAGCTAAATTTTTTCATATTTGGCTTGCATGAGAAGGTAGCTTTCTGACAAGGTATAACTTAAGTAGTTAGCATAAATAGTACCCGATATATATGGGGTATATCGGACATTATTCGAAAACTGACCCAAAATTACCCCAGTTTTTAACGACTTCATATAAATCGCAATTCTAAAGGCCCCTAAAGGGCTGGGAAGCTAAATTTTTTTATATTTGGATTGCATGAGAATGTAGTTTTCTAATAAGGTATAACTTAAGTAGCTAGCATAAATAGTACCCGATATATATGTGGTATATCGGATTGCATGAGAACGTAGCTTTCTGACAAGGTATAACTTAAGTAGCTAGCATAAATAGTACCCGATATATATGCTGGTATATCGGACATTTTTCGAAAACTGCCAAAAACTTACCCCAGTTTTTAAAGACTTCATATAAATCGCTATTCTAAAGGCGCCTAAAGAGCTAGGAAGCTAAATTGTTTTATATTTGGATTGCATGAGAACGTAGCTTTCTGATAAGGTATAACTTAAGTAGCTAGCATAAATTGTACCCGATATAAATGCGGGTATATCGGACATTTTTCGAAAACTGTCCCAAAATTACCCCAGTTTTTAACGACTTCTTTTCAGTTTTTAATGACTTCATACAATTCTAAAGGCCCCTAAGGAGCCAGCTTTCTGACAAGGTATAACTTAAGTAGCTAGCATAAATAGTACCCGATATATATGCTGGTATATCGGACATTTTTCGAAAACTGCCAAAAAATTACCCCAGTTTTTAAAGACTTCATATAAATCGCTATTCTAAAGGCGCCTAAAGAGCTAGGAAGCTAAATTGTTTTATATTTGGATTGCATGAGAACGTGGCTTTCTGATAAGGTATAACTTAAGTAGCTAGCATAAATTGTACCCGATATAAATGCGGGTATATCGGACATTTTTCGAAAACTGTCCCAAAATTACCCCAGTTTTTAACGACTTCTTTTCAGTTTTTAATGACTTCATATAAATCGCAATTCTAAAGGCCCCTAAAGAGCTAGGAAGCTAAATTGTTTTATATTTGGATTGCATGAGAACGTGGCTTTCTGATAAGGTATAACTTAAGTAGCTAGCATAAATTGTACCCGATATAAATGCGGGTATATCGGACATTTTTCGAAAACTGCCCCAAAATTACCCCAGTTTATAACGACTTCATATAAATCGGAATTATAAAGGCCCCTAAAGGGCTTGGAAGCTAAATTTTTTCATATTTGGCTTGCATGAGAATGTAGCTTTCTAATAAGGTATAACTTAAGTAGATAGCATAAATAGTACCCGATATATATGGGGTATATCGGACATTTTTCGAAAACTGCCCCAAAATTACCCCAGTTTTTAACGACTTCATATAAATCGCAATTCTAAAGGCCCCTAAAGGGCTGGGAAGCTAAATTTTTTTATATTTGGATTGCATGAGAATGTAGTTTTCTAATAAGGTATAACTTAAGTAGCTAGCATAAATAGTACCCGATATATATGTGGTATATCGGATTGCATGAGAACGTAGCTTTCTGATAAGGTATAACTTAAGTAGCTAGCATAAATTGTACCCGATATAAATGCGGGTATATCGGACATTTTTCGAAAACTGTCCCAAAATTACCCCAGTTTTTAACGACTTCTTTTCAGTTTTTAATGACTTCATATAAATCGCAATTCTAAAGGCCCCTAAGGAGCTAGCTTTCTGACAAGGTATAACTTAAGTAGCTAGCATAAATGGTACCCGATATATATGCTGGTATATCGAACATTTTTCGAAAACTGCCAAAAAATTACCCCAGTTTTTAAAGTCTTCATATAAATCGCTATTCTAAAGGCGCCTAAAGAGCTAGGAAGCTAAATTGTTTTATATTTGGATTGCATGAGAACGTAGCTTTCTGACAAGGTATAACTTAAGTAGCTAGCATTGATAGTACCCGATATAAATGCGGGTATATCGGACATTTTTCGAAAACTGTCCCAAAATTACCCCAGTTTTTAACGACTTCATATAAATCGCAATTCTAAAGGCCCCTAAAGAGCTAGGAAGCTAAATTTTTTTATATTTTGCTTGCATGAGAATGTAGCTTTCTGACAAGGTATAACTTAAGTAGCTAGCATAAATAGTACCCGATATATATGCTGGTATATCGGACATTTTTCGAAAACTGTCCCAAAATTACCCCAGTTTTTAACGACTTCATATAAATCGCAATTCTAAAGGCCCCTAAGGAGCTAGCTTTCTGACAAGGTATAACTTAAGTAGCTAGCATAAATAGTACCCGATATATATGCTGGTATATCGGACATTTTTCGAAAACTGCCAAAAAATTACCCCAGTTTTTAAAGACTTCATATAAATCGCTATTCTAAAGGCGCCTAAAGAGCTAGGAAGCTAAATTGTTTTATATTTGGATTGCATGAGAACGTAGCTTTCTGACAAGGTATAACTTAAGTAGCTAGCATAAATTGTACCCGATATAAATGCGGGTATATCGGACATTTTTCGAAAACTGTCCCAAAATTACCCCAGTTTTTAACGACTTCTTTTCAGTTTTTAATGACTTCATATAAATCGCAATTCTAAAGGCCCCTAAAGAGCTAGGAAGCTAAATTTTTTTATATTTGGATTGCATGAGATTGTAGCTTTCTAATATGGTATAACTTAAGTAGCTAGCATAAATAGTACCCGATATATATGGGGTATATCGGACATTTTTCGAAAACTGCCCCAAAATTACCCCAGTTTTTAACGACTTCATATAAATCGCAATTCTAAAGGCCCCTAAAGAGCTAGGAAGCTAAATTTGTTTATATTTGGATTACATGAGAACGTTGCTTTCTGATAAGGTATAACATAAGTGGCTAGCGTAATTAGTACCCGATATATATGCGGGTATATCGGACATTTTTCGAAAACTGTCCCAAAATTACCTCAGTTTTTAATGACTTCTTATAAATCGGAATTCTAAAGGCGCCAAAAGAGCTAGGAAGCTAAATTGTTTTATATTTGGATTGCATGAGAACGTAGCTTTCTGACAAGGTATAACTTAAGTAGCTAGCATTAATAGTACCCGATATAAATGCGGGTATATCGGACATTTTTCGAAAACTGTCCCAAAATTACCCCAGTTTTTAACGACTTCATATAAATCGCAATTCTAAAGGCCCCTAAGGAGCTAGCTTTCTGACAAGGTATAACTTAAGTAGCTAGCATAAATAGTACCCGATATATATGCTGGTATATCGGACATTTTTCGAAAACTGCCAAAAAATTACCACAGTTTTTAAAGACTTCATATAAATCGCTATTCTAAAGGCGCCTAAAGAGCTAGGAAGCTAAATTGTTTTATATTTGGATTGCATGAGAACGTAGCTTTCTGATAAGGTATAACTCAAGTAGCTAGCATAAATTGTACCCGATATAAATGCGGGTATATCGGACATTTTTCGAAAACTGTCCCAAAATTACCCCAGTTTTTAACGACTTCATATAAATCGCAATTCTAAAGGCCCCTAAAGAGCTAGGAAGCTAAATTTTTTCATATTTGGCTTGCATGAGAAGGTAGCTTTCTGACAAGGTATAACTTAAGTAGTTAGCATAAATAGTACCCGATATATATGGGGTATATCGGACATTATTCGAAAACTGACCCAAAATTACCCCAGTTTTTAACGACTTCATATAAATCGCAATTCTAAAGGCCCCTAAAGGGCTGGGAAGCTAAATTTTTTTATATTTGGATTGCATGAGAATGTAGTTTTCTAATAAGGTATAACTTAAGTAGCTAGCATAAATAGTACCCGATATATATGTGGTATATCGGATTGCATGAGAACGTAGCTTTCTGATAAGGTATAACTTAAGTAGCTAGCATAAATTGTACCCGATATAAATGCGGGTATATCGGACATTTTTCGAAAACTGTCCCAAAATTACCCCAGTTTTTAACGACTTCTTTTCAGTTTTTAATGACTTCATATAAATCGCAATTCGAAAGGCCCCTAAGGAGCTAGCTTTCTGACAAGGTATAACTTAAGTAGCTAGCATAAATAGTACCCGATATATATGCTGGTATATCGGACATTTTTCGAAAACTGACAAAAACTTACCCCAGTTTTTAAAGACTTCATATAAATCGCTATTCTAAAGGCGCCTAAAGAGCTAGGAAGCTAAATTGTTTTATATTTGGATTGCATGAGAACGTAGCTTTCTGATAAGGTATAACTTAAGTAGCTAGCATAAATTGTACCCGATATAAATGCGGGTATATCGGACATTTTTCGAAAACTGTCCCAAAATTACCCCAGTTTTTAACGACTTCTTTTCAGTTTTTAATGACTTCATACAATTCTAAAGGCCCCTAAGGAGCCAGCTTTCTGACAAGGTATAACTTAAGTAGCTAGCATAAATAGTACCCGATATATATGCTGGTATATCGGACATTTTTCGAAAACTGCCAAAAAATTACCCCAGTTTTTAAAGACTTCATATAAATCGCTATTCTAAAGGCGCCTAAAGAGCTAGGAAGCTAAATTGTTTTATATTTGGATTGCATGAGAACGTGGCTTTCTGATAAGGTATAACTTAAGTAGCTAGCATAAATTGTACCCGATATAAATGCGGGTATATCGGACATTTTTCGAAAACTGTCCCAAAATTACCCCAGTTTTTAACGACTTCTTTTCAGTTTTTAATGACTTCATATAAATCGCAATTCTAAAGGCCCCTAAAGAGCTAGGAAGCTAAATTGTTTTATATTTGGATTGCATGAGAACGTGGCTTTCTGATAAGGTATAACTTAAGTAGCTAGCATAAATTGTACCCGATATAAATGCGGGTATATCGGACATTTTTCGAAAACTGCCCCAAAATTACCCCAGTTTATAACGACTTCATATAAATCGGAATTATAAAGGCCCCTAAAGGGCTTGGAAGCTAAATTTTTTCATATTTGGCTTGCATGAGAATGTAGCTTTCTAATAAGGTATAACTTAAGTAGATAGCATAAATAGTACCCGATATATATGGGGTATATCGGACATTTTTCGAAAACTGCCCCAAAATTACCCCAGTTTTTAACGACTTCATATAAATCGCAATTCTAAAGGCCCCTAAAGGGCTGGGAAGCTAAATTTTTTTATATTTGGATTGCATGAGAATGTAGTTTTCTAATAAGGTATAACTTAAGTAGCTAGCATAAATAGTACCCGATATATATGTGGTATATCGGATTGCATGAGAACGTAGCTTTCTGATAAGGTATAACTTAAGTAGCTAGCATAAATTGTACCCGATATAAATGCGGGTATATCGGACATTTTTCGAAAACTGTCCCAAAATTACCCCAGTTTTTAACGACTTCTTTTCAGTTTTTAATGACTTCATATAAATCGCAATTCTAAAGGCCCCTAAGGAGCTAGCTTTCTGACAAGGTATAACTTAAGTAGCTAGCATAAATGGTACCCGATATATATGCTGGTATATCGAACATTTTTCGAAAACTGCCAAAAAATTACCCCAGTTTTTAAAGTCTTCATATAAATCGCTATTCTAAAGGCGCCTAAAGAGCTAGGAAGCTAAATTGTTTTATATTTGGATTGCATGAGAACGTAGCTTTCTGACAAGGTATAACTTAAGTAGCTAGCATTGATAGTACCCGATATAAATGCGGGTATATCGGACATTTTTCGAAAACTGTCCCAAAATTACCCCAGTTTTTAACGACTTCATATAAATCGCAATTCTAAAGGCCCCTAAAGAGCTAGGAAGCTAAATTTTTTTATATTTTGCTTGCATGAGAATGTAGCTTTCTGACAAGGTATAACTTAAGTAGCTAGCATAAATAGTACCCGATATATATGCTGGTATATCGGACATTTTTCGAAAACTGTCCCAAAATTACCCCAGTTTTTAACGACTTCATATAAATCGCAATTCTAAAGGCCCCTAAGGAGCTAGCTTTCTGACAAGGTATAACTTAAGTAGCTAGCATAAATAGTACCCGATATATATGCTGGTATATCGGACATTTTTCGAAAACTGCCAAAAAATTACCCCAGTTTTTAAAGACTTCATATAAATCGCTATTCTAAAGGCGCCTAAAGAGCTAGGAAGCTAAATTGTTTTATATTTGGATTGCATGAGAACGTAGCTTTCTGACAATGTATAACTTAAGTAGCTAGCATAAATTGTACCCGATATAAATGCGGGTATATCGGACATTTTTCGAAAACTGTCCCAAAATTACCCCAGTTTTTAACGACTTCTTTTCAGTTTTTAATGACTTCATATAAATCGCAATTCTAAAGGCCCCTAAAGAGCTAGGAAGCTAAATTTTTTTATATTTGGATTGCATGAGATTGTAGCTTTCTAATATGGTATAACTTAAGTAGCTAGCATAAATAGTACCCGATATATATGGGGTATATCGGACATTTTTCGAAAACTGCCCCAAAATTACCCCAGTTTTTAACGACTTCATATAAATCGCAATTCTAAAGGCCCCTAAAGAGCTAGGAAGCTAAATTTGTTTATATTTGGATTACATGAGAACGTTGCTTTCTGATAAGGTATAACATAAGTGGCTAGCGTAATTAGTACCCGATATATATGCGGGTATATCGGACATTTTTCGAAAACTGTCCCAAAATTACCTCAGTTTTTAATGACTTCTTATAAATCGGAATTCTAAAGGCGCCAAAAGAGCTAGGAAGCTAAATTGTTTTATATTTGGATTGCATGAGAACGTAGCTTTCTGACAAGGTATAACTTAAGTAGCTAGCATTAATAGTACCCGATATAAATGCGGGTATATCGGACATTTTTCGAAAACTGTCCCAAAATTACCCCAGTTTTTAACGACTTCATATAAATCGCAATTCTAAAGGCCCCTAAGGAGCTAGCTTTCTGACAAGGTATAACTTAAGTAGCTAGCATAAATAGTACCCGATATATATGCTGGTATATCGGACATTTTTCGAAAACTGCCAAAAAATTACCACAGTTTTTAAAGACTTCATATAAATCGCTATTCTAAAGGCGCCTAAAGAGCTAGGAAGCTAAATTGTTTTATATTTGGATTGCATGAGAACGTAGCTTTCTGATAAGGTATAACTCAAGTAGCTAGCATAAATTGTACCCGATATAAATGCGGGTATATCGGACATTTTTCGAAAACTGTCCCAAAATTACCCCAGTTTTTAACGACTTCATATAAATCGCAATTCTAAAGGCCCCTAAAGAGCTAGGAAGCTAAATTTTTTCATATTTGGCTTGCATGAGAAGGTAGCTTTCTGACAAGGTATAACTTAAGTAGTTAGCATAAATAGTACCCGATATATATGGGGTATATCGGACATTATTCGAAAACTGACCCAAAATTACCCCAGTTTTTAACGACTTCATATAAATCGCAATTCTAAAGGCCCCTAAAGGGCTGGGAAGCTAAATTTTTTTATATTTGGATTGCATGAGAATGTAGTTTTCTAATAAGGTATAACTTAAGTAGCTAGCATAAATAGTACCCGATATATATGTGGTATATCGGATTGCATGAGAACGTAGCTTTCTGATACGGTATAACTTAAGTAGCTAGCATAAATTGTACCCGATATAAATGCGGGTATATCGGACATTTTTCGAAAACAGTCCCAAAATTACCCCAGTTTTTAACGACTTCTTTTCAGTTTTTAATGACTTCATATAAATCGCAATTCGAAAGGCCCCTAAGGAGCTAGCTTTCTGACAAGGTATAACTTAAGTAGCTAGCATAAATAGTACCCGATATATATGCTGGTATATCGGACATTTTTCGAAAACTGCCAAAAACTTACCCCAGTTTTTAAAGACTTCATATAAATCGCTATTCTAAAGGCGCCTAAAGAGCTAGGAAGCTAAATTGTTTTATATTTGGATTGCATGAGAACGTAGCTTTCTGATAAGGTATAACTTAAGTAGCTAGCATAAATTGTACCCGATATAAATGCGGGTATATCGGACATTTTTCGAAAACTGTCCCAAAATTACCCCAGTTTTTAACGACTTCTTTTCAGTTTTTAATGACTTCATACAATTCTAAAGGCCCCTAAGGAGCCAGCTTTCTGACAAGGTATAACTTAAGTAGCTAGCATAAATAGTACACGATATATATGCTGGTATATCGGACATTTTTCGAAAACTGCCAAAAAATTACCCCAGTTTTTAAAGACTTCATATAAATCGCTATTCTAAAGGCGCCTAAAGAGCTAGGAAGCTAAATTGTTTTATATTTGGATTGCATGAGAACGTGGCTTTCTGATAAGGTATAACTTAAGTAGCTAGCATAAATTGTACCCGATATAAATGCGGGTATATCGGACATTTTTCGAAAACTGTCCCAAAATTACCCCAGTTTTTAACGACTTCTTTTCAGTTTTTAATGACTTCATATAAATCGCAATTCTAAAGGCCCCTAAAGAGCTAGGAAGCTAAATTGTTTTATATTTGGATTGCATGAGAACGTGGCTTTCTGATAAGGTATAACTTAAGTAGCTAGCATAAATTGTACCCGATATAAATGCGGGTATATCGGACATTTTTCGAAAACTGCCCCAAAATTACCCCAGTTTATAACGACTTCATATAAATCGGAATTATAAAGGCCCCTAAAGGGCTTGGAAGCTAAATTTTTTCATATTTGGCTTGCATGAGAATGTAGCTTTCTAATAAGGTATAACTTAAGTAGATAGCATAAATAGTACCCGATATATATGGGGTATATCGGACATTTTTCGAAAACTGCCCCAAAATTACCCCAGTTTTTAACGACTTCATATAAATCGCAATTCTAAAGGCCCCTAAAGGGCTGGGAAGCTAAATTTTTTTATATTTGGATTGCATGAGAATGTAGTTTTCTAATAAGGTATAACTTAAGTAGCTAGCATAAATAGTACCCGATATATATGTGGTATATCGGATTGCATGAGAACGTAGCTTTCTGATAAGGTATAACTTAAGTAGCTAGCATAAATTGTACCCGATATAAATGCGGGTATATCGGACATTTTTCGAAAACTGTCCCAAAATTACCCCAGTTTTTAACGACTTCTTTTCAGTTTTTAATGACTTCATATAAATCGCAATTCTAAAGGCCCCTAAGGAGCTAGCTTTCTGACAAGGTATAACTTAAGTAGCTAGCATAAATGGTACCCGATATATATGCTGGTATATCGAACATTTTTCGAAAACTGCCAAAAAATTACCCCAGTTTTTAAAGTCTTCATATAAATCGCTATTCTAAAGGCGCCTAAAGAGCTAGGAAGCTAAATTGTTTTATATTTGGATTGCATGAGAACGTAGCTTTCTGACAAGGTATAACTTAAGTAGCTAGCATTGATAGTACCCGATATAAATGCGGGTATATCGGACATTTTTCGAAAACTGTCCCAAAATTACCCCAGTTTTTAACGACTTCATATAAATCGCAATTCTAAAGGCCCCTAAAGAGCTAGGAAGCTAAATTTTTTTATATTTTGCTTGCATGAGAATGTAGCTTTCTGACAAGGTATAACTTAAGTAGCTAGCATAAATAGTACCCGATATATATGCTGGTATATCGGACATTTTTCGAAAACTGTCCCAAAATTACCCTAGTTTTTAACGACTTCATATAAATCGCAATTCTAAAGGCCCCTAAGGAGCTAGCTTTCTGACAAGGTATAACTTAAGTAGCTAGCATAAATAGTACCCGATATATATGCTGGTATATCGGACATTTTTCGAAAACTGCCAAAAAATTACCCCAGTTTTTAAAGACTTCATATAAATCGCTATTCTAAAGGCGCCTAAAGAGCTAGGAAGCTAAATTGTTTTATATTTGGATTGCATGAGAACGTAGCTTTCTGACAAGGTATAACTTAAGTAGCTAGCATAAATTGTACCCGATATAAATGCGGGTATATCGGACATTTTTCGAAAACTGTCCCAAAATTACCCCAGTTTTTAACGACTTCTTTTCAGTTTTTAATGACTTCATATAAATCGCAATTCTAAAGGCCCCTAAAGAGCTAGGAAGCTAAATTTTTTTATATTTGGATTGCATGAGATTGTAGCTTTCTAATATGGTATAACTTAAGTAGCTAGCATAAATAGTACCCGATATATATGGGGTATATCGGACATTTTTCGAAAACTGCCCCAAAATTACCCCAGTTTTTAACGACTTCATATAAATCGCAATTCTAAAGGCCCCTAAAGAGCTAGGAAGCTAAATTTGTTTATATTTGGATTACATGAGAACGTTGCTTTCTGATAAGGTATAACATAAGTGGCTAGCGTAATTAGTACCCGATATATATGCGGGTATATCGGACATTTTTCGAAAACTGTCCCAAAATTACCTCAGTTTTTAATGACTTCTTATAAATCGGAATTCTAAAGGCGCCAAAAGAGCTAGGAAGCTAAATTGTTTTATATTTGGATTGCATGAGAACGTAGCTTTCTGACAAGGTATAACTTAAGTAGCTAGCATTAATAGTACCCGATATAAATGCGGGTATATCGGACATTTTTCGAAAACTGTCCCAAAATTACCCCAGTTTTTAACGACTTCATATAAATCGCAATTCTAAAGGCCCCTAAGGAGCTAGCTTTCTGACAAGGTATAACTTAAGTAGCTAGCATAAATAGTACCCGATATATATGCTGGTATATCGGACATTTTTCGAAAACTGCCAAAAAATTACCACAGTTTTTAAAGACTTCATATAAATCGCTATTCTAAAGGCGCCTAAAGAGCTAGGAAGCTAAATTGTTTTATATTTGGATTGCATGAGAACGTAGCTTTCTGATAAGGTATAACTCAAGTAGCTAGCATAAATTGTACCCGATATAAATGCGGGTATATCGGACATTTTTCGAAAACTGTCCCAAAATTACCCCAGTTTTTAACGACTTCATATAAATCGCAATTCTAAAGGCCCCTAAAGAGCTAGGAAGCTAAATTTTTTCATATTTGGCTTGCATGAGAAGGTAGCTTTCTGACAAGGTATAACTTAAGTAGTTAGCATAAATAGTACCCGATATATATGGGGTATATCGGACATTATTCGAAAACTGACCCAAAATTACCCCAGTTTTTAACGACTTCATATAAATCGCAATTCTAAAGGCCCCTAAAGGGCTGGGAAGCTAAATTTTTTTATATTTGGATTGCATGAGAATGTAGTTTTCTAATAAGGTATAACTTAAGTAGCTAGCATAAATAGTACCCGATATATATGTGGTATATCGGATTGCATGAGAACGTAGCTTTCTGATAAGGTATAACTTAAGTAGCTAGCATAAATTGTACCCGATATAAATGCGGGTATATCGGACATTTTTCGAAAACTGTCCCAAAATTACCCCAGTTTTTAACGACTTCTTTTCAGTTTTTAATGACTTCATATAAATCGCAATTCGAAAGGCCCCTAAGGAGCTAGCTTTCTGACAAGGTATAACTTAAGTAGCTAGCATAAATAGTACCCGATATATATGCTGGTATATCGGACATTTTTCGAAAACTGCCAAAAACTTACCCCAGTTTTTAAAGACTTCATATAAATCGCTATTCTAAAGGCGCCTAAAGAGCTAGGAAGCTAAATTGTTTTATATTTGGATTGCATGAGAACGTAGCTTTCTGATAAGGTATAACTTAAGTAGCTAGCATAAATTGTACCCGATATAAATGCGGGTATATCGGACATTTTTCGAAAACTGTCCCAAAATTACCCCAGTTTTTAACGACTTCTTTTCAGTTTTTAATGACTTCATATAAATCGCAATTCTAAAGGCCCCTAAAGAGCTAGGAAGCTAAATTTTTTATATTTGGATTGCATGAGAACGTAGCTTTCTGATAAGGTATAACTTAAGTAGCTAGCATAAATAGTACCCGATATATATGTGGTATATCGGACATTTTTCGAAAACTGCCCCAAAATTACCCCAGTTTTTAACGACTTCATATAAATCGCAATTCTAAAGGCCCCTAAAGAGCTAGGAAGCTAAATTTTTTCATATTTGGCTTGCATGAGAAGGTAGCTATAAATCGCAATTCTAAAGGCCCCTAAAGAGCTAGGAAGCTAAATTTTTTATATTTGGATTGCATGAGAACGTAGCTTTCTGATAAGGTATAACTTAAGTAGCTAGCATAAATAGTACCCGATATAAATGCGATAATCGAAAACTGTCCCAAAATTACCCCAGTTTTTAACGACTTCTTTTCAGTTTTTAATGACTTCATATAAATCGCAATTCTAAAGGCCCCTAAAGAGCTAGGAAGCTAAATTTTTTATATTTGGATTGCATGAGAACGTAGCTTTCTGACAAGGTATAACTTAAGTAGTTAGCATAAATAGTACCCGATATATATGGGGTATATCGGACATTTTTCGAAAACTGACCCAAAATTACCCCAGTTTTTAACGACTTCATATAAATCGCAATTCTAAAGGCCCCTAAAGGGCTGGGAAGCTAAATTTTTTTATATTTGGATTGCATGAGAATGTAGTTTTCTAATAAGGTATTACTTAAGTAGCTAGCATAAATAGTACCCGATATATATGTGGTATATCGGATTGCATGAGAACGTAGCTTTCTGATAAGGTATAACTTAAGTAGCTAGCATAAATTGTACCCGATATAAATGCGGGTATATCGGACATTTTTCGAAAACTGTCCCAAAATTACCCCAGTTGTTAACGACTTCTTTTCAGTTTTTAATGACTTCATATAAATCGCAATTCTAAAGGCCCCTAAAGAGCTAGGAAGCTAAATTTTTTATATTTGGATTGCATGAGAACGTAGCTTTCTGATAAGGTATAACTTAAGTAGCTAGCATAAATAGTACCCGATATATATGTGGTATATCGGACATTTTTCGAAAACTGCCCCAAAATTACCCCAGTTTTTAACGACTTCATATAAATCGCAATTCTAAAGGCCCCTAAAGAGCTAGGAAGCTAAATTTTTTCATATTTGGCTTGCATGAGAATGTAGCTTTCTGACAAGGTATAACTTAAGTAGCTAGCATAAATAGTACCCGATATATATGCTGGTATATCGGACATTTTTCGAAAACTGTCCCAAAATTACCCCAGTTTTTAACGACTTCATATAAATCGCAATTCTAAAGGCCCCTAAGGAGCCAGCTTTCTGACAAGGTATAACTTAAGTAGCTAGCATAAATAGTACCCGATATATATGCTGGTATATCGGACATTTTTCGAAAACTGCCAAAAAATTACCCCAGTTTTTAAAGACTTCATATAAATCGCTATTCTAAAGGCGCCTAAAGAGCTAGGAAGCTAAATTGTTTTATATTTGGATTGCATGAGAACGTGGCTTTCTGATAAGGTATAACTTAAGTAGCTAGCATAAATTGTACCCGATATAAATGCGGGTATATCGGACATTTTTCGAAAACTGTCCCAAAATTACCCCAGTTTTTAACGACTTCTTTTCAGTTTTTAATGACTTCATATAAATCGCAATTCTAAAGGCCCCTAAAGAACTAGGAAGCTAAATTTTTTTATATTTGGATTGCATGAGATTGTAGCTTTCTAATAAGGTATAACTTAAGTAGCTAGCATAAATAGTACCCGATATATATGGAGTATATCGGACATTTTTCGAAAACTGCCCCAAAATTACCCCAGTTTTTAACGACTTCATATAAATCGGAATTATAAAGGCCCCTAAAGGGCTTGGAAGCTAAATTTTTTCATATTTGGCTTGCATGAGAATGTAGCTTTCTAATAAGGTATAACTTAAGTAGATAGCATAAATAGTACCCGATATATATGGGGTATATCGGACATTTTTCGAAAACTGCCCCAAAATTACCCCAGTTTTTAACGACTTCATATAAATCGCAATTCTAAAGGCCCCTAAAGGGCTGGGAAGCTAAATTTTTTTATATTTGGATTGCATGAGAATGTAGTTTTCTAATAAGGTATAACTTAAGTAGCTAGCATAAATAGTACCCGATATATATGTGGTATATCGGATTGCATGAGAACGTAGCTTTCTGATAAGGTATAACTTAAGTAGCTAGCATAAATTGTACCCGATATAAATGCGGGTATATCGGACATTTTTCGAAAACTGTCCCAAAATTACCCCAGTTTTTAACGACTTCTTTTCAGTTTTTAATGACTTCATATAAATCGCAATTCTAAAGGCCTCTAAGGAGCTAGCTTTCTGACAAGGTATAACTTAAGTAGCTAGCATAAATGGTACCCGATATATATGCTGGTATATCGAACATTTTTCGAAAACTGCCAAAAAATTACCCCAGTTTTTAAAGACTTCATATAAATCGTTATTCTAAAGGCGCCTAAAGAGCTAGGAAGCTAAATTGTTGTATATTTGGATTGCATGAGAACGTAGCTTTCTGACAAGGTATAACTTAAGTAGCTAGCATTGATAGTACCCGATATAAATGCGGGTATATCGGACATTTTTCGAAAACTGTCCCAAAATTACCCCAGTTTTTAACGACTTCATATAAATCGCAATTCTAAAGGCCCCTAAAGAGCTAGGAAGCTAAATTTTTTTATATTTTGCTTGCATGAGAATGTAGCTTTCTGACAAGGTATAACTTAAGTAGCTAGCATAAATAGTACCCGATATATATGCTGGTATATCGGACATTTTTCGAAAACTGTCCCAAAATTACCCCAGTTTTTAACGACTTCATATAAATCGCAATTCTAAAGGCCCCTAAGGAGCTAGCTTTCTGACAAGGTATAACTTAAGTAGCTAGCATAAATAGTACCCGATATATATGCTGGTATATCGGACATTTTTCGAAAACTGCCAAAAAATTACCCCAGTTTTTAAAGACTTCATATAAATCGCTATTCTAAAGGCGCCTAAAGAGCTAGGAAGCTAAATTGTTTTATATTTGGATTGCATGAGAACGTAGCTTTCTGATAAGGTATAACTTAAGTAGCTAGCATAAATTGTACCCGATATAAATGCGGGTATATCGGACATTTTTCGAAAACTGTCCCAAAATTACCCCAGTTTTTAACGACTTCTTTTCAGTTTTTAATGACTTCATATAAATCGCAATTCTAAAGGCCCCTAAAGAGCTAGGAAGCTAAATTTTTTTATATTTGGATTGCATGAGATTGTAGCTTTCTAATATGGTATAACTTAAGTAGCTAGCATAAATAGTACCCGATATATATGGGGTATATCGGACATTTTTCGAAAACTGCCCCAAAATTACCCCAGTTTTTAACGACTTCATATAAATCGCAATTCTAAAGGCCCCTAAAGAGCTAGGAAGCTAAATTTGTTTATATTTGGATTACATGAGAACGTTGCTTTCTGATAAGGTATAACATAAGTGGCTAGCGTAATTAGTACCCGATATATATGCTGGTATATCGGACATTTTTCGAAAACTGCCAAAAAATTACCCCAGTTTTTAAAGACTTCATATAAATCGCTATTCTAAAGGCGCCTAAAGAGCTAGGAAGCTAAATTGTTTTATATTTGGATTGCATGAGAACGTGGCTTTCTGATAAGGTATAACTTAAGTAGCTAGCATAAATTGTACCCGATATAAATGCGGGTATATCGGACATTTTTCGAAAACTGTCCCAAAATTACCCCAGTTTTTAACGACTTCTTTTCAGTTTTTAATGACTTCATATAAATCGCAATTCTAAAGGCCCCTAAAGAACTAGGAAGCTAAATTTTTTTATATTTGGATTGCATGAGATTGTAGCTTTCTAATAAGGTATAACTTAAGTAGCTAGCATAAATAGTACCCGATATATATGGAGTATATCGGACATTTTTCGAAAACTGCCCCAAAATTACCCCAGTTTTTAACGACTTCATATAAATCGGAATTATAAAGGCCCCTAAAGGGCTTGGAAGCTAAATTTTTTCATATTTGGCTTGCATGAGAATGTAGCTTTCTAATAAGGTATAACTTAAGTAGATAGCATAAATAGTACCCGATATATATGGGGTATATCGGACATTTTTCGAAAACTGCCCCAAAATTACCCCAGTTTTTAACGACTTCATATAAATCGCAATTCTAAAGGCCCCTAAAGGGCTGGGAAGCTAAATTTTTTTATATTTGGATTGCATGAGAATGTAGTTTTCTAATAAGGTATAACTTAAGTAGCTAGCATAAATAGTACCCGATATATATGTGGTATATCGGATTGCATGAGAACGTAGCTTTCTGATAAGGTATAACTTAAGTAGCTAGCATAAATTGTACCCGATATAAATGCGGGTATATCGGACATTTTTCGAAAACTGTCCCAAAATTACCCCAGTTTTTAACGACTTCTTTTCAGTTTTTAATGACTTCATATAAATCGCAATTCTAAAGGCCCCTAAGGAGCTAGCTTTCTGACAAGGTATAACTTAAGTAGCTAGCATAAATGGTACCCGATATATATGCTGGTATATCGAACATTTTTCGAAAACTGCCAAAAAATTACCCCAGTTTTTAAAGACTTCATATAAATCGCTATTCTAAAGGCGCCTAAAGAGCTAGGAAGCTAAATTGTTGTATATTTGGATTGCATGAGAACGTAGCTTTCTGACAAGGTATAACTTAAGTAGCTAGCATTGATAGTACCCGATATAAATGCGGGTATATCGGACATTTTTCGAAAACTGTCCCAAAATTACCCCAGTTTTTAACGACTTCATATAAATCGCAATTCTAAAGGCCCCTAAAGAGCTAGGAAGCTAAATTTTTTTATATTTTGCTTGCATGAGAATGTAGCTTTCTGACAAGGTATAACTTAAGTAGCTAGCATAAATAGTACCCGATATATATGCTGGTATATCGGACATTTTTCGAAAACTGTCCCAAAATTACCCCAGTTTTTAACGACTTCATATAAATCGCAATTCTAAAGGCCCCTAAGGAGCTAGCTTTCTGACAAGGTATAACTTAAGTAGCTAGCATAAATAGTACCCGATATATATGCTGGTATATCGGACATTTTTCGAAAACTGCCAAAAAATTACCCCAGTTTTTAAAGACTTCATATAAATCGCTATTCTAAAGGCGCCTAAAGAGCTAGGAAGCTAAATTGTTTTATATTTGGATTGCATGAGAACGTAGCTTTCTGATAAGGTATAACTTAAGTAGCTAGCATAAATTGTACCCGATATAAATGCGGGTATATCGGACATTTTTCGAAAACTGTCCCAAAATTACCCCAGTTTTTAACGACTTCTTTTCAGTTTTTAATGACTTCATATAAATCGCAATTCTAAAGGCCCCTAAAGAGCTAGGAAGCTAAATTTTTTTATATTTGGATTGCATGAGATTGTAGCTTTCTAATATGGTATAACTTAAGTAGCTAGCATAAATAGTACCCGATATATATGGGGTATATCGGACATTTTTCGAAAACTGCCCCAAAATTACCCCAGTTTTTAACGACTTCATATAAATCGCAATTCTAAAGGCCCCTAAAGAGCTAGGAAGCTAAATTTGTTTATATTTGGATTACATGAGAACGTTGCTTTCTGATAAGGTATAACATAAGTGGCTAGCGTAATTAGTACCCGATATATATGCGGGTATATCGGACATTTTTCGAAAACTGTCCCAAAATTACCTCAGTTTTTAATGACTTCTTATAAATCGGAATTCTAAAGGCGCCAAAAGAGCTAGGAAGCTAAATTGTTTTATATTTGGATTGCATGAGAACGTAGCTTTCTGACAAGGTATAACTTAAGTAGCTAGCATTAATAGTACCCGATATAAATGCGGGTATATCGGACATTTTTCGAAAACTGTCCCAAAATTACCCCAGTTTTTAACGACTTCATATAAATCGCAATTCTAAAGGCCCCTAAGGAGCTAGCTTTCTGACAAGGTATAACTTAAGTAGCTAGCATAAATAGTACCCGATATATATGCTGGTATATCGGACATTTTTCGAAAACTGACAAAAAATTACCCCAGTTTTTAAAGACTTCATATAAATCGCTATTCTAAAGGCGCCTAAAGAGCTAGGAAGCTAAATTGTTTTATATTTGGATTGCATGAGAACGTAGCTTTCTGATAAGGTATAACTCAAGTAGCTAGCATAAATTGTACCCGATATAAATGCGGGTATATCGGACATTTTTCGAAAACTGTCCCAAAATTACCCCAGTTTTTAACGACTTCATATAAATCGCAATTCTAAAGGCCCCTAAAGAGCTAGGAAGCTAAATTTTTTTATATTTTGCTTGCATGAGAATGTAGCTTTCTGACAAGGTATAACTTAAGTAGCTAGCATAAATAGTACCCGATATAAATGCGGGTATATCGGACATTTTTCGAAAACTGTCCCAAAATTACCCCAGTTTTTAACGACTTCTTTTCAGTTTTTAATGACTTCATATAAATCGCAATTCTAAAGGCTCCTAAAGAGCTAGGAAGCTAAATTTTTTTATATTTGGATTGCATGAGATTGTAGCTTTCTAATAAGGTATAACTTAAGTAGCTAGCGTAAATAGTACCCGATATATATGGGGTATATCGGACATTTTTCGAAAACTGCCCCAAAATTACCCCAGTTTTTAACGACTTCATATAAATCGGAATTCTAAAAGCCCCTAAAGGGCTGGGAAGCTAAATTTTTTTATATTTGGCTTGCATGAGAAGGTAGCTTTCTGACAAGGTATAACTTAAGTAGCTAGCATAAATAGTACCCGATATATATGCTGGTATATCGGACATTTTTCGAAAACTGTCCCAAAATTACCCCAGTTTTTAACGACTTCATATAAGTCGCAATTCTAAAGGCCCCTAAAGGGCTGGGAAGCTAAATTGTTTTATATTTGGATTGCATGAGAACGTAGCTTTCTGATAAGGTATAACTTAAGTAGCTAGCATAAATAGTACCCGATATATATGGGGTATATCGGACATTTTTCGAAAACTGCCCCAAAATTACCCCAGTTTTTAACGACTTCATATAAATCGCAATTCTAAAGGCCCCTAAAGAGCTAGGAAGCTAAATTTGTTTATATTTGGATTACATGAGAACGTTGCTTTCTGATTAGGTATAACATAAGTGGCTAGCGTAATTAGTACCCGATATATATGCGGGTATATCGGACATTTTTCGAAAACTGTCCCAAAATTACCTCAGTTTTTAATGACTTCATATAAATCGCAATTCTAAAGGCCCCTAAAGAGCTAGGAAGCTAAATTTTTTATATTTGGATTGCATAGTACCCGATATATATGGGGTATATCGGACATTTTTCGAAAACTGACCCAAAATTACCTCAGTTTTTAATGACTTCATATAAATCGCAATTCTAAAGGCCCCTAAAGGGCTGGGAAGTTAAATTTTTTTATATTTGGATTGCATGAGAATGTAGTTTTCTAATAAGGTATAACTTAAGTAGCTACTTAAATAGTACCCGATATATATGCGGGTATAGCGGACATTTTTCGAAAACTGTCCCAAAATTACCTCAGTTTTTAATGACTTCATATAAATCGCAATTCTAAAGGCCCCTAAAGAGCTAGGAAGCTAAATTTTTTATTTTTGGATTGCATGAGAACTTAGCTTTCTGATAAGGTATAACATAGGTAGCTAGCATAAATAGTACCCGATATATATGGGGTATATCGGACATTTTTCGAAAACTGTCCCAAAATACCCCAGTTTTTAACGACTTCATATAAATCGCAATTCTAAAGGCCCCTAAAGAGCTAGGAAGCTAAATTTTTAAATATTTGGCTTGCATGAGAAGGTAGCTTTCTGACAAGGTATAACTTAAGTAGTTAGCATAAATAGTACCCGATATATATGCTGGTATATCGGACATTTTTCGAAAATTGTCCCAAAATTACCCCAGTTTTTAACGACTTCATATAAATCGCAATTCTAAAGGCCTAAATTACCCCAGTTTTTAACGACTTCATATAAATCGCAATTCTAAAGGCCCCTAAAGAGCTAGGAAGCTAAACTTTTTTATATTTGGATTGCATGAAAACGTAGCTTTCTGATAAGGTATATCTTAAGTAGCTAGCATTGACAACCCGATATAAATGCGGGTATATCGGACATTTTTCGAAAACTGTCCCAAAATTACCCCAGTTTTTAACGACTTCATATAAATCGCAATTCTAAAGGCCCCTAAAGGGCTGGGAAGCTAAATTTTTTAATATTTGGATTGCATGAGAATGTAGCTTTCTAATAAGGTATAACTTAAGTAGCTAGCATAAATAGTACCCGATATATATGGGGTATATCGGACATTTTTCGAAAACTGACCCAAAATTACCCCAGTTTTTAACGACTTCATATAAATCGAAATTCTAAAGGCCCCTAAAGAGCTAGGAAGCTAAATTTTTTCATATTTGGCTTGCATGAGAATGTAGCTTTCTGATAAGGTATAACATAAGTGGCTAGCGTAATTAGTACCCGATATATATGCGGGTATATCGGACATTTTTCGAAAACTGTCCCAAAATTACCTCAGTTTTTAATGACTTCATATAAATCGCAATTCTAAAGGCCCCTAAAGAGCTAGGAAGCTAAATTTTTTCATATTTGGCTTGCATGAGAAGGTAGCTTTCTGCTACCTTCTGCTATATGCGGGTATATCGGACATTTTTCGAAAACTGTCCCAAAATTACCTCAGTTTTTAATGACTTCATATAAATCGCAATTCTAAAGGCCCCTAAAGAGCTAGGAAGCTAAATTTTTTATTTTTGGATTGCATGAGAACTTAGCTTTCTGATAAGGTATAACATAAGTAGCTAGCACAAATAGTACCCGATATATATGGGGTATATCGGACATTTTTCGAAAACTGCTCCAAAATTACCCCAGTTTTTAACGACTTCATATAAATCGCAATTCTAAAGGCCCCTAAAGAGCTATTTTTTGGCTTGCATGAGAATGTAGCTTTCTGACAAGGTATAACCTAAGTAGCTAGCATAAATAGTACCCGATATATTGCTGGTATATCGGACATTTTTCGAAAACTGTCCCAAAATTAGCCCAGTTTTTAACGACTTCATATAAATCGCAATTCTAAAGGCCCCTAAAGAGCTAGCTTTCTGACAAGGTATAACTTAAGTAGCTAGCATTGATAGTACCCGATATAAATGCGGGTATATCGGACATTTTTCGAAAACTGTCCCAAAATTACCCCAGTTTTTAACGACTTCATATAAATCGCAATTCTAAAGGCCCCTAAAGAGGTAGGAAGCTAAATTTTTTATATTTGGATTACATGAGAACGTTGCTTTCTGATAAGGTATAACCTAAGTGGCTAGCACAAATAGTACCCGATATATATGGGGTATGTCGGACATTTTTCGAAAACTGCCCCAAAATTACCCCAGTTTTTAACGACTTCATATAAATCGCAATTCTAAAGGCCCCTAAAGGGCTGGGAAGCTAAATTTTTTTATATTTGGATTGCATGAAAACGTACCTTTCTAATAAGGTATAACTTAAGTAGCTAGCATAAATAGTACCCGATATATATGGGTTATATCGGACATTTTTTGAAAACTGCCCCAAAATTACTCCAGTTTTTAACGACTTCATATAAATCGCAATTCTAAAGGCCCCTAAAGAGCTAGGAAGCTAAATTTTTTCATATTTGGCTTGCATGAGAATGTAGCTTTCTGACAAGGTATAACCTAAGTAGCTAGCATAAATAGTACCCGATATATTGCTGGTATATCGGACATTTTTCGAAAACTGTCCCAAAATTAGCCCAGTTTTTAACGACTTCATATAAATCGCAATTCTAAAGGCCGCTAAAGAGCTAGCTTTCTGACAAGGTATAACTTAAGTAGCTAGCATTGATAGTACCCGATATAAATGCGGGTATATCGGACATTTTTCGAAAACTGTCCCAAAATTACCCCAGTTTTTAACGACTTCATATAAATCGCAATTCTAAAGGCCCCTAAAGAGGTAGGAAGCTAAATTTTTTATATTTGGATTACATGAGAACGTTGCTTTCTGATAAGGTATAACATAAGTGGCTAGCGTAGTTAGTACCCGATATATATGCGGGTACTAACTACCTCAGCTTTTAATGACTTCATATAAACCGGTATATCGGACATTTTTCGAAAACTGTCCCAAAATTACCCCAGTTTTTAACGACTTCATATAAATCGCAATTCTAAAGGCCAAAATTACCCCAGTTTTTAACGATTTCATATAAATCGCAATTCTAAAGGCCCCTTAAGAGCTAGGAAGCTAAATTTTTTTACATTTGGATTGCATGAAAAGGTGTAGCTTTCTGATAAGGTATATCTTAACTAGCTAGCATTGATAGTACCCGATATAAATGCGGGTGTATCGGACATTTTTCGAAAACTGTCCCAAAATTACCCCAGTGTTTAACGACTTCATATAAATCGCAATTCTAAAGGCCCCTAAAGGGCTGGGAAGCTAAATTTTTTTATATTTGGATTGCATGAGAATGTAGCTTTCTAATAAGGTATAACTTAAGTAGCTAGCATAAATAGTACCCGATATATATGGGGTATATCGGACATTTTTCGAAAACTGTCCCAAAATTACCCCAGTTTTTAACGACTTCATATAAATCGCAATTCTAAAGGCCCCTAAAGAGCTAGGAAGCTAAATTTTTTCATATTTGGCTTGCATGAGAATGTAGCTTTCTGACAAGGTATAACCTAAGTGGCTAGCGTAGTTAGTACCCGATATATATGCGGGTATATAGGACATTTTTCGAAAACTGCCCCAAAATTACCCCAGTTTTTAACGACTTCATATAAATCGCAATTCTAAAGGCCCTTAAAGAGCTAGGAAGCTAAATTTTTTCATATTTGGCTTGCATGAGAAGGTAGATTTCTGACAAGGTATAACTTAAGTAGTTAGCATAAATAGTACCCGATATATATGCTGGTATATCGGACATTTTTCGAAAATTGTCCGAAAATTACCCCAGTTTTTAACGACTTCATATAAATCGCAATTCTAAAGGCCCCTAAAGAGCTAGGAAGCTAAACTTTTTTATATTTGGATTGCATGAAAACGTAGCTTTCTGATAAGTTATAACTTAAGTAGCTAGCATTGATAGTACCGGATATAAATGCGGGTATATCGGACATTTTTCGAAAACTGTCCCAAAATTACCCCAGTTTTTAACGACTTCATATAAATCGCAATTCTAAAGGCACCTTAAGGGCTGGGAAGCTAAATTTGAGAATGTAGCTTTCTAATAAGGTATAACTTAAGTAGCTAGCATAAATAGTACCCGATGTATATGGGGTATATCGGACATTTTTCGAAAACTGCCCCAAAATTACCCCAGTTTTTAACGACTTCATATAAATCGCAATTCTAAATGCCCCTAAAGAGCTAGCTTTCTGACAAGGTATAACTTAAGTAGCTAGCATAATTAGTACCCGATATATATGATGGTATATCGGGCATTTTTCGAAAACTGTCCCAAAATTACCCCAGTTTTTAACGACTTCATATAAATCGCAATTCATACCATTACCATACCATTACCATACCATTACCATACCATACCATACCATACCATACCATACCATACCATACCATACCATACCATACCATACCATACCATACCATACCATACCATACCATACCATACCATACCATACCATACCATACCATACCATACCATACCATACCATACCATACCATACCATACCATACCATACCATACCATACCATACCATACCATACCATACCATACCATACCATACCATACCATACCATACCATACCATACCATACCATACCATACCATACCATACCATACCATACCATACCATACCATACCATACCATACCATACCATACCATACCATACCATACCATACCATACCATACCATACCATACCATACCATACCATACCATACCATACCATACCATACCATACCATACCATACCATACCATACCATACCATACCATACCATACCATACCATACCATACCATACCATACCATACCATACCATACCATACCATACCATACCATACCATACCATACCATACCATACCATACCATACCATACCATACCATACCATACCATACCATACCATACCATACCATACCATACCATACCATACCATACCATACCATACCATACCATACCATACCATACCATACCATACCATACCATACCATACCATACCATACCATACCATACCATACCATACCATACCATACCATACCATACCATACCATACCATACCATACCATACCATACCATACCATACCATACCATACCATACCATACCATACCATACCATACCATACCATACCATACCATACCATACCATACCATACCATACCATACCATACCATACCATACCATACCATACCATACCATACCATACCATACCATACCATACCATACCATACCATACCATACCATACCATACCATACCATACCATACCATACCATACCATACCATACCATACCATACCATACCATACCATACCATACCATACCATACCATACCATACCATACCATACCATACCATACCATACCATACCATACCATACCATACCATACCATACCATACCATACCATACCATACCATACCATACCATACCATACCATACCATTACCATACCATACCATACCATACCATACCATACCATTACCATACCATTACCATACCATTACCATACCATTACCATACCATTACCATACCATACCATACCATACCATACCATTACCATACCATTACCATACCATTACCATACCATTACCATACCATTACCATACCATTACCATACCATTACCATACCATTACCATACCATTACCATACCATTACCATACCATTACCATACCATTACCATACCATTACCATACCATTACCATACCATTACCATACCATTACCATACCATTACCATACCATTACCATACCATTACCATACCATTACCATACCATTACCATACCATTACCATACCATACCATACCATACCATACCATACCATACCATACCATACCATACCATACCATACCATTACCATACCATACCATTACCATACCATTACCATTTTCTATAGGAAATACTGTAGTAAACAATATTTTCTATAGGAAATACTGTAGTAAACAATATTTTCTATAGGAAATACTGTAGTAAACAATATATTCTATAGGAAATACTGTAGTACAGAATATTTTCTATAGGAAATACAGTAGTACACAACATTTTCTATTGGAAATACTGTAGTACACAATATTTTCTATAGGAAATACTGTAGTACACAATATTTTCTATAGGAAATACTGTAGTACACAATACTGTAGTACACAATATTTTCTATAGGAAATACTGTAGTGCACAATATTTTCTATAGGAAATACTGAAGTACACAATATTTTCTATAGGAAATACTGAAGTACACAATATTTTCTATAGGAAATACTGAAGTACACAATATTTTCTATAGGAAATACTGAAGTACACAATATTTTCTATAGGAAATACTGAAGTACACAATATTTTCTATAGGAAATACTGTAGTACACAATATTTTCTATAGGAAATACTGTAGTACACAATATTTTCTATAGGAAATACTGTAGTACACAATATTTTCTATAGGAAATACTGTAGTACACAATATTTTCTATAGGAAATACTGTAGTACACAATATTTTCTATAGGAAATACTGTAGTACACAATATTTTCTATAGGAAATACTGTAGTACACAATATTTTCTATAGGAAATACTGTAGTACACAATATTTTCTATAGGAAATACTGAAGTACACAATATTTTCTATAGGAAATACTGAAGTACACAATATTTTCTATAGGAAATACTGAAGTACACAATATTTTCTATAGGAAATACTGAAGTACACAATATTTTCTATAGGAAATACTGAATATTTTCTATAGGAAATACTGTAGTACACAATATTTTCTATAGGAAATACTGTAGTACACAATATTTTCTATAGGAAATACTGTAGTACACAATATTTTCTATAGGAAATACTGTAGTACACAATATTTTCTATAGGAAATACTGTAGTACACAATATTTTCTATAGGAAATACTGTAGTACACAATATTTTCTATAGGAAATACTGTAGAATACAATATTTTCTATAGGAAATACTGTAGAACACAATATTTTCTATAGGAAATACTGTAGTACACAATATTTTCTATAGGAAATACTGTAGTACACAATATTTTCTATAGGAAATACTATAGTACACAATATTTTCTATAGGAAATGCTGTAGTACACAATATTTTCTATAGGAAATGTTGTAGTGCACAATATTTTCTATAGGAAATGCTGTAGTACACAATATTTTCTATAGGAAATGCTGTAGTACACAATATTTTCTATAGGAAATGCTGTAGTACACAATATTTTCTATAGGAAAGGCTGTAGTACACAATATTTTCTATTAGAAATGCTACAGTACACAATATTTTCTATAGGAAATGCTGTAGTACACAATATTTTCTATAGTAAATGCTGTGGTACACAATATTTTCTATAGTAAATGCTGTAGTACACAATATTTTCTATAGGAAATGCTGTAGTACACAATATTTTCTATAGGAAATGCTGTAGTACACAATATTTTCTATAGGAAATACTGTAGTACACAAAATTTTCTAAAGGAAATACTGTAGTACACAAAATTTTCTATAGGAAATACTGTAGTACACGAAATTTTCTATAGGATATACTGTAGTACACAAAATTTTCTATAGGAAATACTATAGTACACAATATTTTCTATAGGAAATACTATAGTACACAATATTTTCTATAGGAAATACTATAGTACACAATATTTTCTATAGGAAATACTATAGTACAGAATATTTTCTATAGGAAATACTGTAGTACAGAATATTTTCTATAGGAAATACTGTAGTACAGAATATTTTCTATAGGAAATACTGTAGTACAGAATATTTTCTATAGGAAATACTGTAGTACAGAATATTTTCTATAGGAAATACTGTAGTACACTATATTTTCTATATGAAATACTGTAGTACAAAATATTTTCTATAGGAAATACTGTAGTACACAATATTTTCTACAGGAAATACTGTAGTACACAATATTTTCTATAGGAAATACTGTAGTACACAATATTTTCTATAGGAAATACAGTAGTACACTATATTTTCTATAGGAAATACTATAGTACACAATATTTTCTATAGGAAATACTGTAGTACAAAATATTTTCTATAGGAAATACTGTAGTACACAATATTTTCTATAGGAGATACTGTAGTACACAATATTTTCTATAGGAAATACTGTAGTACACAATATTTTCTATAGGAAATACTGTAGTAAACAATATTTTCTATAGGAAATACTGTAGTAAACAATATTTTCTATAGGAAATACTGTAGTAAACAATATTTTCTATAGGAAATACTGTAGTACACAATATTTTCTATAGGAAATACTGTAGTACACAACATTTTCTATTGGAAATACTGTAGTACACAATATTTTGTATAGGAAATATTGTAGTACACAATATTTTCTATACGAAATACTGAAGTACACAATATTTTCTATACGAAATACTGAAGTACACAATATTTTCTATAGGAAATACTGAAGTACACAATATTTTCTATAGGAAATACTGTAGTACACAATATTTTGTGTACTACAGTATTTTCTATAGGAAATACTGTAGTACACAATATTTTCTGTAGGAAATACTGTAGTACACAATATTTTCTATAGGAAATACTGTAGTACACAATATTTTCTATAGGAAATACTGTAGTACACAATATTTTCTATAGGAAATACTGTAGTACACAATATTTTCTATAGGAAATACTGTAGTACACAATATTTTCTATAGGAAATACTGTAGTACACAATATTTTCTATAGGAAATACTGTAGTACACAATATTTTCTATAGGAAATACTGTAGTACACAATATTTTCTATAGGAAATACTGTAGTACACAATATTTTCTATAGGAAATGCTGTAGTAGACAATATTTTCTATAGGAAATGCTGTAGTACACAATATTTTCTATAGGAAATACTGTAGTACACAATATTTTCTATAGGAAATACTGTAGTACACAATATTTTCTATAGGAAATACTGTAGTACACAATATTTTCTATAGTAAATACTGTAGTACACAATATTTTCTATAGGAAATACTGTAGTACACAATATTTTCTATAGGAAATACTGTAGTACACAATATTTTCTATAGGAAATACTGTAGTACACAATATTTTCTATAGGAAATACTGTTATGGTTATGGTTTACGTGGTAGTTCACTACGTGCGAACAATCAAGTAGAGTCGAAGGGACCCCGTTTTGATGAGACCACACCACTCGTCAGATGTAATGACGATTACATAGCAATGTAACTAAAGTGTGCTTACTAGACCCAACCTGTAGCCGTGAGATATCTCAGTAGGTCATTGAGTTTAAACCCGGCTACCTCACTAAGGTTGGTCAATGTATAGTTGCCCATGAATTTATGTCTCTTGACACTCAGAGCTGGGCATTCGCAGAGGAGGTGGAAAATCGTTTCCTCTTTTTCCCTATCCTTACAACTGCGACAATGGTCGTTAAAAGGGAGTCCCAGGCGATTTGCGTGCTTGCCTAACGCCCAGTGTCCCGTTAATACTGCCAGCAACCTTGATATATTCTTCCTATTCCTGGTTATCAGTTGCATAGTGCGTTTCTCATTAAAAGATGGCCACATCAACTTGGCTACCCTACATGTGTCTAAATTGCGCCATCTATTCTCAGCCCTTGTAAGAAAATGTCTGAGGATGATACCTTTAATAGTCCCCAGTGGAATTGCTACTGAGACCGCATTGGAGATATCTAAGGCAGATCCCATTCTGGCTAGTTCGTCTGCCTGTTCATTACCGTAGTGGTCCCTGTGCGCAGGTACCCAAACCAAAGTAATGTCAGATAGACGACCTAGCCTTGACAGAGAATTCCTACATTGCCTAACTAGTGAAGATGAAATTGTATAGGCATTCAGTGAGAGAAGTGCCGCCTGGCTGTCGACAAAAATACCTATATTGCCGCGGGTATTATGATCATGTAGTGTATTGCAAGCTGCCATGATTGCAAAAATCTCCGCCTGGAAGACACTACACTCATTCGGAAGACGATACGAAATGTCTATCTCAGGTTCGTCACAGAAGACGCCAGAACCAACACCACAGCTCATTTTAGAACCATCTGTATATATCCTAGTGTCATATTCGCGCACAAGATTACCCCTACCCCACTCACTCCTGGAGGGAATAAAGACCTTGAATACCCTATCAAAATCTGTGTATGGAGTAATATAGTCAGATGGTTGGAGAACGATCGAAGGCAACTGGCCCAAAATCCCCGCGTGGCCATATGTTCTCGATCTCCACCAACCAGATGCTTGAAGCCTCGCTGCGCTACAGGCAGAGGTGGCCATTATGTGAAGGTCTATTGGCACAAGGTGCAATATAGTGTTCAGTGCCTCTGAAGGACTAGTTCTTAGTGCGCCGGTTATACCAATACAGGCTGATCTCTGGACTTTGTATAGTTGGTCTACGACATACTTCCTTTTAGTTGCAGTCCACCATACAAGAGATCCGTAAGTAAGAATTGGACGTTATTTAACTATGTTGGGACTAAGTCCCCATTTTCTACCAAACATCTTACGACAGGTGTAATAGGCCACCGTAGCCCTTTTTACCCTATGTTGAGTATTTAGCTTCCATGACAATTTAGAGTCCAGTATAATACCTAGATATTTCGCATTATTTGAAAGGGGGATTTCGCAGTTTTTCAACCGTGGAAGTTTGAAGCTTGGAATCTTGGTCTTCGTCGTGAAAAGTACAAGTTCTGTTTTGCTTGGGTTCACTCCGAGACCACTAACGGTGGCCCAGTTGTCGAGCAACCCTAAAGCAGTGGACATAATATCACTGATCACGTCCGGAAACAGACCTGATACGAGTATCACCACATCGTCCGCATAAGCGACAACTTTTATCCCTTTTCTGTCTAGATCAATGAGAATCGAGTTAATAACGATAAGCCACAGTAGTGGAGAGATTACCCCACCCTGAGGAGTGCCTCTATCCACTTGCTTGGACTTAACGCTATTACCAAGATTTGCTGTGACTATTCTTGATTTCAACATGGTAACTAGCCAGTTATTGATATATTCTTCAACATCTAGGCTAGCAAGAGCTTGCTGAATAGCAAGAGTAGTTACATTATTGAAAGCACCCTCTATATCTAGAAAGGCTGCCATTGTATATTGTTTAAATTCGAGAGATCTCTCTATAACTCTTACAACCTCATGCAGAGCTGTCTCTGTAGAGCGACCCTTAAGGTAGGCATGCTGACTATTAGAGAGCCATGTTGTACCCTCTAGGCGATGCCTAATGTGAGCGTCAATGAGTCTTTCCAACGTTTTAAGCTGGAAAGATGAAAGACTAATTGGACGAAAGTCCTTCGCCTTCTCATGACTTCTTTTGCCAATTTTTGGAATGAAAACGACCTTGACTCTCCTCCAGTTAGTCGGAACATGGTTGAGGGAGAGACAGAGCGTAAAAATTCTATGAAGCCAGGGAATGATATGCCTTTTTGCGCTTTGTAGCATCTTTGGCAAAATACCATCTGGCCCAGGTGACTTGAATGGTGCGAAACTGTCAATCGCCCATGATATCCTGTCATAGGAGATGATGTTACTATCGATATTGGATGGAGCCCTACCTTCATTCCCAATATCCGTAGCAACATCCTTGCAGCCCGGGAAGTGAGTATTCAATAGGATGTCAAGTGACTCTGCTGAGGATTCGGACCAGGAGTCATCCATCCTTTTGATATAGGTAGGATTGGATTGCCCCTTGGCTAGAATTCTGCTTAGTCTTGCAGAGTCTTTTGTGTTATCTATAGATTCACAAAAGCATCGCCATGAGTTTCTTTTTGCGACTGCTATAGCTTTTTTGTAAGTTTTCAATAGATCACGATAGGGTTGCCATGATTTACTATTATAGCTAATGTTAAAGGCCCTACGAGTTTCCCTACGTAGTTTAGATAGCTCCGAATTCCACCATGGAGGGAAGCTTTTCTTAGCCTTAGTGACTGGACAGGAAACTTCGAAAGCTTTGACTACAGTTTTACTAAAGTTATCCTCTATTTTTTCAAGACCAGTGATCGAATCTACTACAACTGGCATATTCTTAAGTTTGTGTTTGAGGATCCCATTAAATTTGAACCAATCAGTCCTTCTTGGGTTCCTAAATTGTATTTTCTCTGTCGAGTTCTGAAGTCTAATTTCGAAGAGAATCCAGTTGTGATCAGAAAATGACCTTTTATTGGATACTCTCCACCTATCTACTGATACCTTAGACCTATCATTTATGAGTGTAATATCTAATACTTCCTCCCATCCATTATAATTGTCCGTACTTGGAAAAATGAATGTTGGCGTGTTACCAGAATTACATATGCTTAGTTTGTTGGAATTAATGAAATTAAGTAAAGACTCACCCCTTTCATTTGTTTCACTGCTGCCCCAGATTGAATGCCTGGCATTGGCATCGCATCCCAGGACAATGTCATCCGATGCCCCAACAGAGGACAGTAGAGTACTCACTACGACTGGAGGAGCTGTCTTCTCATGTGCCATGTAGCTAGAGGCGATCGTGAGGCTTCTGTTGCACGGTAGCTCGACCTTTGCTACTGTAAGGTCCTCTGAACTAAGCTGCGTACAAAGAAAAATGTTAATAGATTTTTTGGCAATAATACATGATCTTGGCCTACCATTGTTTCTTGCATAGAGAATGTTATATGCTGAGGCCGGGAACCCCTTCACTTCCAGGTCTGAAGCCCAGGGTTCCTGCACCAGCCCAATGTCCAGGTCCTCTTCGGCTAAGAGTACCCGAAGGTTATCTGTAGCACATTTCGAGTGCTGCAGATTAATCTGCACTACCTTGAGCGCCATTGTCGGTTTTTGGTGGGAGTTCGGATAGCTTCATTTCTGTGAGCAGAGAGTTTGCTGCTTCAACCTCATCCGCTTCACCGCTACCCATACCTGAGGGCCGGAACACCTTAACCTTAGCGTCCCTCACTCCGAAGAACAGCTTAAGGCCCGCCTTCTCAAGCTCGACTGAGCCAGATTCGTTGATGGCGAGGATAAGGCATGTATGGCCATCGCCTTGCTCAGTACGGATGATGGACCAGTCATCCATGTGGATGTTGGGGTTTTGAAGCTTTAAACACTCCAACATTTTATGTGCATCGGTTGCCATCTTCGGTAACCAAATACGTGCACGCGGTCTCATTGGAATTTCTTGAGCAGGGATCAGTTTGAGGCTTAAACCATCCCATGCGTCGCTAATCTTAGCGATGCATTTGCTAAGAAAGTCCTTTGAGAACTCGTCCATGCATTTGATCACCCTGTAGCCCCGGTGGATTTCACCAGAGTCAAAGCGAGGTGCCGTACCAGTCCTATTAGCGAACAAGTGTTCCATAACGAGTTCAGCTAATTTGGACTCGATAGCACCCCATTCTGTTACCACAGGATTCATGATGCCGTCTTTCTCGGTCGCCAGAGCCATAAGAAGATGGTCTTTAACCACCTCATTGAAAGGCCGTCTGGCGGAAGTAGTCGTGGTGGATGTAGGTCCCGGAGCGGCTTTTTTTTCGGCAACCTTTCTCCGTTTAGGCGATTTTTCTCCCTCTGCCTGAGAGGGATTTCGCTTGGACCTCTCTGTTTCTTCGGCTGCTGCCTTTGATGTGCTGGGTACGGCATCCAAAAACTTTTGGTACTCGTCTACCACAGCCTGGTATTTGGCGCGATCTTCCTCATCACGCTCATGGGGAGCACCGCTGGCAGCATTCTTGTCAATCTTGTCAAGAATAAATCGCGCCTTGGTGTATCGGGATTTGAGGATGTCTTTCTGACTCTTCCTCTTTTTTCTTTTCTTCTTCAATTGGTCGCCTGCCTTGGCATCCGATTGAAGAGAAGCATTTGTCAAGTTTTTGGAGGGCAGTAGAGTGCTGTGACGGTCACCCACGCTGCCTGACATTTCGACCAAGGTCTCTTGGCTAGAGGCCAATAGGTCGTCTTCTGATGAAGAACCGAGATCATCAGTATTCATCAGGGGTTTGTTGTTGTTGTTTTTTTCTTTATAATTTGATGGTTTCATTTTTGGTCCCACGAGTAGGCACGTAAGGGGATGGACCATCCATGCAGTGACGGCGTACATGGACTAGACAGAAGTGATTACAACCGGCCCGTGTCATAAGCACCGGAGGGGAGCTGTTAACGACTAATCTTCTTTAACCACTAATTAGCCATTCAGGTTCTCGGCACTGCTACCAACCACGTTAACCTTACAAGTGGGGGAAAAAGGAAAGAAGGAGAGAAAGAGGAAAGAACAGAGAGAGGAAAGAACAGTTTTGGTCCGCGGGTTGTAGCACAGGAAAGAGAAAGAAAGTGCTATCACTAGACGACCATTTGTTGTAAAAAGTGTCGCCTGTGATAGCATATTCATAACACCAATTATATCATACTGTGACCATATGTCATAAAAAGTATCACAGTATTATGATAGTTGGCTATCGCAAACCGTTCTACAGACCTAGCTATGTCAAGAAGTTTAGACCATTTAGAAAAAGTGTCTAAAAATATTGACAACGCTCGAGCATTTGACAGGGCTAGTGACCTGTTGTAGAAAACAGTATCACTAGACTAGGCAATTGCTCCCCCTATCCGCCACCTGGGACGCGTCCGATGGGAGACTGATAACTCCACACGGAGGGAAAGTATACTGTAGTACACAATATTTTCTATAGGAAATGCTGTAGTAAACAATATTTTCTATAGGAAATACTGTAGTACACAATATTTTCTATAGGAAATACTGTAGTACACAATATATTCTATAGGAAATACTGTAGTACACAATATATTCTATAGGAAATACTGTAGTACACAATATTTTCTATAGGAAATACTGTAGTACACAATATTTTCTATAGGAAATACTGTAGTACACAATATTTTCTATAGGAAATACTGTAGTACACAATATTTTCTATAGGAAATACTGTAGTACACAATATTTTCTATAGGAAATACTGTAGTACACAATATTTTCTATAGGAAATACTGTAGTACACAATATTTTCTATAGGAAATACTGTAGTACACAATATTTTCTATAGGAAATACTGTAGTACACAATATTTTCTATAGGAAATACTGTAGTACACAATATTTTCTATAGGAAATACTGTAGTACACAATATTTTCTATAGGAAATACTGTAGTACACAATATTTTCTATAGGACATACTGTAGTACACAATATTTTCTATAGGACATACTGTAGTACTCAATATTTTCTATAGGAAATACTGTAGTACACAATATTTTCTATAGGAAATGCTGTAGTACACAATATTTTCTATAGGAAATGCTATAGTACACAATATTTTCTATAGGAAATGCTGTAGTACACAATATTTTCTATAGGAAATACTGTAGTACATAATATTTTCTATAGGAAATACTGTAGTACACTATATTTTCTATAGGAAATACTGTAGTACACAATATTTTCTATAGGAAATACTGTAGTACACAATATTTTCTATAGGAAATAATGTAGTACACAATATTTTCTATAGGAAATACTGTAGTACATAATATTTTCTATAGGAAATACTGTAGTACACAATATTTTCTATAGGAAATACTGTAGTACACAATATTTTCTATAGGAAATACTGTAGTACACAATATTTTCTATAGGAAATACTGTAGTACACTATATTTTCTATAGGAAATACTGTAGTACACAATATTTTCTATAGGAAATACTGTAGTACACAATATTTTCTATAGGAAATACTGTAGTACACAATATTTTCTATAGGAAATACTGTAGTACACAATATTTTCTATAGGAAATACTGTAGTACACAATATTTTCTATAGGAAATACTGTAGTACACAATATTTTCTATAGGAAATACTGTAGTACACAATATTTTCTATAGGAAATACTGTAGTACATAATATTTTCTATAGGAAATACTGTAGTACACTATATTTTCTATAGGAAATACTGTAGTACACAATATTTTCTATAGGAAATAATGTAGTACACAATATTTTCTATAGGAAATACTGTAGTACACAATATTTTCTATAGGAAATACTGTAGTACACAATATTTTCTATAGGAAATACTGTAGTACACAATATTTTCTATAGGAAATACTGTAGTACACAATATTTTCTATAGGAAATACTGTAGTACACAATATTTTCTATAGGAAATAATGTAGTACACAATATTTTCTATAGGAAATACTGTAGTACACAATTTTTCTATAGGAAATACTGTAGTACACAATATTTTCTATAGGAGATACTGTAGTACACAATATTTTCTATAGGAAATACTGTAGTACACTATATTTTCTATAGGAAATAATGTAGTACACAATATTTTCTATAGGAAATACTGTAGTACACAATATTTTCTATAGGAAATACTGTAGTACACAATATTTTCTATAAGAAATAGTGCAGTACACAATATTTTCTATAGGAAATACTGTAGTACACAATATTTTCTATAGGAAATACTGTAGTACACAATATTTTCTATAGGAAATACTGTAGTACACAATATTTTCTATAGGAAATACTGTAGTACACAATATTTTCTATAGGAAATACTGTAGTACACAATATTTTCTATAGGAAATACTGTAGTACACAATATTTTCTATAGGAAATACTGTAGTACACAATATTTTCTATAGGAAATACTGTAGTACACAATATTTTCTATAGGAAATACTGTAGTACACAATATTTTCTATAGGAAATACTGTAGTACACAATATTTTCTATAGGAAATACTGTAGTACACAATATTTTCTATAGGAAATACTGTAGTACACAATATTTTCTATAGGAAATACTGTAGTACACAATATTTTCTATAGGAAATACTGTAGTACACAATATTTTCTATAGGAAATACTGTAGTACACAATATTTTCTATAGGAAATACTGTAGTACACAATATTTTCTATAGGAAATACTGTAGTACACAATATTTTCTATAGGAAATACTGTAGTACACAATATTTTCTATAGGAAATACTGTAGTACACAATATTTTCTATAGGACATACTGTAGTACACAATATTTTCTATAGGACATACTGTAGTACTCAATATTTTCTATAGGAAATACTGTAGTACACAATATTTTCTATAGGAAATGCTGTAGTACACAATATTTTCTATAGGAAATGCTATAGTACACAATATTTTCTATAGGAAATGCTGTAGTACACAATATTTTCTATAGGAAATACTGTAGTACATAATATTTTCTATAGGAAATACTGTAGTACACTATATTTTCTATAGGAAATACTGTAGTACACAATATTTTCTATAGGAAATACTGTAGTACACAATATTTTCTATAGGAAATAATGTAGTACACAATATTTTCTATAGGAAATACTGTAGTACATAATATTTTCTATAGGAAATACTGTAGTACACAATATTTTCTATAGGAAATACTGTAGTACACAATATTTTCTATAGGAAATACTGTAGTACACAATATTTTCTATAGGAAATACTGTAGTACACTATATTTTCTATAGGAAATACTGTAGTACACAATATTTTCTATAGGAAATACTGTAGTACACAATATTTTCTATAGGAAATACTGTAGTACACAATATTTTCTATAGGAAATACTGTAGTACACAATATTTTCTATAGGAAATACTGTAGTACACAATATTTTCTATAGGAAATACTGTAGTACACAATATTTTCTATAGGAAATACTGTAGTACATAATATTTTCTATAGGAAATACTGTAGTACACTATATTTTCTATAGGAAATACTGTAGTACACAATATTTTCTATAGGAAATAATGTAGTACACAATATTTTCTATAGGAAATACTGTAGTACACAATATTTTCTATAGGAAATACTGTAGTACACAATATTTTCTATAGGAAATACTGTAGTACACAATATTTTCTATAGGAAATACTGTAGTACACAATATTTTCTATAGGAAATACTGTAGTACACAATATTTTCTATAGGAAATAATGTAGTACACAATATTTTCTATAGGAAATACTGTAGTACACAATTTTTCTATAGGAAATACTGTAGTACACAATATTTTCTATAGGAGATACTGTAGTACACAATATTTTCTATAGGAAATACTGTAGTACACTATATTTTCTATAGGAAATAATGTAGTACACAATATTTTCTATAGGAAATACTGTAGTACACAATATTTTCTATAGGAAATACTGTAGTACACAATATTTTCTATAAGAAATAGTGCAGTACACAATATTTTCTATAGGAAATACTGTAGTACACAATATTTTCTATAGGAAATACTGTAGTACACAATATTTTCTATAGGAAATACTGTAGTACACAATATTTTCTATAGGAAATACTGTAGTACACAATATTTTCTATAGGAAATACTGAAGTACACAATATTTTCTATAGGAAATACTGAAGTACACAATATTTTCTATAGGAAATGCTGTAGTACACAATATTTTCTATAGGAAATACTGTAGTACACAATATTTTCTATAGGAAATACTGTAGTACACAATATTTTCTATAGGAAATACTGTAGTACACAATATTTTCTATAGGAAATACTGTAGTACACAATATTTTCTATAGGAAATACTGTAGTACACAATATTTTCTATAGGAAATACTGTAGTACACTATATTTTCTATAGGAAATACTGTAGTACACAATATTTTCTATAGGAAATACTGTAGTACACAATATTTTCTATAGGAAATACTGTAGTACACAATATTTTCTATAGGAAATACTGTAGTACACAATATTTTCTATAGGAAATACTGTAGTACACAATATTTTCTATAGGAAATACTGTAGTACACAATATTTTCTATAGGAAATACTGTAGTACACAATATTTTCTATAGGAAATACTGTAGTACACAATATTTTCTATAGGAAATACTGTAGTACACAATATTTTCTATAGGAAATACTGTAGTACACAATATTTTCTATAGGAAATACTGTAGTACACAATATTTTCTATAGGAAATACTGTAGTACACAATATTTTCTATAGGAAATACTGTAGTACACAATATTTTCTATAGGAAATACTGTAGTACACAATATTTTCTATAGGAAATACTGTAGTACACAATATTTTCTATAGGAAATACTGTAGTACACAATATTTTCTATAGGAAATACTGTAGTACACAATAGTTTCTATAGGAAATACTGTAGTACACAATATTTTCTATAGGAAATACTGTAGTACACAATATTTTCTATAGGAAATACTGTAGTACACAATATTTTCTATAGGAAATACTGTAGTACACAATATTTTCTATAGGAAATACTGTAGTACACAATATTTTCTATAGGAAATACTGTAGTACACAATATTTTCTATAGGAAATACTGTAGTACACAATATTTTCTATAGGAAATACTGTAGTACACAATATTTTCTATAGGAAATACTGTAGTACACAATATTTTCTATAGGAAATACTGTAGTACATAATATTTTCTATAGGAAATACTGTAGTACACAATATTTTCTATAGGAAATACTGTAGTACACAATATTTTCTATAGGAAATACTGTAGTACACAATATTTTCTATAGGAAATACTGTAGTACACAATATTTTCTATAGGAAATACTGTAGTACACAATATTTTCTATAGGAAATACTGTAGTACACAATATTTTCTATAGGAAATACTGTAGTACACAATATTTTCTATAGGAAATACTGTAGTACACAATATTTTCTATAGGAAATACTGTAGTACACAATATTTTCTATAGGAAATACTGTAGTACACAATATTTTCTATAGGAAATACTGTAGTACACAATATTTTCTATAGGAAATACTGTAGTACACAATATTTTCTATAGGAAATACTGAAGTACACATTATTTTCTATAGGAAATACTGAAGTACACAATATTTTCTATAGGAAATACTGAAGTACACAATATTTTCTATAGGAAATACTGAAGTACACAATATTTTCTATAGGAAATACTGAAGTACACAATATTTTCTATAGGAAATACTGAAGTACACAATATTTTCTATAGGAAATACTGTAGTACACAATATTTTCTATAGGAAATACTGTAGTACACAATATTTTCTATAGGAAATACTGTAGTACATAATATTTTCTATAGGAAATACTGTAGTACACAATATTTTCTATAGGAAATACTGTAGTACACAATATTTTCTATAGGAAATACTGTAGTACACAATATTTTCTATAGGAAATACTGTAGTACACAATATTTTCTATAGGAAATACTGTAGTACACAATATTTTCTATAGGAAATACTGTAGTACACAATATTTTCTATAGGAAATACTGTAGTACACAATATTTTCTATAGGAAATACAGTAGTACACAATATTTTCTATATGAAATACTGTAGTACACAATATTTTCTATAGGAAATACTGTAGTACACAATATTTTCTATAGGAAATGCTGTAGTACACAATATTTTCTATAGGAAATGCTGTAGTACACAATATTTTCTATAGGAAATGCTGTAGTACACAATATTTTCTATAGGAAATGCTGTAGTACACAATATTTTCTATAGGAAATGCTGTAGTACACAATATTTTCTATAGGAAATGCTGTAGTACACAATATTTTCTATAGGAAATACTGTAGTATACAATATTTTCTATAGGAAATACCGTAGTACACAATATTTTCTAGAGGAAGTACTGTAGTACACAATATTTTCTATAGGAAATACTGTAGTACACAATACTTTCTATAGGAAATACTGTAGTACACAATATTTTCTATAGGAAATACTGTAGTACACAATATTTTCTATAGGAAATACTGTAGTACACAATATTTTCTATAGGAAATACTATAGTACACAATATTTTCTATAGGAAATACTGTAGTACACAATATTTCTATAGGAAATACTGTAGAACACAATATTTTCTATAGGAAATACTGTAGCACACAATATTTTCTATAGGAAATACTGTAGTACACAATATTTTCTATAGGAAATACTGTAGTACACTATATTTTCTATAGGAAATACTGTAGTACACAATATTTTCTATAGGAAATACTGTAGTACACAATATTTTCTATAGGAAATACTGTAGTACACAATATTTTCTAGAGGAAATACTGTAGTACACAATATTTTCTAGAGGAAATACTGTAGTACACAATATTTTCTATAGGAAATACTGTAGTACACAATATTTTCTATAGGAAATACTGTAGTACACAATATTTTCTATAGGAAATACTGTAGTACACAATATTTTCTATAGGAAATACTGTAGTACACAATATTTTCTATAGGAAATACTGAAGTACACATTATTTTCTATAGGAAATACTGAAGTACACAATATTTTCTATAGGAAATACTGAAGTACACAATATTTTCTATAGGAAATACTGAAGTACACAATATTTTCTATAGGAAATACTGAAGTACACAATATTTTCTATAGGAAATACTGAAGTGCACAATATTTTCTATAGGAAATACTGAAGTACACAATATTTTCTATAGGAAATACTGAAGTACACAATATTTTCTATAGGAAATACTGTAGTACACAATATTTTCTATAGGAAATACTGTAGTACACAATATTTTCTATAGGAAATACTGTAGTACACAATATTTTCTATAGGAAATACTGTAGTACACAATATTTTCTATAGGAAATACTGTAGTACACAATATTTTCTATAGGAAATACTGTAGTACACAATATTTTCTATAGGAAATACTGTAGTACACAATATTTTCTATAGGAAATACTGTAGTACACAATATTTTCTATAGGAAATACTGTAGTACACAATATTTTCTATAGGAAATACTGTAGTACACAATATTTTCTATAGGAAATACTGTAGTACACAATATTTTCTATATGAAATACTGTAGTACACAATATTTTCTATAGGAAATACTGTAGTACACAATATTTTCTATAGGAAATGCTGTAGTACACAATATTTTCTATAGGAAATGCTGTAGTACACAATATTTTCTATAGGAGATGCTGTAGTACACAATATTTTCTATAGGAAATACTGTAGTACACAATATTTTCTATAGGAAATGCTGTAGTACACAATATTTTCTATAGGAAATGCTGTAGTACACAATATTTTCTATAGGAAATGCTGTAGTACACAATATTTTCTATAGGAAATGCTGTAGTACACAATATTTTCTATAGGAAATGCTGTAGTACACAATATTTTCTATAGGAAATGCTGTAGTACACAATATTTTCTATAGGAAATACTGTAGTACACAATATTTTCTATAGGAAATACTGTAGTACATATATTGTGTACTATATTTTCTATAGGAAATACTGAAGTACACAATATTTTCTATAGGAAATACTGTAGTACACAATATTTTCTATATGAAATACTGTAGTACACAATATTTTCTATAGGAAATACTGTAGTACACAATATTTTCTATAGGAAATGCTGTAGTACACAATATTTTCTATAGGAAATGCTGTAGTACACAATATTTTCTATAGGAAATGCTGTAGTACACAATATTTTCTATAGGAAATGCTGTAGTACACAATATTTTCTATAGGAAATGCTGTAGTACACAATATTTTCTATAGGAAATGCTGTAGTACACAATATTTTCTATAGGAAATGCTGTAGTACACAATATTTTCTATAGGAAATGCTGTAGTACACAATATTTTCTATAGGAAATACTGTAGTATACAATATTTTCTATAGGAAATACCGTAGTACACAATATTTTCTAGAGGAAATACTGTAGTACACAATATTTCCTATAGGAAATACTGTAGTACACAATACTTTCTATAGGAAATGCTGTAGTACACAATATTTTCTATAGGAAATGCTGTAGTACACAATATTTTCTATAGGAAATGCTGTAGTACACAATATTTTCTATAGGAAATACTGTAGTATACAATATTTTCTATAGGAAATACCGTAGTACACAATATTTTCTAGAGGAAATACTGTAGTACACAATATTTCCTATAGGAAATACTGTAGTACACAATACTTTCTATAGGAAATGCTGTAGTACACAATATTTTCTATAGGAAATGCTGTAGTACACAATATTTTCTATAGGAAATGCTGTAGTACACAATATTTTCTATAGGAAATACTGTAGTATACAATATTTTCTATAGGAAATACCGTAGTACACAATATTTTCTAGAGGAAATACTGTAGTACACAATATTTTCTATAGGAAATACTGTAGTACACAATATTTTCTATAGGAAATACTGTAGTACACAATATTTTCTATAGGAAATACTGTAGTACACAATATTTTCTATAGGAAATACTGTAGTACACAATATTTTCTATAGGAAATACTGTAGTACACAATATTTTCTATAGGAAATACTGTAGTACACAATATTTTCTATAGGAACTACTGTAGTACACAATATTTTCTATAGGAAATACTGTAGTACACAATATTTTCTATAGGAAATACTGTAGTACACAATATTTTCTATAGGAAATACTGTAGTACATAATATTTTCTATAGGAAATACTGTAGTATACAATATTTTCTATAGGAAATACTGTAGTACACAATATTTTCTATAGGAAATACTGTAGTACACAATATTTTCTATAGGAAATACTGTAGTACACAATATTTTCTATAGGAAATACTGTAGTACACTATATTTTCTATAGGAAATACTGTAGTACACAATATTTTCTATAGGAAATACTGTAGTACACAATATTTTCTATAGGAAATACTATAGTACACAATATTTTCTATAGGAAATACTGTAGTACACAATATTTTCTATAGGAAATACTGTAGTACACAATATTTTCTATAGGAAATACTGTAGTACACAATATTTTCTATAGGAAATACTGTAGTACACAATATTTTCTATAGGAAATACTGTAGTACACAATATTTTCTATAGGAAATACTGTAGTACACAATATTTTCTATAGGAAATACTGTAGTACACAATATTTTCTATAGGAAATACTGTAGTACACAATATTTTCTATAGGAAATACTGTAGTACACAATATTTTCTATAGGAAATACTGTAGTACACAATATTTTCTATAGGAAATACTGTAGTACACAATATTTTCTATAGGAAATACTGTAGTACACAATATTTTCTATAGGAAATACTGTAGTACACAATATTTTCTATAGGAAATACTGTAGTACACAATATTTTCTATAGGAAATACTGTAGTACACAATATTTTCTATAGGAAATACTGTAGTACACAATATTTTCTATAGGAAATACTGTAGTACACAATATTTTCTATAGGAAATACTGTAGTACACAATATTTTCTATAGGAAATACTGAAGTACACAATATTTTCTATAGGAAATACTGAAGTACACAATATTTTCTATAGGAAATACTGAAGTACACAATATTTTCTATAGGAAATACTGAAGTACACAATATTTTCTATAGGAAGTACACAATATTTTCTATAGGAAATACTGTAGTACACAATATTTTCTATATGAAATACTGTAGTACACAATATTTTCTATAGGAAATACTGTAGTACACAATATTTTCTATAGGAAATGCTGTAGTACACAATATTTTCTATAGGAAATGCTGTAGTACACAATATTTTCTATAGGAAATGCTGTAGTACACAATATTTTCTATAGGAAATGCTGTAGTACACAATATTTTCTATAGGAAATGCTGTAGTACACAATATTTTCTATAGGAAATGCTGTAGTACACAATATTTTCTATAGGAAATGCTGTAGTACACAATATTTTCTATAGGAAATGCTGTAGTACACAATATTTTCTATAGGAAATACTGTAGTATACAATATTTTCTAGAGGAAATACCGTAGTACACAATATTTTCTAGAGGAAATACTGTAGTACACAATATTTTCTATAGGAAATACTGTAGTACACAATACTTTCTATAGGAAATACTGTAGTACACAATATTTTCTATAGGAAATACTGTAGTACACAATATTTTCTATAGGAAATACTGTAGTACACAATATTTTCTATAGGAAATACTATAGTACACAATATTTTCTATAGGAAATACTGTAGTACACAATATTTTCTATAGGAAATACTGTAGTACACAATATTTTCTATAGGAAATACTGTAGTACACAATATTTTCTATAGGAAATACTGTAGTACACAATATTTTCTATAGGAAATACTGTAGTACACAATATTTTCTATAGGAAATACTGTAGTACACAATATTTTCTATAGGAAATACTGTAGTACACAATATTTTCTATAGGAAATACCGTAGTACACAATATTTTCTATAGGAAATACTATAGTACACAACATTTTCTATAGGAAATACTGTAGTACACAATATTTTCTATAGGAAATACTGTAGTACACAATATTTTCTATAGGAAATACTGTAGTACACAATATTTTCTATAGGAAATACTGTAGTACTCAATATTTTCTATAGGAAATACTGTAGTACACAATATTTTCTATAGGAAATATTGTAGTACACAATATTTTCTATAGGAAATACTGAAGTACACAATATTTTCTATAGGAAATACTGTAGTACACAATATTTTCTATAGGAAATACTGTAGTACACAATATTTTCTATAGGAAATACTGTAGTACACAGTATTTTCTATAGGAAATACTGTAGTACATAATATTTTCTATAGGAAATACTGTAGTACACAGTATTTTCTATAGGAAATACTGTAGTACATAATATTTTCTATAGGAAATACTGTAGTACACAATATTTTCTATAGGAAATACTGTAGTACACAATATTTTCTATAGGAAATACTGTAGTACACAATATTTTCTATAGGAAATACTGTAGTACACAATATTTTCTATAGGAAATACTGTAGTAGACAATATTTTCTATAGGAAATACTGTAGTACACAATATTTTCTATAGGAAATACTGTAGTACACAATATTTTCTATAGGAAATACTGTAGTACACAATATTTTCTATAGGAAATACTGTAGTACACAATATTTTCTATAGGAAATACTGTAGTACACAATATTTTCTATATGAAATACTGTAGTACACAATATTTTCTATAGGAAATACTGTAGTACACAATATTTTCTATAGGAAATGCTGTAGTACACAATATTTTCTATAGGAAATGCTGTAGTACACAATATTTTCTATAGGAAATGCTGTAGTACACAATATTTTCTATAGGAAATGCTGTAGTACACAATATTTTCTATAGGAAATGCTGTAGTACACAATATTTTCTATAGGAAATGCTGTAGTACACAATATTTTCTATAGGAAATGCTGTAGTACACAATATTTTCTATAGGAAATGCTGTAGTACACAATATTTTCTATAGGAAATACTGTAGTACACAATATTTTCTATAGGAAATACTGTAGTACATATATTGTGTACTATATTTTCTATAGGAAATACTGAAGTACACAATATTTTCTATAGGAAATACTGTAGTACACAATATTTTCTATATGAAATACTGTAGTACACAATATTTTCTATAGGAAATACTGTAGTACACAATATTTTCTATAGGAAATGCTGTAGTACACAATATTTTCTATAGGAAATGCTGTAGTACACAATATTTTCTATAGGAAATGCTGTAGTACACAATATTTTCTATAGGAAATGCTGTAGTACACAATATTTTCTATAGGAAATGCTGTAGTACACAATATTTTCTATAGGAAATGCTGTAGTACACAATATTTTCTATAGGAAATGCTGTAGTACACAATATTTTCTATAGGAAATGCTGTAGTACACAATATTTTCTATAGGAAATACTGTAGTATACAATATTTTCTATAGGAAATACCGTAGTACACAATATTTTCTAGAGGAAATACTGTAGTACACAATATTTCCTATAGGAAATACTGTAGTACACAATACTTTCTATAGGAAATGCTGTAGTACACAATATTTTCTATAGGAAATGCTGTAGTACACAATATTTTCTATAGGAAATGCTGTAGTACACAATATTTTCTATAGGAAATACTGTAGTATACAATATTTTCTATAGGAAATACCGTAGTACACAATATTTTCTAGAGGAAATACTGTAGTACACAATATTTCCTATAGGAAATACTGTAGTACACAATACTTTCTATAGGAAATGCTGTAGTACACAATATTTTCTATAGGAAATGCTGTAGTACACAATATTTTCTATAGGAAATGCTGTAGTACACAATATTTTCTATAGGAAATACTGTAGTATACAATATTTTCTATAGGAAATACCGTAGTACACAATATTTTCTAGAGGAAATACTGTAGTACACAATATTTTCTATAGGAAATACTGTAGTACACAATATTTTCTATAGGAAATACTGTAGTACACAATATTTTCTATAGGAAATACTGTAGTACACAATATTTTCTATAGGAAATACTGTAGTACACAATATTTTCTATAGGAAATACTGTAGTACACAATATTTTCTATAGGAAATACTGTAGTACACAATATTTTCTATAGGAACTACTGTAGTACACAATATTTTCTATAGGAAATACTGTAGTACACAATATTTTCTATAGGAAATACTGTAGTACACAATATTTTCTATAGGAAATACTGTAGTACATAATATTTTCTATAGGAAATACTGTAGTATACAATATTTTCTATAGGAAATACTGTAGTACACAATATTTTCTATAGGAAATACTGTAGTACACAATATTTTCTATAGGAAATACTGTAGTACACAATATTTTCTATAGGAAATACTGTAGTACACTATATTTTCTATAGGAAATACTGTAGTACACAATATTTTCTATAGGAAATACTGTAGTACACAATATTTTCTATAGGAAATACTATAGTACACAATATTTTCTATAGGAAATACTGTAGTACACAATATTTTCTATAGGAAATACTGTAGTACACAATATTTTCTATAGGAAATACTGTAGTACACAATATTTTCTATAGGAAATACTGTAGTACACAATATTTTCTATAGGAAATACTGTAGTACACAATATTTTCTATAGGAAATACTGTAGTACACAATATTTTCTATAGGAAATACTGTAGTACACAATATTTTCTATAGGAAATACTGTAGTACACAATATTTTCTATAGGAAATACTGTAGTACACAATATTTTCTATAGGAAATACTGTAGTACACAATATTTTCTATAGGAAATACTGTAGTACACAATATTTTCTATAGGAAATACTGTAGTACACAATATTTTCTATAGGAAATACTGTAGTACACAATATTTTCTATAGGAAATACTGTAGTACACAATATTTTCTATAGGAAATACTGTAGTACACAATATTTTCTATAGGAAATACTGTAGTACACAATATTTTCTATAGGAAATACTGTAGTACACAATATTTTCTATAGGAAATACTGTAGTACACAATATTTTCTATAGGAAATACTGAAGTACACAATATTTTCTATAGGAAATACTGAAGTACACAATATTTTCTATAGGAAATACTGAAGTACACAATATTTTCTATAGGAAATACTGAAGTACACAATATTTTCTATAGGAAGTACACAATATTTTCTATAGGAAATACTGTAGTACACAATATTTTCTATAGGAAATACTGTAGTACACAATATTTTCTATAGGAAATACTGTAGTACACAATATTTTCTATAGGAAATACTGTAGTACACAATATTTTCTATATGAAATACTGTAGTACACAATATTTTCTATAGGAAATACTGTAGTACACAATATTTTCTATAGGAAATGCTGTAGTACACAATATTTTCTATAGGAAATGCTGTAGTACACAATATTTTCTATAGGAAATGCTGTAGTACACAATATTTTCTATAGGAAATGCTGTAGTACACAATATTTTCTATAGGAAATGCTGTAGTACACAATATTTTCTATAGGAAATGCTGTAGTACACAATATTTTCTATAGGAAATGCTGTAGTACACAATATTTTCTATAGGAAATGCTGTAGTACACAATATTTTCTATAGGAAATACTGTAGTATACAATATTTTCTATAGGAAATACCGTAGTACACAATATTTTCTAGAGGAAATACTGTAGTACACAATATTTTCTATAGGAAATACTGTAGTACACAATACTTTCTATAGGAAATACTGTAGTACACAATATTTTCTATAGGAAATACTGTAGTACACAATATTTTCTATAGGAAATACTGTAGTACACAATATTTTCTATAGGAAATACTATAGTACACAATATTTTCTATAGGAAATACTGTAGTACACAATATTTTCTATAGGAAATACTGTAGTACACAATATTTTCTATAGGAAATACTGTAGTACACAATATTTTCTATAGGAAATACTGTAGTACACAATATTTTCTATAGGAAATACTGTAGTACACAATATTTTCTATAGGAAATACTGTAGTACACAATATTTTCTATAGGAAATACTGTAGTACACAATATTTTCTATAGGAAATACCGTAGTACACAATATTTTCTATAGGAAATACTATAGTACACAACATTTTCTATAGGAAATACTGTAGTACACAATATTTTCTATAGGAAATACTGTAGTACACAATATTTTCTATAGGAAATACTGTAGTACACAATATTTTCTATAGGAAATACTGTAGTACTCAATATTTTCTATAGGAAATACTGTAGTACACAATATTTTCTATAGGAAATATTGTAGTACACAATATTTTCTATAGGAAATACTGAAGTACACAATATTTTCTATAGGAAATACTGTAGTACACAATATTTTCTATAGGAAATACTGTAGTACACAATATTTTCTATAGGAAATACTGTAGTACACAGTATTTTCTATAGGAAATACTGTAGTACATAATATTTTCTATAGGAAATACTGTAGTACACAGTATTTTCTATAGGAAATACTGTAGTACATAATATTTTCTATAGGAAATACTGTAGTACACAATATTTTCTATAGGAAATACTGTAGTACACAATATTTTCTATAGGAAATACTGTAGTACACAATATTTTCTATAGGAAATACTGTAGTAGACAATATTTTCTATAGGAAATACTGTAGTAGACAATATTTTCTATAGGAAATACTGTAGTACACAATATTTTCTATAGGAAATACTGTAGTACACAATATTTTCTATAGGAAATACTGTAGTACACAATATTTTCTATAGGAAATACTGTAGTACACAATATTTTCTATAGGAAATACTGTAGTACACAATATTTTCAATAGGAAATACTGTAGTACACAATATTTTCTATAGGAAATACTGTAGTACACAATATTTTCTATAGGAAATACTGTAGTACACAATATTTTCTATAGGAAATACTGTAGTACATAATATTTTCTATAGGAAATACTGTAGTACACAATATTTTCTATAGGAAATACTGTAGTACACAATATTTGCTATAGGAAATACTGTAGTACACAATATTTTCTATAGGAAATACTGTAGTACACAATATTTTCTATAGGAAATACTGTAGTACACAATATTTTCTATAGGAAATACTGTAGTACACAATATTTTCTATAGGATATACTGTAGTACACAATATTTTCTATATGAAATACTGTAGTACACAATATTTTCTATAGGAAATACTGTAGTACACAATATTTTCTATAGGAAATGCTGTAGTACACAATATTTTCTATAGGAAATGCTGTAGTACACAATATTTTCTATAGGAAATGCTGTAGTACACAATATTTTCTATAGGAAATGCTGTAGTACACAATATTTTCTATAGGAAATGCTGTAGTACACAATATTTTCTATAGGAAATGCTGTAGTACACAATATTTTCTATAGGAAATACTGTAGTATACAATATTTTCTATAGGAAATACTGTAGTACACAATATTTTCCATAGGAAATACTGTAGTACACAATACTTTCTATATTAAATACTGTAGTACACAATATTTTCTATAGGAAATACTGTAGTACACAATATTTTCTATAGGAAATACTGTAGTACACAATATTTTCTATAGGAAATACTATAGTAAACAATATTTTCTATAGGAAATACTGTAGTACACAATATTTTCTATAGGAAATACTGTAGTACACAATATTTTCTATAGGAAATACTGTAGTACACAATATTTTCTATAGGAAATACTGTAGTTCACAATATTTTCTATAGGAAATACTGTAGTACACAATATTTTCTATAGGAAATACTGTAGTACACAATATTTTCTATAGGAAATACTGTAGTACACAATATTTTCTATAGGAAATACTGTAGTACACAATATTTTCTATAGGAAATACTGTAGTACACAATATTTTCTATAGGAAATACTGTAGTACACAATATTTTCTATAGGAAATACTGTAGTACACAATATTTTCTATAGGAAATACTGTAGTACACAATATTTTCTATAGGAAATACCGTAGTACACAATATTTTCTATAGGAAATACTATAGTACACAACATTTTCTATAGGAAATACTGTAGTACACAATATTTTCTATAGGAAATAATATAGTACACAATATTTTCTATAGGAAATACTGTAGTACACAATATTTTCTATAGGAAATACTGTAGTACTCAATATTTTCTATAGGAAATACTGTAGTACACAATATTTTCTATAGGAAATATTGTAGTACACAATATTTTCTATAGGAAATACTGTAGTACACAATATTTTCTATAGGAAATACTGTAGTACACAATATTTTCTATAGGAAATACTGTAGTACACAATATTTTCTATAGGAAATACTGTAGTACACAATATTTGCTATAGGAAATACTGTAGTACACAATATTTTCTATAGGAAATACTGTAGTACACAATATTTTCTATAGGAAATACTGTAGTACACAATATTTTCTATAGGAAATACTGTAGTACACAATATTTTCTATAGGAAATACTGTAGTACACAATATTTTCTATAGGAAATACTGTAGTACACAATATTTTCTATAGGAAATACTGTAGTACACAATATTTTCTATAGGAAATACTGTAGTACACAATATTTTCTATAGGAAATACTGTAGTACACAATATTTTCTATAGGAAATACTGTAGTACACAATATTTTCTATAGGAAATACTGTAGTACACAATATTTTCTATAGGAAATACTGTAGTACACAATATTTTCTATAGGAAATACTGTAGTACATAATATTTTCTATAGGAAATACTGTAGTACACAATATTTTCTATAGGAAATACTGTAGTACACAATATTTTCTATAGGAAATACTGAAGTACACAATATTTTCTATAGGAAATACTGAAGTACACAATATTTTCTATAGGAAATACTGAAGTACACAATATTTTCTATAGGAAATACTGAAGTACACAATATTTTCTATAGGAAGTACACAATATTTTCTATAGGAAATACTGTAGTACACAATATTTTCTATAGGAAATACTGTAGTACACAATATTTTCTATAGGAAATACTGTAGTACACAATATTTTCTATAGGAAATACTGTAGTACACAATATTTTCTATATGAAATACTGTAGTACACAATATTTTCTATAGGAAATACTGTAGTACACAATATTTTCTATAGGAAATGCTGTAGTACACAATATTTTCTATAGGAAATGCTGTAGTACACAATATTTTCTATAGGAAATGCTGTAGTACACAATATTTTCTATAGGAAATGCTGTAGTACACAATATTTTCTATAGGAAATGCTGTAGTACACAATATTTTCTATAGGAAATGCTGTAGTACACAATATTTTCTATAGGAAATGCTGTAGTACACAATATTTTCTATAGGAAATGCTGTAGTACACAATATTTTCTATAGGAAATACTGTAGTATACAATATTTTCTATAGGAAATACTGTAGTACACAATATTTTCCATAGGAAATACTGTAGTACACAATACTTTCTATATTAAATACTGTAGTACACAATATTTTCTATAGGAAATACTGTAGTACACAATATTTTCTATAGGAAATACTGTAGTACACAATATTTTCTATAGGAAATACTATAGTACACAATATTTTCTATAGGAAATACTGTAGTACACAATATTTTCTATAGGAAATACTGTAGTACACAATATTTTCTATAGGAAATACTGTAGTACACAATATTTTCTATAGGAAATACTGTAGTACACAATATTTTCTATAGGAAATACTGTAGTACACAATATTTTCTATAGGAAATACTGTAGTACACAATATTTTCTATAGGAAATACTGTAGTACACAATATTTTCTATAGGAAATACTGTAGTACACAATATTTTCTATAGGAAATACTGTAGTACACAATATTTTCTATAGGAAATACTGTAGTACACAATATTTTCTATAGGAAATACTGTAGTACACAATATTTTCTATAGGAAATACTGTAGTACACAATATTTTCTATAGGAAATACCGTAGTACACAATATTTTCTATAGGAAATACTATAGTACACAACATTTTCTATAGGAAATACTGTAGTACACAATATTTTCTATAGGAAATAATATAGTACACAATATTTTCTATAGGAAATACTGTAGTACACAATATTTTCTATAGGAAATACTGTAGTACTCAATATTTTCTATAGGAAATACTGTAGTACACAATATTTTCTATAGGAAATATTGTAGTACACAATATTTTCTATAGGAAATACTGTAGTACACAATATTTTCTATAGGAAATACTGTAGTACACAATATTTTCTATAGGAAATACTGTAGTACACAATATTTGCTATAGGAAATACTGTAGTACACAATATTTTCTATAGGAAATACTGTAGTACACAATATTTTCTATAGGAAATACTGTAGTACACAATATTTTCTATAGGAAATACTGTAGTACACAATATTTTCTATAGGAAATACTGTAGTACACAATATTTTCTATAGGAAATACTGTAGTACACAATATTTTCTATAGGAAATACTGTAGTACACAATATTTTCTATAGGAAATACTGTAGTACACAATATTTTCTATAGGAAATACTGTAGTACACAATATTTTCTATAGGAAATACTGTAGTACACAATATTTTCTATAGGAAATACTGTAGTACACAATATTTTCTATAGGAAATACTGTAGTACACAATATTTTCTATAGGAAATACTGTAGTACACAATATTTTCTATAAGAAATACTGTAGTACATAATATTTTCTATAGGAAATACTGTAGTACACAATATTTTCTATAGGAAATACTGTAGTACACAATATTTTCTATAGGAAATACTGAAGTACACAATATTTTCTATAGGAAATACTGAAGTACACAATATTTTCTATAGGAAATACTGAAGTACACAATATTTTCTATAGGAAATACTGAAGTACACAATATTTTCTATAGGAAGTACACAATATTTTCTATAGGAAATACTGTAGTACACAATATTTTCTATAGGAAATACTGTAGTACACAATATTTTCTATAGGAAATACTGTAGTACACAATATTTTCTATAGGAAATACTGTAGTACACAATATTTTCTATATGAAATACTGTAGTACACAATATTTTCTATAGGAAATACTGTAGTACACAATATTTTCTATAGGAAATGCTGTAGTACACAATATTTTCTATAGGAAATGCTGTAGTACACAATATTTTCTATAGGAAATGCTGTAGTACACAATATTTTCTATAGGAAATGCTGTAGTACACAATATTTTCTATAGGAAATGCTGTAGTACACAATATTTTCTATAGGAAATGCTGTAGTACACAATATTTTCTATAGGAAATGCTGTAGTACACAATATTTTCTATAGGAAATACTGTAGTATACAATATTTTCTATAGGAAATACCGTAGTACATAATATTTTCTAGAGGAAATACTGTAGTACACAATATTTTCTATAGGAAATACTGTAGTACACAATACTTTCTATAGGAAATACTGTAGTACACAATATTTTCTATAGGAAATACTGTAGTACACAATATTTTCTATAGGAAATACTGTAGTACACAATATTTTCTATAGGAAATACTATAGTACACAATATTTTCTATAGGAAATACTATAGTACACAATATTTTCTATAGGAAATACTGTAGTACACAATATTTTCTATAGGAAATACTGTAGTACACAATATTTTCTATAGGAAATACTGTAGTACACAATATTTTCTATAGGAAATACTGTAGTACACAATATTTTCTATAGGAAATACTGTAGTACACAATATTTTCTATAGGAAATACTGTAGTACACAATATTTTCTATAGGAAATACTGTAGTACACAATATTTTCTATAGGAAATACCGTAGTACACAATATTTTCTATAGGAAATACTATAGTACACAACATTTTCTATAGGAAATACTGTAGTACACAATATTTTCTATAGGAAATACTGTAGTACACAATATTTTCTATAGGAAATACTGTAGTACACAATATTTTCTATAGGAAATACTGTAGTACTCAATATTTTCTATAGGAAATACTGTAGTACACAATATTTTCTATAGGAAATATTGTAGTACACAATATTTTCTATAGGAAATACTGAAGTACACAATATTTTCTATAGGAAATACTGTAGTACACAATATTTTCTATAGGAAATACTGTAGTACACAATATTTTCTATAGGAAATACTGTAGTACACAGTATTTTCTATAGGAAATACTGTAGTACATAATATTTTCTATAGGAAATACTGTAGTACACAGTATTTTTTATAGGAAATACTGTAGTACATAATATTTTCTATAGGAAATACTGTAGTACACAATATTTTCTATAGGAAATACTGTAGTACACAATATTTTCTATAGGAAATACTGTAGTACACAATATTTTCTATAGGAAATACTGTAGTACACAATATTTTCTATAGGAAATACTGTAGTACACAATATTTTCTATAGGAAATACTGTAGTAGACAATATTTTCTATAGGAAATACTGTAGTACACAATATTTTCTATAGGAAATACTGTAGTACACAATATTTTCTATAGGAAATACTGTAGTACACAATATTTTCTATAGGAAATACTGTAGTACACAATATTTTCTATAGGAAATACTGTAGTACACAATATTTTCTATAGGAAATACTGTAGTACACAATATTTTCTATAGGAAATACTGTAGTACACAATATTTTCTATAGGAAATACTGTAGTACACAATATTTTCTATAGGAAATACTGTAGTACACAATATTTTCTATAGGAAATACTGTAGTACATAATATTTTCTATAGGAAATACTGTAGTACACAATATTTTCTATAGGAAATACTGTAGTACACAATATTTGCTATAGGAAATACTGTAGTACACAATATTTTCTATAGGAAATACTGTAGTACACAATATTTTCTATAGGAAATACTGTAGTACACAATATTTTCTATAGGATATACTGTAGTACACAATATTTTCTATATGAAATACTGTAGTACACAATATTTTCTATAGGAAATACTGTAGTACACAATATTTTCTATAGGAAATGCTGTAGTACACAATATTTTCTATAGGAAATACTGTAGTACACAATATTTTCTATAGGAAATACTGTAGTACACAATATTTTCTATAGGAAATACTGTAGTACACAATATTTTCTATAGGAAATACTGTAGTACACAATATTTTCTATAGGAAATACTGTAGTACACAATATTTTCTATAGGAAATACTGTAGTACATAATATTTTCTATAGGAAATACTGTAGTACACAATATTTTCTATAGGAAATACTGTAGTACACAATATTTGCTATAGGAAATACTGTAGTACACAATATTTTCTATAGGAAATACTGTAGTACACAATATTTTCTATAGGAAATACTGTAGTACACAATATTTTCTATAGGATATACTGTAGTACACAATATTTTCTATATGAAATACTGTAGTACACAATATTTTCTATAGGAAATACTGTAGTACACAATATTTTCTATAGGAAATGCTGTAGTACACAATATTTTCTATAGGAAATGCTGTAGTACACAATATTTTCTATAGGAAATGCTGTAGTACACAATATTTTCTATAGGAAATGCTGTAGTACACAATATTTTCTATAGGAAATGCTGTAGTACACAATATTTTCTATAGGAAATGCTGTAGTACACAATATTTTCTATAGGAAATACTGTAGTATACAATATTTTCTATAGGAAATACTGTAGTACACAATATTTTCTATAGGAAATACTGTAGTACACAATACTTTCTATATTAAATACTGTAGTACACAATATTTTCTATAGGAAATACTGTAGTACACAATATTTTCTATAGGAAATACTGTAGTACACAATATTTTCTATAGGAAATACTATAGTACACAATATTTTCTATAGGAAATACTGTAGTACACAATATTTTCTATAGGAAATACTGTAGTACACAATATTTTCTATAGGAAATACTGTAGTACACAATATTTTCTATAGGAAATACTGTAGTACACAATATTTTCTATAGGAAATACTGTAGTACACAATATTTTCTATAGGAAATACTGTAGTACACAATATTTTCTATAGGAAATACTGTAGTACACAATATTTTCTATAGGAAATACTGTAGTACACAATATTTTCTATAGGAAATACTGTAGTACACAATATTTTCTATAGGAAATACTGTAGTACACAATATTTTCTATAGGAAATACTGTAGTACACAATATTTTCTATAGGAAATACTGTAGTACACAATATTTTCTATAGGAAATACTGTAGTACACAATATTTTCTATAGGAAATACCGTAGTACACAATATTTTCTATAGGAAATACTATAGTACACAACATTTTCTATAGGAAATACTGTAGTACACAATATTTTCTATAGGAAATAATATAGTACACAATATTTTCTATAGGAAATACTGTAGTACACAATATTTTCTATAGGAAATACTGTAGTACTCAATATTTTCTATAGGAAATACTGTAGTACACAATATTTTCTATAGGAAATATTGTAGTACACAATATTTTCTATAGGAAATACTGTAGTACACAATATTTTCTATAGGAAATACTGTAGTACACAATATTTTCTATAGGAAATACTGTAGTACACAATATTTGCTATAGGAAATACTGTAGTACACAATATTTTCTATAGGAAATACTGTAGTACATAATATTTTCTATAGGAAATACTGTAGTACACAATATTTTCTATAGGAAATACTGTAGTAAACAATATTTTCTATAGGAAATACAGAAGTACACAATATTTTCTATAGGAAATACTGAAGTACACAATATTTTCTATAGGAAATACTGCAGTACACAATATTTTCTATAGGAAATACTGAAGTACACAATATTTTCTATAGGAAATACTGAAGTACACAATATTTTCTATAGGAAATACTGAAGTACACAATATTTTCTATAGGAAATACTGAAGTACACAATATTTTCTATAGGAAATACTGAAGTACACAATATTTTCTATAGGAAATACTGTAGTACACAATATTTTCTATAGGAAATACTGTAGTACACAGTATTTTCTATAGGAAATACTGTAGTACATAATATTTTCTATAGGAAATACTGTAGTACACTGTATTTTCTATAGGAAATACTGTAGTACATAATATTTTCTATAGGAAATACTGTAGTACACAATATTTTCTATAGGAAATACTGTAGTACACAATATTTTCTATAGGAAATACTGTAGTACACAATATTTTCTATAGGAAATACTGAAGTACACAATATTTTCTATAGGAAATACTGTAGTACACAATATTTTCTATAGGAAATACTGTAGTACACAATATTTTCTATATGAAATACTGTAGTACACAATATTTTCTATAGGAAATACTGTAGTACACAATATTTTCTATAGGAAATGCTGTAGTACACAATATTTTCTATAGGAAATGCTGTAGTACACAATATTTTCTATAGGAAATGCTGTAGTACACAATATTTTCTATAGGAAATACTCTAGTACACAATATTTTCTATAGGAAATACTGTAACAATATTTTCTATAAGAAATACTGTAACAATATTTTCTATAGGAAATACTGTAGTACACAATATTTTCTATAGGAAATGCTGTAGTACACAATATTTTCTATAGGAAATACTGTAGTACACAATATTTTCTATAGGAAATACTGTAGTACACAATATTTTCTATAGGAAATACTGTAGTACATAATATTTTCTATAGGAAATACTATAGTACACAATATTTTTTATAGGAAATAATATAGTACACAATATTTTCTATAGGAAATACTGTAGTACACAATATTTTCTATAGGAAATACTGTAGTACACAATATTTTCTATAGGAAATACTGTAGTACACAATATTTTCTATAGGAAATACTGTAGTACATAATATTTTCTATAGGAAATACTGTAATAATATTTTCTATAGGAAATACTGTAGTACACAATATTTTCTATAGGAAATGCTGTAGTACACAATATTTTCTATAGGAAATACTGTAGTACACAATATTTTCTATAGGAAATACTGTAGTACACAATATTTTCTATAGGAAATACTGTAGTACATAATATTTTCTATAGGAAATACTATAGTACACAATATTTTTTATAGGAAATACTGTAACAATATTTTCTATAGGAAATACTGTAACAATATTTTCTATAGGAAATACTGTAACAATATTTTCTATAGGAAATACTGTAACAATATTTTCTATAGGAAATACTGTAGAACACAATATTTTCTATAGGAAATACTGTAGTACATAATATTTTCTATAGGAAATACTATAGTACACAATATTTTTTATAGGAAATACTATAGTACACAATATTTTCTATAGGAAATACTGTAGTACACAATATTTTCTATAGGAAATACTGTAGTCCACAATATTTTATATAGGAAATACTCTAGTACACAATATTTTCTATAGGAAATACTGTAACAATATTTTCTATAGGAAATACTGTAACAATATTTTCTATAGGAAATACTGTAACAATATTTTCTATAGGAAATACTGTAGTACACAATATTTTCTATAGGAAATGCTGTAGTACACAATATTTGCTATAGGAAATGCTGTAGTACACAATATTTTCTATAGGAAATGCTTTAGTACACAATATTTTCTATAGGAAATACTGTAGTACACAATATTTTCTATAGGAAATACTGTAGTACACAATATTTTCTATAGGAAATACTGTAGTACACAATATTTTCTATAGGAAATACTGTAGTACACAATATTTTCTATAGGAAATACTGTAGTACACAATATTTTCTATAGGAAATACTGTAGTACACAATATTTTCTATAGGAAATACTGTAGTACACTATATTTTCTATAGGAAATACTGTAGTACACAATATTTTCTATAGGAAATACTGTAGTACACAATATTTTCTATAGGAAATACTGTAGTACACAATATTTTCTATAGGAAATACTGTAGTACACAATATTTTCTATAGGAAATACTGTAGTACACAATATTTTCTATAGGAAATACTGTAGTACACAATATTTTCTATAGGAAATACTGTAGTACACAATATTTTCTATAGGAAATACTGTAGTACACAATATTTTCTATAGGAAATACTGTAGTACACTATATTTTCTATAGGAAATACTGTAGTACTCAATATTTTCTATAGGAAATACTGTAGTACACAATATTTTCTATAGGAAATATTGTAGTACACAATATTTTCTATAGGAAATACTGAAGTACACAATATTTTCTATAGGAAATACTGTAGTACACAATATTTTCTATAGGAAATACTGTAGTACACAATATTTTCTATAGGAAATACTGTAGTACACAATATTTTCTATAGGAAATACTGTAGTACACAATATTTTCTATAGGAAATACTGTAGTACACAGTATTTTCTATAGGAAATACTGTAGTACATAATATTTTCTATAGGAAATACTGTAGTACACAATATTTTCTATAGGAAATACTGTAGTACACAATATTTTCTATAGGAAATACTGTAGTACACAATATTTTCTATAGGAAATACTGTAGTACACAATATTTTCTATAGGAAATACTGTAGTACACAATATTTTCTATAGGAAATACTGTAGTACACAATATTTTCTATAGGAAATACTGTAGTACACAATATTTTCTATAGGAAATACTGTAGTACACAATATTTTCTATAGGAAATACTGTAGTACACAATATTTTCTATAGAAAATACTGTAGTACACAATATTTTCTATAGGAAATACTGTAGTACACAATATTTTCTATAGGAAATACTGTAGTACACAATATTTTCTATAGGAAATACTGTAGTACACAATATTTTCTATAGGAAATACTGTAGTACACAATATTTTCTATAGGAAATACTGTAGTACACAATATTTTCTATAGGAAATACTGTAGTACACAATATTTTCTATAGGAAATACTGTAGTACACAATATTTTCTATAGGAAATACTGTAGTACACAATATTTTCTATAGGAAATACTGTAGTACACAATATTTTCTATAGGAAATACTGAAGTACACATTATTTTCTATAGGAAATACTGAAGTACACAATATTTTCTATAGGAAATACTGAAGTACACAATATTTTCTATAGGAAATACTGAAGTACACAATATTTTCTATAGGAAATACTGAAGTACACAATATTTTCTATAGGAAATACTGAAGTACACAATATTTTCTATAGGAAATACTGTAGTACACAATATTTTCTATAGGAAATACTGTAGTACACAATATTTTCTATAGGAAATACTGTAGTACACAATATTTTCTATAGGAAATACTGTAGTACACAATATTTTCTATAGGAAATACTCTAGTACATAATATTTTCTATAGGAAATACTGTAGTACACAATATTTTCTATAGGAAATACTGTAGTACACAATATTTTCTATAGGAAATACTGTAGTACACAATATTTTCTATAGGAAATACTGTAGTACACAATATTTTCTATAGGAAATACTGTAGTACACAATATTTTCTATAGGATATACTGTAGTACACAATATTTTCTATATGAAATACTGTAGTACACAATATTTTCTATAGGAAATACTGTAGTACACAATATTTTCTATAGGAAATGCTGTAGTACACAATATTTTCTATAGGAAATGCTGTAGTACACAATATTTTCTATAGGAAATGCTGTAGTACACAATATTTTCTATAGGAAATGCTGTAGTACACAATATTTTCTATAGGAAATGCTGTAGTACACAATATTTTCTATAGGAAATGCTGTAGTACACAATATTTTCTATAGGAAATACTGTAGTATACAATATTTTCTATAGGAAATACCGTAGTACACAATATTTTCTAGAGGAAATACTGTAGTACACAATATTTTCTATAGGAAATACTGTAGTACACAATACTTTCTATAGGAAATACTGTAGTACACAATATTTTCTATAGGAAATACTGTAGTACACAATATTTTCTATAGGAAATACTATAGTACACAATATTTTCTATAGGAAATACTGTAGTACACAATATTTTCTATAGGAAATACTGTAGTACACAATATTTTCTATAGGAAATACTGTAGTACACAATATTTTCTATAGGAAATACTGTAGTACACAATATTTTCTATAGGAAATACTGTAGTACACAATATTTTCTATAGGAAATACTGTAGTACACAATATTTTCTATAGGAAATACTGTAGTACACAATATTTTCTATAGGAAATACTGTAGTACACAATATTTTCTATAGGAAATACTGTAGTACACAATATTATCTATAGGAAATACTGTAGTACACAATATTTTCTATAGGGAATACTGTAGTACACAATATTTTCTATAGGAAATACTGTAGTACACAATATTTTCTATAGGAAATACTGTAGTACACAATATTTTCTATAGGAAATACTGTAGTACACAATATTTTCTATAGGAAATACCGTAGTACACAATATTTTCGATAGGAAATACTATAGTACACAACATTTTCTATAGGAAATACTGTAGTACACAATATTTTCTATAGGAAATACTGTAGTACACAATATTTTCTATAGGAAATACTGTAGTACACAATATTTTCTATAGGAAATACTGTAGTACTCAATATTTTCTATAGGAAATACTGTAGTACACAATATTTTCTATAGGAAATATTGTAGTACACAATATTTTCTATAGGAAATACTGTAGTACACAATATTTTCTATAGGCAATACTGTAGTACACAATATTTTCTATAGGAAATACTGTAGTACACAATATTTGCTATAGGAAATACTGTAGTACACAATATTTTCTATAGGAAATACTGTAGTACATAATATTTTCTATAGGAAATACTGTAGTACACAATATTTTCTATAGGAAATACTGTAGTAAACAATATTTTCTATAGGAAATACAGAAGTACACAATATTTTCTATAGGAAATACTGAAGTACACAATATTTTCTATAGGAAATACTGAAGTACACAATATTTTCTATAGGAAATACTGAAGTACACAATATTTTCTATAGGAAATACTGAAGTACACAATATTTTCTATAGGAAATACTGAAGTACACAATATTTTCTATAGGAAATACTGAAGTACACAATATTTTCTATAGGAAATACTGTAGTACACAATATTTTCTATAGGAAATACTGTAGTACACAGTATTTTCTATAGGAAATACTGTAGTACATAATATTTTCTATAGGAAATACTGTAGTACACTGTATTTTCTATAGGAAATACTGTAGTACATAATATTTTCTATAGGAAATACTGTAGTACACAATATTTTCTATAGGAAATACTGTAGTACACAATATTTTCTATAGGAAATACTGTAGTACACAATATTTTCTATAGGAAATACTGTAGTACACAATATTTTCTATAGGAAATACTGAAGTACACAATATTTTCTATAGGAAATACTGTAGTACACAATATTTTCTATAGGAAATACTGTAGTACACAATATTTTCTATATGAAATACTGTAGTACACAATATTTTCTATAGGAAATACTGTAGTACACAATATTTTCTATAGGAAATGCTGTAGTACACAATATTTTCTATAGGAAATGCTGTAGTACACAATATTTTCTATAGGAAATGCTGTAGTACACAATATTTTCTATAGGAAATACTCTAGTACACAATATTTTCTATAGGAAATACTGTAACAATATTTTCTATAAGAAATACTGTAACAATATTTTCTATAGGAAATACTGTAGTACACAATATTTTCTATAGGAAATGCTGTAGTACACAATATTTTCTATAGGAAATACTGTAGTACACAATATTTTCTATAGGAAATACTGTAGTACACAATATTTTCTATAGGAAATACTGTAGTACATAATATTTTCTATAGGAAATACTATAGTACACAATATTTTTTATAGGAAATACTATAGTACACAATATTTTCTATAGGAAATACTGTAGTACACAATATTTTCTATAGGAAATACTGTAGTACACAATATTTTCTATAGGAAATACTGTAGTACACAATATTTTCTATAGGAAATACTGTAGTACATAATATTTTCTATAGGAAATACTGTAACAATATTTTCTATAGGAAATACTGTAACAATATTTTCTATAGGAAATACTGTAGTACACAATATTTTCTATAGGAAATGCTGTAGTACACAATATTTTCTATAGGAAATACTGTAGTACACAATATTTTCTATAGGAAATACTGTAGTACACAATATTTTCTATAGGAAATACTGTAGTACATAATATTTTCTATAGGAAATACTATAGTACACAATATTTTTTATAGGAAATACTATAGTACACAATATTTTCTATAGGAAATACTGTAGTACACAATATTTTCTATAGGAAATACTGTAGTACACAATATTTTATATAGGAAATACTGTAGTACACAATATTTTCTATAGGAAATACTCTAGTACACAATATTTTCTATAGGAAATGCTCTAGTACACAATATTTTCTATAGGAAATACTGTAACAATATTTTCTATAGGAAATACTGTAACAATATTTTCTATAGGAAATACTGTAACAATATTTTCTATAGGAAATACTGTAGTACACAATATTTGCTATAGGAAATGCTGTAGTACACAATATTTTCTATAGGAAATGCTTTAGTACACAATATTTTCTATAGGAAATACTGTAGTACACAATATTTTCTATAGGAAATACTGTAGTACACAATATTTTCTATAGGAAATACTGTAGTACACAATATTTTCTATAGGAAATACTGTAGTACACAATATTTTCTATAGGAAATACTGCAGTACAGAATATTTTCTATAGGAAATACTGTAGTACAGAATATTTTCTATAGGAAATACTGTAGTACAGAATATTTTCTATAGGAAATGCTGTAGTACACAATATTTTCTATAGGAAATGCTGTAGTACACAATATTTTCTATAGGAAATGCTGTAGTACACAATATTTTCTATAGGAAATGATGTAGTACACAATATTTTCTATACGAAATACTGTAGTACACAATATTTTCTATACGAAATACTGTAGTACACAATATTTTCTATAGGAAATACTGTAGTACACAATATTTTCTATAGGAAATACTGTAGTACACAATATTTTCTATAGGAAATACTGTAGTACACTATATTTTCTATAGGAAATACTGTAGTACACAATATTTTCTATAGGAAATACTGTAGTACACAATATTTTCTATAGGAAATACTGTAGTACACAATATTTTCTATAGGAAATACTGTAGTACACAATATTTTCTATAGGAAATACTGTAGTACACAATATTTTCTATAGGAAATACTGTAGTACACAATATTTTCTATAGGAAATACTGTAGTACACAATATTTTCTATAGGAAATACTGTAGTACACAATATTTTCTATAGGAAATACTGTAGTACACAATATTTTCTATAGGGAATACTGTAGTACACAATATTTTCTATAGGAAATACTGTAGTACACAATATTTTCTATAGGAAATACTGCAGTACAGAATATTTTCTATAGGAAATACTGTAGTAGAGAATATTTTCTATAGGAAATACTGTAGTACACAATATTTTCTATAGGAAATACTGTAGTACACAATATTTTCTGTAGGAAATACTGTAGTACACAATATTTTCTGTAGGAAATACTTTAGTACAGAATATTTTCTATAGGAAGTACTGTAGTACAGAATATTTTCTATAGGAAATACTGTAGTACACAATATTTTCTATAGGAAATACTGTAGTACACAATATTATCTATAGGAAATACTGTAGTACACAATATTTTCTATAGGAAATACTGTAGTACACAATATTTTCTATAGGAAATACTGTAGTACACAATATTTTCTATAGGAAGTACTGTAGTACACAATATTTTCTATAGGAAATACTGTAGTACACAATATTTTCAATAGGAAATACTGTAGTATACAATATTTTCTATAGGAAATACTGTAGTACACAATATTTTCTATAGGAAATACTCTAGTACACAATATTTTCCATAGGAAATACTGTAGTACACAATATTTTCTATAGGAAATACTGTAGTACACAATATTTTCTATAGGAAATACTGTAGTACATAATATTTTCTATAGGAAATACTATAGTACACAATATTTTTTATAGGAAATACTATAGTACACAATATTTTCTATAGGAAATACTGTAGTGCACAATATTTTCTATAGGAAATACTGTAGTACACAATATTTTATATAGGAAATACTGTAGTACACAATATTTTCTATAGGAAATACTCTAGTACACAATATTTTCTATAGGAAATGCTCTAGTACACAATATTTTCTATAGGAAATACTGTAACAATATTTTCTATAGGAAATACTGTAACAATATTTTCTATAGGAAATACTGTAACAATATTTTCTATAGGAAATACTGTAGTACACAATATTTTCTATAGGAAATGCTGTAGTACACAATATTTGCTATAGGAAATGCTGTAGTACACAATATTTTCTATAGGAAATGCTTTAGTACACAATATTTTCTATAGGAAATACTGTAGTACACAATATTTTCTATAGGAAATACTGTAGTACACAATATTTTCTATAGGAAATACTGTAGTACACAATATTTTCTATAGGAAATACTGTAGTACACAATATTTTCTATAGGAAATACTGCAGTACAGAATATTTTCTATAGGAAATACTGTAGTACAGAATATTTTCTATAGGAAATACTGTAGTACAGAATATTTTCTATAGGAAATGCTGTAGTACACAATATTTTCTATAGGAAATGCTGTAGTACACAATATTTTCTATAGGAAATGCTGTAGTACACAATATTTTCTATAGGAAATGCTGTAGTACACAATATTTTCTATACGAAATACTGTAGTACACAATATTTTCTATACGAAATACTGTAGTACACAATATTTTCTATAGGAAATACTGTAGTACACAATATTTTCTATAGGAAATACTGTAGTACACAATATTTTCTATAGGAAATACTGTAGTACACTATATTTTCTATAGGAAATACTGTAGTACACAATATTTTCTATAGGAAATACTGTAGTACACAATATTTTCTATAGGAAATACTGTAGTACACAATATTTTCTATAGGAAATACTGTAGTACACAATATTTTCTATAGGAAATACTGTAGTACACAATATTTTCTATAGGAAATACTGTAGTACACAATATTTTCTATAGGAAATACTGTAGTGCACAATATTTTCTATAGGAAATATTTTCTATAGGAAATACTGTAGTACACAATATTTTCTATAGGGAATACTGTAGTACACAATATTTTCTATAGGAAATACTGTAGTACACAATATTTTCTATAGGAAATACTGTAGTACACAATATTTTCTATAGGAAATACTGCAGTACAGAATATTTTCTATAGGAAATACTGTAGTAGAGAATATTTTCTATAGGAAATACTGTAGTACAGAATATTTTCTATAGGAAATACTGTAGTACACAATATTTTCTGTAGGAAATACTGTAGTACAAAATATTTTCTGTAGGAAATACTTTAGTACAGAATATTTTCTATAGGAAGTACTGTAGTACAGAATATTTTCTATAGGAAATACTGTAGTACACAATATTTTCTATAGGAAATACTGTAGTACACAATATTTTCTATAGGAAATACTGTAGTACACAATATTTTCTATAGGAAATACTGTAGTACACAATATTTTCTATAGGAAATACTGTAGTACACAATATTTTCTATAGGAAGTACTGTAGTACACAATATTTTCTATAGGAAATACTGTAGTACACAATATTTTCAATAGGAAATACTGTAGTATACAATATTTTCTATAGGAAATACTGTAGTACACAATATTTTCTATAGGAAATACTCTAGTACACAATATTTTCCATAGGAAATACTGTAGTACACAATATTTTCTATAGGAAATACTGTAGTACACAATATTTTCTATAGGAAATGCTGTAGTACACAATATTTTCTATAGGAAATACTGTAGTACACAATATTTTCTATAGGAAATACTGTAGTACACAATATTTTCTATAGGAAATACTGTAGTACACAATATTTTCTATAGGAAATACTGTAGTACACAATATTTTCTATAGGAAATACTGTAGTACACAATATTTTCTATAGGAAATACTGTAGTACACAATATTTTCTATAGGAAATACTGTAGTACACAATATTTTCTATAGGAAATACTGTAGTACACAATATTTTCTATAGGAAATACTCTAGTACACAATATTTTCTATAGGAAATACTGCAGTACAGAATATTTTCTATAGGAAATACTGTAGTACAGAATACAATATTTTCTATAGGAAATACTGTAGTACACAATATTTTCTATAGGAAATACTGTAGTACACAATATTTTCTATAGGAAATACTGTAGTACACAATATTTTCTATAGGAAATACTGTAGTACACAATATTTTCTATAGGAAATACTGTAGTACACAATATTTTCTATAGGAAATGCTGTAGTACACAATATTTTCTATAGGAAATACTGTAGTACACAATATTTTCTATAGGAAATACTCTAGTACACAATATTTTCTATAGGAAATACTCTAGTACACAATATTTTCTATAGGAAATACTGTAGTACACAATATTTTCTATAGGAAATACTGTAGTACATAATATTTTCTATAGGAAATACTATAGTACACAATATTTTTTATAGGAAATACTATAGTACACAATATTTTCTATAGGAAATACTGTAGTACACAATATTTTCTATAGGAAATACTGTAGTACACAATATTTTATATAGGAAATACTGTAGTACACAATATTTTCTATAGGAAATACTCTAGTACACAATATTTTCTATAGGAAATGCTCTAGTACACAATATTTTCTATAGGAAATACTGTAACAATATTTTCTATAGGAAATACTGTAACAATATTTTCTATAGGAAATACTGTAACAATATTTTCTATAGGAAATACTGTAGTACACAATATTTGCTATAGGAAATGCTGTAGTACACAATATTTTCTATAGGAAATGCTTTAGTACACAATATTTTCTATAGGAAATACTGTAGTACACAATATTTTCTATAGGAAATACTGTAGTACACAATATTTTCTATAGGAAATACTGTAGTACACAATATTTTCTATAGGAAATACTGTAGTACACAATATTTTCTATAGGAAATACTGCAGTACAGAATATTTTCTATAGGAAATACTGTAGTACAGAATATTTTCTATAGGAAATACTGTAGTACAGAATATTTTCTATAGGAAATGCTGTAGTACACAATATTTTCTATAGGAAATGCTGTAGTACACAATATTTTCTATAGGAAATGCTGTAGTACACAATATTTTCTATAGGAAATGCTGTAGTACACAATATTTTCTATAGGAAATACTGTAGTACACAATATTTTCTATACGAAATACTGTAGTACACAATATTTTCTATAGGAAATACTGTAGTACACAATATTTTCTATAGGAAATACTGTAGTACACAATATTTTCTATAGGAAATACTGTAGTACACTATATTTTCTATAGGAAATACTGTAGTACACAATATTTTCTATAGGAAATACTGTAGTACACAATATTTTCTATAGGAAATACTGTAGTACACAATATTTTCTATAGGAAATACTGTAGTACACAATATTTTCTATAGGAAATACTGTAGTACACAATATTTTCTATAGGAAATACTGTAGTACACAATATTTTCTATAGGAAATACTGTAGTACACAATATTTTCTATAGGAAATACTGTAGTACACAATATTTTCTATAGGAAATACTGTAGTACACAATATTTTCTATAGGGAATACTGTAGTACACAATATTTTCTATAGGAAATACTGTAGTACACAATATTTTCTATAGGAAATACTGCAGTACAGAATATTTTATATAGGAAATACTGTAGTAGAGAATATTTTCTATAGGAAATACTGTAGTACAGAATATTTTCTATAGGAAATACTGTAGTACACAATATTTTCTGTAGGAAATACTGTAGTACACAATATTTTCTGTAGGAAATACTTTAGTACAGAATATTTTCTATAGGAAGTACTGTAGTACAGAATATTTTCTATAGGAAATACTGTAGTACACAATATTTTCTATAGGAAATACTGTAGTACACAATATTATCTATAGGAAATACTGTAGTACACAATATTTTCTATAGGAAATACTGTAGTACACAATATTTTCTATAGGAAATACTGTAGTACACAATATTTTCTATAGGAAGTACTGTAGTACACAATATTTTCTATAGGAAATACTGTAGTACACAATATTTTCAATAGGAAATACTGTAGTATACAATATTTTCTATAGGAAATACTGTAGTACACAATATTTTCTATAGGAAATACTCTAGTACACAATATTTTCCATAGGAAATACTGTAGTACACAATATTTTCTATAGGAAATACTGTAGTACACAATATTTTCTATAGGAAATGCTGTAGTACACAATATTTTCTATAGGAAATACTGTAGTACACAATATTTTCTATAGGAAATACTGTAGTACACAATATTTTCTATAGGAAATACTGTAGTACACAATATTTTCTATAGGAAATACTGTAGTACACAATATTTTCTATAGGAAATACTGTAGTACACAATATTTTCTATAGGAAATACTGTAGTACACAATATTTTCTATAGGAAATACTGTAGTACACAATATTTTCTATAGGAAATACTCTAGTACACAATATTTTCTATAGGAAATACTGCAGTACAGAATATTTTCTATAGGAAATACTGTAGTACATAATATTTTCTATAGGAAATACTGTAACAATATTTTCTATAGGAAATACTGTAACAATATTTTCTATAGGAAATACTGTAGTACACAATATTTTCTATAGGAAATGCTGTAGTACACAATATTTTCTATAGGAAATACTGTAGTACACAATATTTTCTATAGGAAATACTGTAGTACACAATATTTTCTATAGGAAATACTGTAGTACATAATATTTTCTATAGGAAATACTATAGTACACAATATTTTTTATAGGAAATACTATAGTACACAATATTTTCTATAGGAAATACTGTAGTGCACAATATTTTCTATAGGAAATACTGTAGTACACAATATTTTATATAGGAAATACTGTAGTACACAATATTTTCTATAGGAAATACTCTAGTACACAATATTTTCTATAGGAAATGCTCTAGTACACAATATTTTCTATAGGAAATACTGTAACAATATTTTCTATAGGAAATACTGTAACAATATTTTCTATAGGAAATACTGTAACAATATTTTCTATAGGAAATACTGTAGTACACAATATTTTCTATAGGAAATGCTGTAGTACACAATATTTGCTATAGGAAATGCTGTAGTACACAATATTTTCTATAGGAAATGCTTTAGTACACAATATTTTCTATAGGAAATACTGTAGTACACAATATTTTCTATAGGAAATACTGTAGTACACAATATTTTCTATAGGAAATACTGTAGTACACAATATTTTCTATAGGAAATACTGTAGTACACAATATTTTCTATAGGAAATACTGCAGTACAGAATATTTTCTATAGGAAATACTGTAGTACAGAATATTTTCTATAGGAAATACTGTAGTACAGAATATTTTCTATAGGAAATGCTGTAGTACACAATATTTTCTATAGGAAATGCTGTAGTACACAATATTTTCTATAGGAAATGCTGTAGTACACAATATTTTCTATAGGAAATGCTGTAGTACACAATATTTTCTATACGAAATACTGTAGTACACAATATTTTCTATACGAAATACTGTAGTACACAATATTTTCTATAGGAAATACTGTAGTACACAATATTTTCTATAGGAAATACTGTAGTACACAATATTTTCTATAGGAAATACTGTAGTACACTATATTTTCTATAGGAAATACTGTAGTACACAATATTTTCTATAGGAAATACTGTAGTACACAATATTTTCTATAGGAAATACTGTAGTACACAATATTTTCTATAGGAAATACTGTAGTACACAATATTTTCTATAGGAAATACTGTAGTACACAATATTTTCTATAGGAAATACTGTAGTACACAATATTTTCTATAGGAAATACTGTAGTACACAATATTTTCTATAGGAAATATTTTCTATAGGAAATACTGTAGTACACAATATTTTCTATAGGGAATACTGTAGTACACAATATTTTCTATAGGAAATACTGTAGTACACAATATTTTCTATAGGAAATACTGCAGTACAGAATATTTTCTATAGGAAATACTGTAGTAGAGAATATTTTCTATAGGAAATACTGTAGTACAGAATATTTTCTATAGGAAATACTGTAGTACACAATATTTTCTGTAGGAAATACTGTAGTACACAATATTTTCTGTAGGAAATACTTTAGTACAGAATATTTTCTATAGGAAGTACTGTAGTACAGAATATTTTCTATAGGAAATACTGTAGTACACAATATTTTCTATAGGAAATACTGTAGTACACAATATTTTCTATAGGAAATACTGTAGTACACAATATTTTCTATAGGAAATACTGTAGTACACAATATTTTCTATAGGAAATACTGTAGTACACAATATTTTCTATAGGAAGTACTGTAGTACACAATATTTTCTATAGGAAATACTGTAGTACACAATATTTTCAATAGGAAATACTGTAGTATACAATATTTTCTATAGGAAATACTGTAGTACACAATATTTTCTATAGGAAATACTCTAGTACACAATATTTTCCATAGGAAATACTGTAGTACACAATATTTTCTATAGGAAATACTGTAGTACACAATATTTTCTATAGGAAATGCTGTAGTACACAATATTTTCTATAGGAAATACTGTAGTACACAATATTTTCTATAGGAAATACTGTAGTACACAATATTTTCTATAGGAAATACTGTAGTACACAATATTTTCTATAGGAAATACTGTAGTACACAATATTTTCTATAGGAAATACTGTAGTACACAATATTTTCTATAGGAAATACTCTAGTACACAATATTTTCTATAGGAAATACTGCAGTACAGAATATTTTCTATAGGAAATACTGCAGTACAGAATATTTTCTATAGGAAATACTGTAGTACAGAATACAATATTTTCTATAGGAAATACTGTAGTACACAATATTTTCTATAGGAAATACTGTAGTACACAATATTTTCTATAGGAAATACTGTAGTACACAATATTTTCTATAGGAAATACTGTAGTACACAATATTTTCTATAGGAAATACTGTAGTACACAATATTTTCTATAGGAAATGCTGTAGTACACAATATTTTCTATAGGAAATACTGTAGTACACAATATTTTCTATAGGAAATACTCTAGTATACAATATTTTCTATAGGAAATACTCTAGTACACAATATTTTCAATAGGAAATACTCTAGTACACAATATTTTCTATAGGAAATACTGTAACAATATTTTCTATAGGAAATACTGTAGTGCACAATATTTTCTATAGGAAATACTGTAGTACACAATATTTTCTATAGGAAATACTGTAGTACACAATATTTTCTATAGGAAATACTGTAGTACACAATATTTTCTATAGGAAATACTGCAGTACAGAATATTTTCTATAGGAAATACTGTAGTACAGAATATTTTCTATAGGAAATACTGTAGAACAGAATATTTTCTATAGGAAATACTGTAGTACACAATATTTTCTATAGGAAATACTGTAGTACAGAATATTTTCTATAGGAAGTACTGTAGTACAGAATATTTTCTATAGGAAATACTGTAGTACAGAATATTTTCTATAGGAAATACTGTAGTACAGAATATTTTCTATAGGAAATACTGTAGTACACAATATTTTCTATAGGAAATACTGTAGTACACAATATTTTCTATAGGAAATACTGTAGTACACAATATTTTCTATAGGAAATACTGTAGTACACAATATTTTCTATAGGAAATACTGTAGTACACAATATTTTCTATAGGAAATACTGTAGTACACAATATTTTCTATAGGAAATACTGTAGTACACAATATTTTCTATAGGAAATATTGTAGTACACAATATTTTCTATAGGAAATGCTGTAGTACACAATATTTTCTATAGGACATGCTGTAGTACACAATATTTTCTATGGGAAATGCTGTAGTACACAATATTTTCTATAGGAAATGCTGTAGTACACAATATTTTCTATAGGAAATACTGTAGTACACAATATTTTCTATAGGAAATACTGTAGTACACAATATTTTCTATAGGAAATACTGTAGTACACAATATTTTCTATAGGACATGCTGTAGTACACAATATTTTCTATAGGAAATGCTGTAGTACACAATATTTTCTATAGGAAATGCTGTAGTACACAATATTTTCTATAGGAAATACTGTAGTACACAATATTTTCTATAGGAAATACTGTAGTGCACAATATTTTCTATAGGAAATACTGTAGTACACAATATTTTCTATAGGAAATGATGTAGTACACAATATTTTCTATAGGAAATGCTGTAGTACACAATATTTTCTATAGGAAATGATGTAGTACACAATATTTTCTATAGGAAATACTGTAGTACACAATATTTTCTGTAGGAAATACTGTCGTACACAATATTTTCTATAGGAAATACTGTCGTACACAATATTTTCTATAGGAAATACTGTAGTACACAATATTTTCTATAGGAAATACTGTAGTACACAATATTTTCTATAGGAAATACTGTAGTACACAATATTTTCTATAGGAAATACTGTAGTACACAATATTTTCTATAGGAAGTACTGTAGTACACAATATTTTCTATAGGAAATACTGTAGTACACCATATTTTCTATTGGAAATACTGTAGTACACAATATTTTCTATAGGAAATACTGTAGTACACAATTTTTCTATAGGAAATACTGTAGTACTCAATATTTTCTATAGGAAATACTCTAGTACACAATATTTTCTATAGGAAATACTGTAGTACACAATATTTTCTATAGGAAATACTGTAGTACACAATATTTTCTATAGGAAATACTGTAGTAAACAATATTTTCTATAGGAAATACTGAAGTACACAATATTTTCTATAGGAAATGATGTAGTACACAATATTTTCTATAGGAAATACTGTAGTACACAATATTTTCTATAGGAAATACTGTAGTACACAATATTTTCTATAGGAAATACTGTAGTACACAATATTTTCTATATGAAATACTGTAGTACACAATATTTTCTATAGGAAATACTGTAGTACACAATATTTTCTATAGGAAATACTGTAGTACACAATATTTTCTATAGGAAATGCTGTAGTTCACAATATTTCTCTATAGGAAATGCTGTAGTACACAATATATTCTATAGGAAACACTGTAGTACACTATATTTTCTATAGGAAATACTGTAGTACACAATATTTTCTATAGGAAATACTGTAGCACACTAAATTTTCTATAGAAAATACTATAGTACACAATATTTTCTATTGGAAATACTATAGTACACAATATTTTCTATAGGAAATACTATATTACACAATATTTTCTATAGGAAATACTATAGTACACAATATTTTCTATAGGAAATACTGTAGTACACAATATTTTCTATAGGAAATACTGTAGTACACAATATTTTCTATTGGAAATACTGTAGTACACAATATTTTCTATTGGAAATACTGTAGTACACAATATTTTCTATAGGAAATACTGTAGTACACAATTTTTCTATAGGAAATACTGTAGTACACAATATTTTCTATAGGAAATACTGTAGTACACAATATTTTCTATAGGAAATACTGTAGTACACAATATTTTCTATAGGAAATACTGTAGTACACAATATTTTCTATATGAAATACTGTAGTACACAATATTTTCTATTGGAAATACTGTAGTACACAATATTTTCTATAGGAAATACTGTAGTACACAATATTTTCTATAGGAAATACTGTAGTACACAATATTTTCTATTGGAAATACTGTAGTACACAATATTTTCTATTGGAAATACTGTAGTACACAATATTTTCTATAGGAAATACTGTAGTACACAATTTTTCTATAGGAAATACTGTAGTACACAATATTTTCTATAGGAAATACTGTAGTACACAATATTTTCTATAGGAAATACTGTAGTACACAATATTTTCTATAGGAAATACTGTAGTACACAATATTTTCTATAGGAAATACTGTAGTACACAATATTTTCTATAGGAAATACTGTAGTACACAATATTTTCTATAGGAAATACTGTAGTACACAATATTTTCTATAGGAAATACTGTAGTACACAATATTTTCTATAGGAAATACTGTAGTACACAATATTTTCTATAGGAAATACTGTAGTACACAATATTTTCTATAGGAAATACTGTAGTACACAATATTTTCTATAGGAAATACTGTAGTACACAATATTTTCTATAGGAAATACTATAGTACACAATATTTTCTATAGAAAATACTATAGTACACAATATTTTCTATAGGAAATACTATAGTACACAATATTTGCTATAGGAAATACTATAGTACACAATATTTTCTATAGGAAATACTATACTACACAATATTTTCTATAGGAAATACTGTAGTACACAATATTTTCTATAGGAAATACTGTAGTACACAATATTTTCTATAGGAAATACTGTAGTACACAATATTTTCTATAGGAAATACTGTAGTACACAATATTTTCTATAGGAAATACTGTAGTACACAATATTTTCTATAGGAAATACTGTAGTACACAATATTTTCTATAGGAAATACTGTAGTACACAATATTTTCTATAGGAAATACTGTAGTGCAGAATATTTTCTATAGGAAATACTGTAGTACACAATATTTTCTGTAGGAAATACTGTAACAATATTTTCTATAGGAAATACTGTAACAATATTTTCTATAGGAAATGCTGTAGTACACAATATTTTCTATAGGAAATACTGTAGTACACAATATTTTCTATAGGAAATACTGTAGTACACAATATTTTCTATAGGAAATACTGTAGTACATAATATTTTCTATAGGAAATACTATAGTACACAATATTTTCTATAGGAAATACTGTAGTACACAATATTTTATATAGGAAATACTGTAGTACACAATATTTTCTATAGGAAATACTCTAGTACACAATATTTTCTATAGGAAATACTGTAACAATATTTTCTATAGGAAATACTGTAACAATATTTTCTATAGGAAATACTGTAACAATATTTTCTATAGGAAATACTGTAGTACACAATATTTTCTATAGGAAATACTCTAGTACACAATATTTTCTATAGGAAATACTGTAACAATATTTTCTATAGGAAATACTATAGTACACAATATTTTCTATAGGAAATACTGTAGTACACAATATTTTCTATAGGAAATACTGTAGTACACAATATTTTCTATAGGAAATACTGTAGTACACAATATTTTCTATAGGAAATACTATACTACACAATATTTTCTATAGGAAATACTGTAGTACACAATATTTTCTATGGGAAATGCTGTAGTACACAATATTTTCTATAGGAAATGATGTAGTACACAATATTTTCTATAGGAAATGCTGTAGTACACAATATTTTCTATAGGAAATACTGTAGTACACAAAATTTTCTATAGGAAATATTATAGTACACAATATTTTCTATAGGAAATACTATAGTACACAATATTTTCTATAGAAAATACTATAGTACACAATATTTTCTATAGGAAATACTATAGTACACAATATTTGCTATAGGAAATACTATAGTACACAATATTTTCTATAGGAAATACTATACTACACAATATTTTCTATAGGAAATACTGTAGTACACAATATTTTCTATAGGAAATGCTGTAGTACACAATATTTTCTATAGGAAATACTCCAGTACACAATATTTTCTATAGGAAATACTGTAACAATATTTTCTATAGGAAATACTGTAACAATATTTTCTATAGGAAATACTGTAGTACACAATATTTTCTATAGGAAATGCTGTAGTACACAATATTTTCTATAGGAAATACTGTAGTACACAATATTTTCTATAGGAAATGCTGTAGTACACAATATTTTCTATAGGAAATACTCCAGTACACAATATTTTCTATAGGAAATACTGTAACAATATTTTCTATAGGAAATACTGTAACAATATTTTCTATAGGAAATACTGTAGTACACAATATTTTCTATAGGAAATACTGTAGTACACAATATTTTCTATAGGAAATACTGTAGTACACAATATTTTCTATAGGAAATACTGTAGTACACAATATTTTCTATAGGAAATACTGTAGTACACAATATTTTCTATAGGAAATACTGTAGTACACAATATTTTCTATAGGAAATACTGTAGTACACAATATTTTCTATAGGAAATACTGTAGTACACAATATTTTCTATAGGAAATACTGTAGTACACAATATTTTCTATAGGAAATACTGTAGTACACAATATTTTCTATAGGAAATACTGTAGTACACAATATTTTCTATAGGAAATACTGTAGTACACAATATTTTCTATAGGAAATACTGTAGTACACAATATTTTCTATAGGAAATACTATAGTACACAATATTTTCTATAGAAAATACTATAGTACACAATATTTTCTATAGGAAATACTATAGTACACAATATTTGCTATAGGAAATACTATAGTACACAATATTTTCTATAGGAAATACTATACTACACAATATTTTCTATAGGAAATACTGTAGTACACAATATTTTCTATAGGAAATACTGTAGTACACAATATTTTCTATAGGAAATACTGTAGTACACAATATTTTCTATAGGAAATACTGTAGTACACAATATTTTCTATAGGAAATACTGTAGTACACAATATTTTCTATAGGAAATACTGTAGTACACAATATTTTCTATAGGAAATACTGTAGTACACAATATTTTCTATAGGAAATACTGTAGTGCAGAATATTTTCTATAGGAAATACTGTAGTACACAATATTTTCTGTAGGAAATACTGTAACAATATTTTCTATAGGAAATACTGTAACAATATTTTCTATAGGAAATGCTGTAGTACACAATATTTTCTATAGGAAATACTGTAGTACACAATATTTTCTATAGGAAATACTGTAGTACACAATATTTTCTATAGGAAATACTGTAGTACATAATATTTTCTATAGGAAATACTATAGTACACAATATTTTCTATAGGAAATACTCTAGTACACAATATTTTCTATAGGAAATACTGTAACAATATTTTCTATAGGAAATACTGTAACAATATTTTCTATAGGAAATACTGTAACAATATTTTCTATAGGAAATACTGTAGTACACAATATTTTCTATAGGAAATACTCTAGTACACAATATTTTCTATAGGAAATACTGTAACAATATTTTCTATAGGAAATACTATAGTACACAATATTTTCTATAGGAAATACTGTAGTACACAATATTTTCTATAGGAAATACTGTAGTATACAATATTTTCTATAGGAAATACTGTAGTACACAATATTTTCTATAGGAAATACTATACTACACAATATTTTCTATAGGAAATACTGTAGTACACAATATTTTCTATGGGAAATGCTGTAGTACACAATATTTTCTATAGGAAATGATGTAGTACACAATATTTTCTATAGGAAATGCTGTAGTACACAATATTTTCTATAGGAAATACTGTAGTACACAAAATTTTCTATAGGAAATATTATAGTACACAATATTTTCTATAGGAAATACTATAGTACACAATATTTTCTATAGAAAATACTATAGTACACAATATTTTCTATAGGAAATACTATAGTACACAATATTTGCTATAGGAAATACTATAGTACACAATATTTTCTATAGGAAATACTATACTACACAATATTTTCTATAGGAAATACTGTAGTACACAATATTTTCTATAGGAAATGCTGTAGTACACAATATTTTCTATAGGAAATACTCCAGTACACAATATTTTCTATAGGAAATACTGTAACAATATTTTCTATAGGAAATACTGTAACAATATTTTCTATAGGAAATACTGTAGTACACAATATTTTCTATAGGAAATGCTGTAGTACACAATATTTTCTATAGGAAATACTGTAGTACACAATATTTTCTATAGGAAATACTATAGTACACAATATTTTCTATAGGAAATACTGTAGTACATAATATTTTCTATAGGAAATACTATAGTACACAATATTTTCTATAGGAAATACTATAGTACACAATATTTTCTATAGGAAATACTGTAGTACACAATATTTTCTATAGGAAATACTGTAGTACACAATATTTTATATAGGAAATACTGTAGTACACAATATTTTCTATAGGAAATACTCTAGTACACAATATTTTCTATAGGAAATACTGTAACAATATTTTCTATAGGAAATACTGTAACAATATTTTCTATAGGAAATACTGTAGTACACAATATTTTCTATAGGAAATACTCTAGTACACAATATTTTCTATAGGAAATACTGTAACAATATTTTCTATAGGAAATACTGTAGTACACAATATTTTCTATAGGAAATACTGTAGTACAGAATATTTTCTATATGAAATACTGTAGTACAGAATATTTTCTATATGAAATACTGTAGTACATAATATTTTCTATAGGAAATACTGTAGTACACAATATTTTCTATAGGAAATACTGTAGTACACAATATTTTCTATAGGAACTACTGTAGTACACAAAATTTTCTATAGGAAATACTATAGTACACAATATTTTCTATAGGAAATACTATAGTACACAATATTTTCTATAGGAAATACTATAGTACACAATATTTTCTATAGGAAATACTGTAGTACACAATATTTTCTATAGGAAATGCTGTAGTACACAATATTTTCTATAGGAAATACTGTAGTACACAATATTTTCTATAGGAAATACTGTAGTACACAATATTTTCTATAGGAAATACTGTAGTACACAATATTTTCTATAGGAAATACTGTAGTACACAATATTTTCTATAGGAAATACTGTAGTACACAATATTTTCTATAGGAAATACTGTAGTACACAATATTTTCTATAGGAAATACTGTAGTACACAATATTTTCTATAGGAAATACTCTAGTACACAATATTTTCTATAGGAAATACTGCAGTACAGAATATTTTCTATAGGAAATACTGTAGTACATAATATTTTCTATAGGAAATACTGTAACAATATTTTCTATAGGAAATACTGTAACAATATTTTCTATAGGAAATACTGTAGTACACAATATTTTCTATAGGAAATGCTGTAGTACACAATATTTTCTATAGGAAATACTCTAGTACACAATATTTTCTATAGGAAATACTCTAGTACACAATATTTTCAATAGGAAATACTCTAGTACACAATATTTTCTATAGGAAATGCTGTAACAATATTTTCTATAGGAAATACTGTAGTACACAATATTTTCTATAGGAAATACTGTAGTACACAATATTTTCTATAGGAAATACTGCAGTACAGAATATTTTCTATAGGAAATACTGTAGTACAGAATATTTTCTATAGGAAATACTGTAGAACAGAATATTTTCTATAGGAAATACTGTAGTACACAATATTTTCTATAGGAAATACTGTAGTACAGAAAATTTTCTATAGGAAGTACACAATATTTTCTATAGGAAATACTGTAGTACACAATATTTTCTATAGGAAATACTGTAGTACACAATATTTTCTATAGGAAATACTGTAGTACACAATATTTTCTATAGGAAATACTCTAGTACACAATATTTTCTATAGGAAATACTGTAGTACACAATATTTTCTATAGGAAATACTGTAGTACACAATATTTTCTATAGGAAATACTGTAGTAAACAATATTTTCTATAGGAAATACTGAAGTACACAATATTTTCTATAGGAAATGATGTAGTACACAATATTTTCTATAGGAAATACTGTAGTACACAATATTTTCTATAGGAAATACTGTAGTACACAATATTTTCTATAGGAAATACTGTAGTACACAATATTTTCTATATGAAATACTGTAGTACACAATATTTTCTATAGGAAATACTGTAGTACACAATATTTTCTATAGGAAATACTGTAGTACACAATATTTTCTATAGGAAATACTGTAGTACACAATATTTTCTATAGGAAATGCTGTAGTACACAATATTTCTCTATAGGAAATGCTGTAGTACACAATATATTCTATAGGAAACACTGTAGTACACTATATTTTCTATAGGAAATACTGTAGTACACAATATTTTCTATAGGAAATACTGTAGCACACTAAATTTTCTATAGAAAATACTATAGTACACAATATTTTCTATTGGAAATACTATAGTACACAATATTTTCTATAGGAAATACTATATTACACAATATTTTCTATAGGAAATACTGCAGTACAGAATATTTTCTATAGGAAATACTGTAGTACAGAATATTTTCTATAGGAAATACTGTAGAACAGAATATTTTCTATAGGAAATACTGTAGTACACAATATTTTCTGTAGGAAATACTGTAGTACACAATATTTTCTATAGGAAATACTGTAGTACAGAATATTTTCTATAGGAAGTACTGTAGTACAGAATATTTTCTATAGGAAATACTGTAGTACAGAATATTTTCTATAGGAAATACTGTAGTACAGAATATTTTCTATAGGAAATACTGTAGTACACAATATTTTCTATAGGAAATACTGTAGTACACAATATTTTCTATAGGAAATACTGTAGTACACAATATTTTCTATAGGAAATACTGTAGTACACAATATTTTCTATAGGAAATACTGTAGTACACAATATTTTCTATAGGAAATACTGTAGTACACAATATTTTCTATAGGAAATACTGTAGTACACAATATTTTCTATAGGAAATATTGTAGTACACAATATTTTCTATAGGAAATGCTGTAGTACACAATATTTTCTATAGGAAATGCTGTAGTACACAATATTTTCTATGGGAAATGCTGTAGTACACAATATTTTCTATAGGAAATACTGTAGTACAGAATATTTTCTATAGGACATGCTGTAGTACACAATATTTTCTATAGGAAATGCTGTAGTACACAATATTTTCTATAGGAAATGCTGTAGTACACAATATTTTCTATAGGAAATACTGTAGTACACAATATTTTCTATAGGAAATACTGTAGTACACAATATTTTCTATAGGAAATACTGTAGTACACAATATTTTCTATAGGAAATACTGTAGTACACAATATTTTCTATAGGAAATGATGTAGTACACAATATTTTCTATAGGAAATGCTGTAGTACACAATATTTTCTATAGGAAATGATGTAGTACACAATATTTTCTATAGGAAATACTGTAGTACACAATATTTTCTATAGGAAATACTGTAGTACACAATATTTTCTGTAGGAAATACTGTCGTACACAATATTTTCTATAGGAAATACTGTCGTATACAATATTTTCTATAGGAAATACTGTAGTACACAATATTTTCTATAGGAAATACTGTAGTACACAATATTTTCTATATGAAATACTGTAGTACACAATATTTTCTATAGGAAATACTGTAGTACACAATATTTTCTATAGGAAGTACTGTAGTACACAATATTTTCTATAGGAAATACTGTAGTACACCATATTTTCTATTGGAAATACTGTAGTACACAATTTTTCTATAGGAAATACTGTAGTACACAATTTTTCTATAGGAAATACTGTAGTACACAATATTTTCTATAGGAAATACTGTAGTACACAATATTTTCTATAGGAAATACTGTAGTACACAATATATTCTATAGGAAATACTGTAGTACACAATATTTTCTATAGGAAATACTGTAGTACACAATATTTTCTATAGGAAATACTGTAGTACACAATATATTCTATAGGAAATACTGTAGTACACAATATATTCTATAGGAAATACTGTTGTACACAATATTTTCTATAGGAAATACTGTAGTACACAATATTTTCTATAGGAAATACTGAAGTACACAAGATTTTCTATAGGAAATACTGTAGTACAGAATATTTTCTATAGGAAATACTGTAGTACACAATATTTTCTATATGAAATACTGTAGTACACAATATTTTCTATAGGAAATGCTGTAGTACACAATATTTTCTATAGGAAATACTCTAGTACTCAATACTTTCAATAGGAAATACTCTAGTACACAATATTTTCTATAGGAAATACTGTAGTACACAATATTTTCTATAGGAAATACTGTAGTACACAATATTTTCTATAGGAAATACTGTAGTACAGAAAATTTTCTATAGGAAGTACACAATATTTTCTATAGGAAATACTGTAGTACACAATATTTTCTATAGGAAATACTGTAGTACACAATATTTTCTATAGGAAATACTGTAGTACACAATATTTTCTATAGGAAATACTCTAGTACACAATATTTTCTATAGGAAATACTGTAGTACACAATATTTTCTATAGGAAATACTGTAGTACACAATATTTTCTATAGGAAATACTGTAGTAAACAATATTTTCTATAGGAAATACTGAAGTACACAATATTTTCTATAGGAAATGATGTAGTACACAATATTTTCTATAGGAAATACTGTAGTACACAATATTTTCTATAGGAAATACTGTAGTACACAATATTTTCTATAGGAAATACTGTAGTACACAATATTTTCTATATGAAATACTGTAGTACACAATATTTTCTATAGGAAATACTGTAGTACACAATATTTTCTATAGGAAATACTGTAGTACACAATATTTTCTATAGGAAATGCTGTAGTACACAATATTTCTCTATAGGAAATGCTGTAGTACACAATATATTCTATAGGAAACACTGTAGTACACTATATTTTCTATAGGAAATACTGTAGTACGCAATATTTTCTATAGGAAATACTGTAGCACACTAAATTTTCTATAGAAAATACTATAGTACACAATATTTTCTATTGGAAATACTATAGTACACAATATTTTCTATAGGAAATACTATATTACACAATATTTTCTATAGGAAATACTATAGTACACAATATTTTCTATAGGAAATACTGTAGTACACAATATTTTCTATAGGAAATACTGTAGTACACAATATTTTCTATTGGAAATACTGTAGTACACAATATTTTCTATTGGAAATACTGTAGTACACAATATTTTCTATAGGAAATACTGTAGTACACAATTTTTCTATAGGAAATACTGTAGTACACAATATTTTCTATAGGAAATACTGTAGTACACAATATTTTCTATAGGAAATACTGTAGTACACAATATTTTCTATAGGAAATACTGTAGTACACAATATTTTCTATAGGAAATACTGTAGTACACAATATTTTCTATAGGAAATACTGTAGTACACAATATTTTCTATTGGAAATACTGTAGTACACAATATTTTCTATAGGAAATACTGTAGTACACAATTTTTCTATAGGAAATACTGTAGTACACAATATTTTCTATAGGAAATACTGTAGTACACAATATTTTCTATAGGAAATACTGTAGTACACAATATTTTCTATAGGAAATACTGTAGTACACAATATTTTCTATAGGAAATACTGTAGTACACAATATTTTCTATAGGAAATACTGTAGTACACAATATTTTCTATAGGAAATACTGTAGTACACAATATTTTCTATAGGAAATACTGTAGTACACAATATTTTCTATAGGAAATACTGTAGTACACAATATTTTCTATAGGAAATACTGTAGTACACAATATTTTCTATAGGAAATACTGTAGTACACAATATTTTCTATAGGAAATACTGTAGTACACAATATTTTCTATAGGAAATACTGTAGTACACAATATTTTCTATAGGAAATACTGTAGTACACAATATTTTCTATAGGAAATACTGTAGTACACAATATTTTCTATAGGAAATACTGTAGTACACAATATTTGCTATAGGAAATACTATAGTACACAATATTTTCTATAGGAAATACTATACTACACAATATTTTCTATAGGAAATACTGTAGTACACAATATTTTCTATAGGAAATACTGTAGTACACAATATTTTCTATAGGAAATACTGTAGTACACAATATTTTCTATAGGAAATACTGTAGTACACAATATTTTCTATAGGAAATACTGTAGTACACAATATTTTCTATAGGAAATACTGTAGTACACAATATTTTCTATAGGAAATACTGTAGTACACAAAATTTTCTATAGGAAATACTATAGTACACAATATTTTCTATAGGAAATACTATGGTACACAATATTTTCTACAGGAAATACTGTAGTACACAATATTTTCTATAGGAAATACTGTAGTACACAATATTTTCTATAGGAAATACTGTAGTACACAATATTTTCTATAGGAAATACTGTAGTACACAATATTTTCTATAGGAAATACTGTAGTACACAATATTTTCTATAGGAAATACTGTAGTACACAATATTTTCTATAGGAAATACTGTAGTACACAATATTTTCTATAGGAAATACTGTAGTACACAATATTTTCTATAGGAAATACTGTAGTACACAATATTTTCTATAGGAAATACTGTAGTACACAATATTTTCTATAGGAAATACTGTAGTACACAATATTTTCTATAGGAAATACTGTAGTACACAATATTTTCTATAGGAAATACTGTAGTACACAATATTTTCTATAGGAAATACTGTAGCACACAATATTTTCTATAGGAAATACTGTAGTACACAATATTTTCTATAGGAAATACTGTAGTACACAGTATTTTCTATAGAAAATATTGTGTACTACAGTATTTTCTATAGAAAATATTGTGTACTACAATATTTTCTATAGGAAATACTGTAGTACACAATATTTTCTATAGGAAATACTGTAGTACACAATATTTTCTATAGGAAATACTGTAGTACACAATATTTTCTATAGGAAATACTGTAGTACACAATATTTTCTATAGGAAATACTGTAGTACACAATATTTTCTATAGGAAATACTGTAGTACACAATATTTTCTATAGGAAATACTGTAGTACACAATATTTTCTATAGGAAATACTGTAGTACACAATATTTTCTATAGGAAATACTGTAGTACACAATATTTTCTATAGGCAATACTGTAGTACACAATATTTTCTATAGGAAATACTGTAGTACACAATATTTTCTATAGGAAATACTGTAGTACACAATATTTTCTACAGGAAATACTGTAGTATACAATATTTTCTATAGGAAATACTGTAGTACACAATATTTTCTATAGGAAATACTCTAGTACACAATATTTTCTATAGGAAATACTGCAGTACAGAATATTTTCTATAGGAAATACTGTAGTACAGAATACAATATTTTCTATAGGAAATACTGTAGTACAGAATACAATATTTTCTATAGGAAATACTGTAGTACAGAATACAATATTTTCTATAGGAAATACTGTAGTACACAATATTTTCTATAGGAAATACTGTAGTACACAATATTTTCTATAGGAAATACTGTAGTACACAATATTTTCTATAGGAAATACTGTAGTACACAATATTTTCTATAGGAAATACTGTAGTACACAATATTTTCTATAGGAAATACTGTAGTACACAATATTTTCTATAGGAAATACTGTAGTACACAATATTTTCTATAGGAAATACTGTAGTACACAATATTTTCTATAGGAAATACTGTAGTACACAATATTTTCTATAGGAAATACTGTAGTACACAATATTTTCTATAGGAAATACTGTAGTACACAATATTTTCTATAGGAAATACTGTAGTACACAATATTTTCTATAGGAAATACTGTAGTACACAATATTTTCTATAGGAAATACTGTAGTACACAATATTTTCTATAGGAAATACTGTAGTACACAATATTTTCTATAGGAAATACTGTAGTACACAATATTTTCTATAGGAAATACTGTAGTACACAATATTTTCTATAGGAAATACTGTAGTATACAATATTTTCTATAGGAAATACTGTAGTACACAATATTTTCTATAGGAAATACTCTAGTACACAATATTTTCTATAGGAAATACTGCAGTACAGAATATTTTCTATAGATACTGTAGTACACAATATTTTCTATAGGAAATACTGTAGTACACAATATTTTCTATAGGAAATACTGTAGTACACAATATTTTCTATAGGAAATACTGTAGTACACAATATTTTCTATAGGAAATACTGTAGTACACAATATTTTCTATAGGAAATGCTGTAGTACACAATATTTTCTATAGGAAATACTGTAGTACACAATATTTTCTATAGGAAATACTCTAGTACACAATATTTTCTATAGGAAATACTCTAGTACACAATATTTTCAATAGGAAATACTCTAGTACACAATATTTTCTATAGGAAATGCTGTAACAATATTTTCTATAGGAAATACTGTAGTACACAATATTTTCTATAGGAAATACTGTAGTACACAATATTTTCTATAGGAAATACTGTAGTACACAATATTTTCTATAGGAAATACTCTAGTACACAATATTTTCTATAGGAAATACTGTAGTACACAATATTTTCTATAGGAAATGCTGTAGTACACAATATTTTCTATAGGAAATACTGTAGTACACAATATTTTCTATAGGAAATACTGTAGTACACAATATTTTCTATAGGAAATACTGTAGTACACAATATTTTCTATAGGAAATACTGTAGTACACAATATTTTCTATAGGAAATGATGTAGTACACAATATTTTCTATAGGAAATGCTGTAGTACACAATATTTTCTATAGGAAATGATGTAGTACACAATATTTTCTATAGGAAATACTGTAGTACACAATATTTTCTATAGGAAATACTGTAGTACACAATATTTTCTATAGGAAATACTGTAGTACACAATATTTTCTATAGGAAATACTGTCGTACACAATATTTTCTATAGGAAATACTGTAGTACACAATATTTTCTATAGGAAATACTGTAGTACACAATATTTTCTATAGGAAATACTGTAGTACACAATATTTTCTATAGGAAATACTGTAGTACACAATATTTTCTATAGGAAATACTGTAGTACACAATATTTTCTATAGGAAGTACTGTAGTACACAATATTTTCTATAGGAAATACTGTAGTACACCATATTTTCTATTGGAAATACTGTAGTACACAATATTTTCTATAGGAAATACTGTAGTACACAATTTTTCTATAGGAAATACTGTAGTACACAATATTTTCTATAGGAAATACTGTAGTACACAATATTTTCTATAGGAAATACTGTAGTACACAATATATTCTATAGGAAATACTGTAGTACACAATATTTTCTATAGGAAATACTGTAGTACACAATATTTTCTATAGGAAATACTGTAGTACACAATATATTCTATAGAAAATACTGTAGTACACAATATATTCTATAGGAAATACTGTTGTACACAATATTTTCTATAGGAAATACTGTAGTACACAATATTTTCTATAGGAAATACTGTAGTACACAATATTTGCTATAGGAAATACTGTAGTACACAATATTTTCTATAGGAAATACTGTAGTACATAATATTTTCTATAGGAAATACTGTAGTACACAATATTTTCTATAGGAAATACTGTAGTAAACAATATTTTCTATAGGAAATACTGAAGTACACAATATTTTCTATAGGAAATACTGTAGTACAGAATATTTTCTATAGGAAATACTGTAGTACACAATATTTTCTATATGAAATACTGTAGTACACAATATTTTCTATAGGAAATGCTGTAGTACACAATATTTTCTTTAGGAAATACTCTAGTACTCAATATTTTCAATAGGAAATACTCTAGTACACAATATTTTCTATAGGAAATACTGTATTACACAATATTTTCTATAGGAAATACTGTAGTACACAATATTTTCTATAGGAAATACTGTAGTACAGAAAATTTTCTATAGGAAGTACACAATATTTTCTATAGGAAATACTGTAGTACACAATATTTTCTATAGGAAATACTGTAGTACACAATATTTTCTATAGGAAATACTCTAGTACACAATATTTTCTATAGGAAATACTCTAGTACACAATATTTTCTATAGGAAATACTGTAGTACACAATATTTTCTATAGGAAATACTGTAGTACACAATATTTTCTATAGGAAATACTGTAGTAAACAATATTTTCTATAGGAAATACTGAAGTACACAATATTTTCTATAGGAAATGATGTAGTACACAATATTTTCTATAGGAAATACTGTAGTACACAATATTTTCTATAGGAAATACTGTAGTACACAATATTTTCTATAGGAAATACTGTAGTACACAATATTTTCTATAGGAAATACTCTAGTACACAATATTTTCTATAGGAAATACTCTAGTACACAATATTTTCTATAGGAAATACTGTAGTACACAATATTTTCTATAGGAAATACTGTAGTACACAATATTTTCTATAGGAAATACTGTAGTAAACAATATTTTCTATAGGAAATACTGAAGTACACAATATTTTCTATAGGAAATGATGTAGTACACAATATTTTCTATAGGAAATGATGTAGTACACAATATTTTCTATAGGAAATACTGTAGTACACAATATTTTCTATAGAAAATACTGTAGTACACAATATTTTCTATAGGAAATACTGTAGTACACAATATTTTCTATAGGAAATACTCTAGTACACAATATTTTCTATAGGAAATACTCTAGTACACAATATTTTCTATAGGAAATACTGTAGTACACAATATTTTCTATAGGAAATACTGTAGTACACAATATTTTCTATAGGAAATACTGTAGTAAACAATATTTTCTATAGGAAATACTGAAGTACACAATATTTTCTATAGGAAATGATGTAGTACACAATATATTCTATAGGAAATACTGTAGTACACAATATTTTCTATAGGAAATACTGTAGTACACAATATTTTCTATAGGAAATACTGTAGTATTTCTATATGAAATACTGTAGTACACAATATTTTCTATATGAAATACTGTAGTACACAATATTTTCTATAGGAAATACTGTAGTACACAATATTTTCTATAGGAAATACTGTAGTACACAATATTTTCTATAGGAAATACTGTAGTACACAATATTTTCTATAGGAAATACTGTAGTACACAATATTTTCTATAGGAAATACTGTAGTACACAATATTTTCTATAGGAAATACTGTAGTACACAATATTTTCTATAGGAAATACTGTAGTACACAATATTTTCTATAGGAAATACTGTAGTACACAATATTTTCTATAGGAAATACTATAGTACACAATATTTTCTATAGAAAATACTATAGTACACAATATTTTCTATAGGAAATACTATAGTACACAATATTTGCTATAGGAAATACTATAGTACACAATATTTTCTATAGGAAATACTATACTACACAATATTTTCTATAGGAAATACTGTAGTACACAATATTTTCTATAGGAAATACTGTAGTACACAATATTTTCTATAGGAAATACTGTAGTACACAATATTTTCTATAGGAAATACTGTAGTACACAATATTTTCTATAGGAAATACTGTAGTACACAATATTTTCTATAGGAAATACTGTAGTACACATTATTTTCTATAGGAAATACTGTAGTACACATTATTTTCTATAAGAAATACTGTAGTACACAATATTTTCTATAGGAAATACTGTAGTACACAATATTTTCTATAGGAAATGCTGTAGTACACAATATTTTCTATAGGAAATGCTGTAGTACACAATATTTTCTATAGGAAATGCTGTAGTACACTATATTTTCTATAGGAAATCCTGTAGTACACAATATTTTCTATAGGAAATGCTGTAGTTCACAATATTTTCTATAGGAAATGCTGTATTACACAATATTTTCTATAGGAAATGCTGTAGTACACAATATTTTCTATAGGAAATGCTGTAGTACACAATATTTTCTATAGGAAATACTGTAGTACACAATATTTTCTATAGGAAATACTGTAGTACACAATATTTTCTATAGGAAATACTGTAGTACACAATATTTTCTATAGGAAATACTGTAGTACACAATATTTTCTATAGGAAATACTGTAGTACACAATATTTTCTATAGGAAGTACTGTAGTACACAATATTTTCTATAGGAAATACTGTAGTACACAATATTTTCTATAGGAAATACTGTAGTACACAATATTTTCTATAGGAAATACTGTAGTACACAATATTTTCTATAGGAAATACTGTAGTACACAATATTTTCTATAGGAAATACTCTAGTACACAATATTTTCCATAGGAAATACTGTAGTACACAATATTTTCTATAGGAAATACTGTAGTACACAATATTTTCTATAGGAAATACTGTAGTACACAATATTTTCTATAGGAAATACTGTAGTACACAATATTTTCTATAGGAAATACTGTAGTACACAATATTTTCTATAGGAAATACTGTAGTACACAATATTTTCTATAGGAAATACTGTAGTACACAATATATTCTATAGGAAATACTGTAGTACACAATATTTTCTATAGGAAATACTGTAGTACACAATATTTTCTATAGGAAATACTGTAGTACACAATATTTTCTATAGGAAATACTCTAGTACAGAATATTTTCTATAGGAAATACTGCAGTACAGAATATTTTCTATAGGAAATACTGTAGTACAGAATACAATATTTTCTATAGGAAATACTGTAGTACACAATATTTTCTATAGGAAATACTGTAGTACACAATATTTTCTATAGGAAATACTGTAGTACACAATATTTTCTATAGGAAATACTGTAGTACACAATATTTTCTATAGGAAATACTGTAGTACACAATATTTTCTATAGGAAATGCTGTAGTACACAATATTTTCTATAGGAAATACTGTAGTACACAATATTTTCTATAGGAAATACTCTAGTACACAATATTTTCAATAGGAAATACTCTAGTACACAATATTTTCTATAGGAAATACTGTAACAATATTTTCTATAGGAAATACTGTAGTACACAATATTTTCTATAGGAAATACTGTAGCACACAATATTTTCTATAGGAAATACTGTAGTACACAATATTTTCTATAGGAAATACTGTAGTACACAATATTTTCTATAGGAAATACTGTAGTACACAATATTTTCTATAGGAAATACTCTTGTACACAATATTTTCTATAGGAAATACTGCAGTACAGAATATTTTCTATAGGAAATACTGTAGTACAGAATATTTTCTATAGGAAATACTGTAGAACAGAATATTTTCTATAGGAAATACTGTAGTACACAATATTTTCTGTAGGAAATACTGTAGTACACAATATTTTCTATAGGAAATACTGTAGTACAGAATATTTTCTATAGGAAGTACTGTAGTACAGAATATTTTCTATAGGAAATACTGTAGTACACAATATTTTCTATAGGAAATACTGTAGTACACAATATTTTCTATAGGAAATACTGTAGTACACAATATTTTCTATAGGAAATACTGTAGTACACAATATTTTCTATAGGAAATACTGTAGTACACAATATTTTCTATAGGAAATACTGTAGTACACAATATTTTCTATAGGAAATACTGTAGTACACAATATTTTCTATAGGAAATATTGTAGTACACAATATTTTCTATAGGAAATGCTGTAGTACACAATATTTTCTATAGGAAATGCTGTAGTACACAATATTTTCTATGGGAAATGCTGTAGTACACAATATTTTCTATAGGAAATACTGTAGTACACAATATTTTCTATAGGACATGCTGTAGTACACAATATTTTCTATAGGAAATGCTGTAGTACACAATATTTTCTATAGGAAATGCTGTAGTACAGAATATTTTCTATAGGAAATACTGTAGTACACAATATTTTCTATAGGAAATACTGTAGAACACAATATTTTCTATAGGAAATACTGTAGTACACAATATTTTCTATAGGAAATGATGTAGTACACAATATTTTCTATAGGAAATGCTGTAGTACACAATATTTTCTATAGGAAATGATGTAGTACACAATATTTTCTATAGGAAATACTGTAGTACACAATATTTTCTGTAGGAAATACTGTCGTACACAATATTTTCTAAAAATACTATAGTACACAATATTTTCTATTGGAAATACTATAGTACACAATATTTTCTATAGGAAATACTATATTACACAATATTTTCTATAGGAAATACTATAGTACACAATATTTTCTATAGGAAATACTGTAGTACACAATATTTTCTATAGGAATTACTGTAGTACACAATATTTTCTATAGGAAATACTGTAGTACACAATATTTTCTATAGGAAATACTGTAGTACACAATATTTTCTATAGGAAATACTGTAGTACACAATATTTTCTATAGGAAATACTGTAGTACACAATATTTTCTATAGGAAATACTGTAGTACACAATATTTTCTATAGGAAATACTGTAGTACACAATATTTTCTATAGGAAATACTGTAGTACACAATATTTTCTATAGGAAATACTGTAGTACACAATATTTTCTATAGGAAATACTGTAGTACACAATATTTTCTATAGGAAATACTATAGTACACAATATTTTCTATAGAAAATACTATAGTACACAATATTTTCTATAGGAAATACTATAGTACACAATATTTGCTATAGGAAATACTATAGTACACAATATTTTCTATAGGAAATACTATAGTACACAATATTTGCTATAGGAAATACTATAGTACACAATATTTTCTATAGGAAATACTATACTACACAATATTTTCTATAGGAAATACTGTAGTACACAATATTTTCTATAGGAAATACTGTAGTACACAATATTTTCTATAGGAAATACTGTAGTACACAATATTTTCTATAGGAAATACTGTAGTACACAATATTTTCTATAGGAAATACTGTAGTACACAATATTTTCTATAGGAAATACTGTAGTACACAATATTTTCTATAGGAAATACTGTAGTACACAATATTTTCTATAGGAAATACTGTAGTACACATTATTTTCTATAGGAAATACTGTAGTACACATTATTTTCTATAGGAAATACTGTAGTACACAATATTTTCTATAGGAAATACTGTAGTACACAATATTTTCTATAGGAAATGCTGTAGTACACAATATTTTCTATAGGAAATGCTGTAGTACACAATATTTTCTATAGGAAATGCTGTAGTACACTATATTTTCTATAGGAAATCCTGTAGTACACAATATTTTCTATAGGAAATGCTGTAGTACACAATATTTTCTATAGGAAATGCTGTATTACACAATATTTTCTATAGGAAATGCTGTAGTACACAATATTTTCTATAGGAAATGCTGTAGTACACAATATTTTCTATAGGAAATACTGTAGTACACAATATTTTCTATAGGAAATACTGTAGTACACAATATTTTCTATAGGAAATACTGTAGTACACAATATTTTCTATAGGAAATACTGTAGTACACAATATTTTCTATAGGAAATACTGTAGTACACAATATTTTCTATAGGAAATACTGTAGTACACAATATTTTCTATAGGAAGTACTGTAGTACACAATATTTTCTATAGGAAATACTGTAGTACACAATATTTTCTATAGGAAATACTGTAGTACACAATATTTTCTATAGGAAATACTGTAGTACACAATATTTTCTATAGGAAATACTCTAGTACACAATATTTTCCATAGGAAATACTGTAGTACACAATATTTTCTATAGGAAATACTGTAGTACACAATATTTTCTATAGGAAATGCTGTAGTACACAATATTTTCTATAGGAAATACTGTAGTACACAATATTTTCTATAGGAAATACTGTAGTACACAATATTTTCTATAGGAAATACTGTAGTACACAATATTTTCTATAGGAAATACTGTAGTACACAATATTTTCTATAGGAAATACTGTAGTACACAATATTTTCTATAGGAAATACTGTAGTACACAATATTTTCTATAGGAAATACTGTAGTACACAATATTTTCTATAGGAAATACTCTAGTACAGAATATTTTCTATAGGAAATACTGCAGTACAGAATATTTTCTATAGGAAATACTGTAGTACAGAATACAATATTTTCTATAGGAAATACTGTAGTACACAATATTTTCTATAGGAAATACTGTAGTACACAATATTTTCTATAGGAAATACTGTAGTACACAATATTTTCTATAGGAAATACTGTAGTACACAATATTTTCTATAGGAAATACTGTAGTACACAATATTTTCTATAGGAAATGCTGTAGTACACAATATTTTCTATAGGAAATACTGTAGTACACAATATTTTCTATAGGAAATACTCTAGTACACAATATTTTCAATTGGAAATACTCTAGTACACAATATTTTCTATAGGAAATACTGTAACAATATTTTCTATAGGAAATACTGTAGTACACAATATTTTCTATAGGAAATACTGTAGCACACAATATTTTCTATAGGAAATACTGTAGTACACAATATTTTCTATAGGAAATACTGTAGTACACAATATTTTCTATAGGAAATACTCTTGTACACAATATTTTCTATAGGAAATACTGCAGTACAGAATATTTTCTATAGGAAATACTGTAGTACAGAATATTTTCTATAGGAAATACTGTAGAACAGAATATTTTCTATAGGAAATACTGTAGTACACAATATTTTCTGTAGGAAATACTGTAGTACACAATATTTTCTATAGGAAATACTGTAGTACAGAATATTTTCTATAGGAAGTACTGTAGTACAGAATATTTTCTATAGGAAATACTGTAGTACAGAATATTTTCTATAGGAAATACTGTAGTACACAATATTTTCTATAGGAAATACTGTAGTACACAATATTTTCTATAGGAAATACTGTAGTACACAATATTTTCTATAGGAAATACTGTAGTAAACAATATTTTCTATAGGAAATACTGTAGTACACAATATTTTCTATAGGAAATACTGTAGTACACTATATTTTCTATAGGAAATACTGTAGTACACAATATTTTCTATAGGAAATATTGTAGTACACAATATTTTCTATAGGAAATGCTGTAGTACACAATATTTTCTATAGGAAATGCTGTAGTACACAATATTTTCTATGGGAAATGCTGTAGTACACAATATTTTCTATAGGAAATACTGTAGTACACAATATTTTCTATAGGACATGCTGTAGTACACAATATTTTCTATAGGAAATGCTGTAGTACACAATATTTTCTATAGGAAATGCTGTAGTACACAATATTTTCTATAGGAAATACTGTAGTACACAATATTTTCTATAGGAAATACTGTAGTACACAATATTTTCTATAGGAAATACTGTAGTACACAATATTTTCTATAGGAAATGATGTAGTACACAATATTTTCTATAGGAAATGCTGTAGTACACAATATTTTCTATAGGAAATGATGTAGTACACAATATTTTCTATAGGAAATACTGTAGTACACAATATTTTCTATAGGAAATACTGTAGTACACAATATTTTCTATAGGAAATACTGTAGTACACATTATTTTCTATAGGAAATACTGTAGTACACATTATTTTCTATAGGAAATACTGTAGTACACAATATTTTCTATAGGAAATACTGTAGTACACAATATTTTCTATAGGAAATGCTGTAGTACACAATATTTTCTATAGGAAATGCTGTAGTACACAATATTTTCTATAGGAAATGCTGTAGTACACTATATTTTCTATAGGAAATCCTGTAGTACACAATATTTTCTATAGGAAATGCTGTAGTACACAATATTTTCTATAGGAAATGCTGTATTACACAATATTTTCTATAGGAAATGCTGTAGTACACAATATTTTCTATAGGAAATGCTGTAGTACACAATATTTTCTATAGGAAATACTGTAGTACACAATATTTTCTATAGGAAATACTGTAGTACACAATATTTTCTATAGGAAATACTGTAGTACACAATATTTTCTATAGGAAATACTGTAGTACACAATATTTTCTATAGGAAATACTGTAGTACACAATATTTTCTATAGGAAATACTGTAGTACACAATATTTTCTTTAGGAAGTACTGTAGTACACAATATTTTCTATAGGAAATACTGTAGTACACAATATTTTCTATAGGAAATACTGTAGTACACAATATTTTCTATAGGAAATACTGTAGTACACAATATTTTCTATAGGAAATACTGTAGTACACAATATTTTCTATAGGAAATACTCTAGTACACAATATTTTCCATAGGAAATACTTTAGTACACAATATTTTCTATAGGAAATACTGTAGTACACAATATTTTCTATAGGAAATGCTGTAGTACACAATATTTTCTATAGGAAATACTGTAGTACACAATATTTTCTATAGGAAATACTGTAGTACACAATATTTTCTATAGGAAATACTGTAGTACACAATATTTTCTATAGGAAATACTGTAGTACACAATATTTTCTATAGGAAATACTGTAGTACACAATATTTTCTATAGGAAATACTGTAGTACACAATATTTTCTATAGGAAATACTGTAGTACACAATATTTTCTATAGGAAATACTGTAGTACACAATATTTTCTATAGGAAATACTCTAGTACAGAATATTTTCTATAGGAAATACTGCAGTACAGAATATTTTCTATAGGAAATACTGTAGTACAGAATACAATATTTTCTATAGGAAATACTGTAGTACACAATATTTTCTATAGGAAATACTGTAGTACACAATATTTTCTATAGGAAATACTGTAGTACACAATATTTTCTATAGGAAATACTGTAGTACACAATATTTTCTATAGGAAATACTGTAGTACACAATATTTTCTATAGGAAATGCTGTAGTACACAATATTTTCTATAGGAAATACTGTAGTACACAATATTTTCTATAGGAAATACTCTAGTACACAATATTTTCAATTGGAAATACTCTAGTACACAATATTTTCTATAGGAAATACTGTAACAATATTTTCTATAGGAAATACTGTAGTACACAATATTTTCTATAGGAAATACTGTAGCACACAATATTTTCTATAGGAAATACTGTAGTACACAATATTTTCTATAGGAAATACTGTAGTACACAATATTTTCTATAGGAAATACTCTTGTACACAATATTTTCTATAGGAAATACTGCAGTACAGAATATTTTCTATAGGAAATACTGTAGTACAGAATATTTTCTATAGGAAATACTGTAGAACAGAATATTTTCTATAGGAAATACTGTAGTACACAATATTTTCTGTAGGAAATACTGTAGTACACAATATTTTCTATAGGAAATACTGTAGTACAGAATATTTTCTATAGGAAGTACTGTAGTACAGAATATTTTCTATAGGAAATACTGTAGTACAGAATATTTTCTATAGGAAATACTGTAGTACACAATATTTTCTATAGGAAATACTGTAGTACACAATATTTTCTATAGGAAATACTGTAGTACACAATATTTTCTATAGGAAATACTGTAGTAAACAATATTTTCTATAGGAAATACTGTAGTACACAATATTTTCTATAGGAAATACTGTAGTACACTATATTTTCTATAGGAAATACTGTAGTACACAATATTTTCTATAGGAAATATTGTAGTACACAATATTTTCTATAGGAAATGCTGTAGTACACAATATTTTCTATAGGAAATGCTGTAGTACACAATATTTTCTATGGGAAATGCTGTAGTACACAATATTTTCTATAGGAAATACTGTAGTACACAATATTTTCTATAGGACATGCTGTAGTACACAATATTTTCTATAGGAAATGCTGTAGTACACAATATTTTCTATAGGAAATGCTGTAGTACACAATATTTTCTATAGGAAATACTGTAGTACACAATATTTTCTATAGGAAATACTGTAGTACACAATATTTTCTATAGGAAATACTGTAGTACACAATATTTTCTATAGGAAATGATGTAGTACACAATATTTTCTATAGGAAATGCTGTAGTACACAATATTTTCTATAGGAAATGATGTAGTACACAATATTTTCTATAGGAAATACTGTAGTACACAATATTTTCTGTAGGAAATACTGTCGTACACAATATTTTCTATAGGAAATACTGTCGTACACAATATTTTCTATAGGAAATACTGTAGTACACAATATTTTCTATAGGAAATACTGTAGTACACAATATTTTCTATAGGAAATACTGTAGTACACAATATTTTCTATAGGAAGTACAGTAGTACACAATATTTTCTATAGGAAATACTGTAGTGCACCATATTTTCTATTGGAAATACTGTAGTACACAATATTTTCTATAGGAAATACTGTAGTACACAATTTTTCTATAGGAAATACTGTAGTACACAATATTTTCTATAGGAAATACTGTAGTACACAATATTTTCTATAGGAAATACTGTAGTACACAATATATTCTATAGGAAATACTGTAGTACACAATATTTTCTATAGGAAATACTGTAGTACACAATATTTTCTATAGGAAATACTGTAGTACACAATATATTCTATAGGAAATACTGTAGTACACAATATATTCTATAGGAAATACTGTTGTACACAATATTTTCTATAGGAAATACTGTAGTACACAATATTTTCTATAGGAAATACTGTAGTACACAATATTTGCTATAGGAAATACTGTAGTACACAATATTTTCTATAGGAAATACTGTAGTACATAATATTTTCTATAGGAAATACTGTAGTACACAATATTTTCTATAGGAAATACTGTAGTAAACAATATTTTCTATAGGAAATACTGAAGTACACAATATTTTCTATAGGAAATACTGAAGTACACAATATTTTCTATAGGAAATACTGTAGTACAGAATATTTTCTATAGGAAATACTGTAGTACAGAATATTTTCTATAGGAAATACTGTAGTACACAATATTTTCTATATTATAACTGTAGTACACAATATTTTCTATAGGAAATGCTGTAGTACACAATATTTTCTGTAGGAAATACTGTAGTACACAATATTTTCTATAGGAAATACTGTAGTACAGAATATTTTCTATAGGAAGTACTGTAGTACAGAATATTTTCTATAGGAAATACTGTAGTACACAATATTTTCTATAGGAAATACTGTAGTACACAATATTTTCTATAGGAAATACTGTAGTACACAATATTTTCTATAGGAAATATTGTAGTACACAATATTTTCTATAGGAAATGCTGTAGTACACAATATTTTCTATAGGAAATGCTGTAGTACACAATATTTTCTATGGGAAATGCTGTAGTACACAATATTTTCTATAGGAAATACTGTAGTACACAATATTTTCTATAGGACATGCTGTAGTACACAATATTTTCTATAGGAAATGCTGTAGTACACAATATTTTCTATAGGAAATGCTGTAGTACACAATATTTTCTATAGGAAATACTGTAGTACACAATATTTTCTATAGGAAATACTGTAGTACACAATATTTTCTATAGGAAATACTGTAGTACACAATATTTTCTATAGGAAATGATGTAGTACACAATATTTTCTATAGGAAATGCTGTAGTACACAATATTTTCTATAGGAAATGATGTAGTACACAATATTTTCTATAGGAAATACTGTAGTACACAATATTTTCTGTAGGAAATACTGTCGTACACAATATTTTCTATAGGAAATACTGTCGTACACAATATTTTCTATAGGAAATACTGTAGTACACAATATTTTCTATAGGAAATACTGTAGTACACAATATTTTCTATAGGAAATACTGTAGTACACAATATTTTCTATAGGAAGTACTGTAGTACACAATATTTTCTATAGGAAATACTGTAGTACACCATATTTTCTATTGGAAATACTGTAGTACACAATATTTTCTATAGGAAATACTGTAGTACACAATTTTTCTATAGGAAATACTGTAGTACACAATATTTTCTATAGGAAATACTGTAGTACACAATATTTTCTATAGGAAATACTGTAGTACACAATATATTCTATAGGAAATACTGTAGTACACAATATTTTCTATAGGAAATACTGTAGTACACAATATTTTCTATAGGAAATACTGTAGTACACAATATATTCTATAGGAAATACTGTAGTACACAATATATTCTATAGGAAATACTGTTGTACACAATATTTTCTATAGGAAATACTGTAGTACACAATATTTTCTATAGGAAATACTGTAGTACACAATATTTGCTATAGGAAATACTGTAGTACACAATATTTTCTATAGGAAATACTGTAGTACATAATATTTTCTATAGGAAATACTGTAGTACACAATATTTTCTATAGGAAATACTGTAGTAAACAATATTTTCTATAGGAAATACTGAAGTACACAATATTTTCTATAGGAAATACTGAAGTACACAATATTTTCTATAGGAAATACTGTAGTACAGAATATTTTCTATAGGAAATACTGTAGTACACAATATTTTCTATATGAAATACTGTAGTACACAATATTTTCTATAGGAAATGCTGTAGTACACAATATTTTCTATAGGAAATACTCTAGTACACAATATTTTCAATAGGAAATACTCTAGTACACAATATTTTCTATAGGAAATACTGTAGTACACAATATTTTCTATAGGAAATACTGTAGTACACAATATTTTCTATAGGAAATACTGTAGTACAGAAAATTTTCTATAGGAAGTACACAATATTTTCTATAGGAAATACTGTAGTACACAATATTTTCTATAGGAAATACTGTAGTACACAATATTTTCTATAGGAAATACTATAGTACACAATATTTTCTATAGGAAAGACTCTAGTACACAATATTTTCTATAGGAAATACTGTAGTACACAATATTTTCTATAGGAAATACTGTAGTACACAATATTTTCTATAGGAAATACTGTAGTAAACAATATTTTCTATAGGAAATACTGAAGTACACAATATTTTCTATAGGAAATGATGTAGTACACAATATTTTCTATAGGAAATACTGTAGTACACAATATTTTCTATAGGAAATACTGTAGTACACAATATTTTCTATAGGAAATACTGTAGTACACAATATTTTCTATAGGAAATACTGTAGTACACAATATTTTCTATAGGAAATGCTGTAGTACACAATATTTCTCTATAGGAAATGCTGTAGTACACAATATATTCTATAGGAAACACTGTAGTACACTATATTTTCTATAGGAAATACTGTAGTACACAATATTTTCTATAGGAAATACTGTAGCACACTAAATTTTCTATAGAAAATACTATAGTACACAATATTTTCTATTGGAAATACTATAGTACACAATATTTTCTATAGGAAATACTATATTACACAATATTTTCTATAGGAAATACTATAGTACACAATATTTTCTATAGGAAATACTGTAGTACACAATATTTTCTATAGGAAATACTGTAGTACACAATATTTTCTATTGGAAATACTGTAGTACACAATATTTTCTATTGGAAATACTGTAGTACACAATATTTTCTATAGGAAATACTGTAGTACACAATTTTTCTATAGGAAATACTGTAGTACACAATATTTTCTATAGGAAATACTGTAGTACACAATATTTTCTATAGGAAATACTGTAGTACACAATATTTTCTATAGGAAATACTGTAGTACACAATATTTTCTATAGGAAATACTGTAGTACACAATATTTTCTATTGGAAATACTGTAGTACACAATATTTTCTATTGGAAATACTGTAGTACACAATATTTTCTATAGGAAATACTGTAGTACACAATTTTTCTATAGGAAATACTGTAGTACACAATATTTTCTATAGGAAATACTGTAGTACACAATATTTTCTATAGGAAATACTGTAGTACACAATATTTTCTATAGGAAATACTGTAGTACACAATATTTTCTATAGGAAATACTGTAGTACACAATATTTTCTATAGGAAATACTGTAGTACACAATATTTTCTATAGGAAATACTGTAGTACACAATATTTTCTATAGGAAATACTGTAGTACACAATATTTTCTATAGGAAATGCTGTAGTACACAATATTTTCTATAGGAAATGCTGTAGTACACAATATTTTCTATAGGAAATGCTGTAGTACACAATATTTTCTATAGGAAATGCTGTAGTACACAATATTTTCTATAGGAAATGCTGTAGTACACAATATTTTCTATAGGAAATGCTGTAGTACACAATATTTTCTATAGGAAATGCTGTATTACACAATATTTTCTATAGGAAATGCTGTAGTACACAATATTTTCTATAGGAAATGCTGTAGTACACAATATTTTCTATAGGAAATACTGTAGTACACAATATTTTCTATAGGAAATACTGTAGTACACAATATTTTCTATAGGAAATACTGTAGTACACAATATTTTCTATAGGAAATACTGTAGTACACAATATTTTCTATAGGAAATACTGTAGTACACAATATTTTCTATAGGAAATACTGTAGTACACAATATTTTCTATAGGAAATACTGTAGTACACTATATTTTCTATAGGAAGTACTGTAGTACACAATATTTTCTATAGGAAATGCTGTAGTACACAATATTTTCTATAGGAAATACTGTAGTACACAATATTTTCTATAGGAAATACTGTAGTACACAATATTTTCTATAGGAAATACTGTAGTAAACAATATTTTCTATAGGAAATACTGAAGTACACAATATTTTCTATAGGAAATACTGTAGTACACAATATTTTCTATAGGAAATACTGTAGTACACAATATTTGCTATAGGAAATACTGTAGTACACAATATTTTCTATAGGAAATACTATAGTACACAATATTTTCTATAGGAAATGCTGTAGTACACAATATTTTCTATAGGAAATACTGTAGTACACAATATTTTCTATAGGAAATACTGTAGTACACAATATTTTCTATAGGAAATACTGTAGTACACAATATTTTCTATAGGAAATACTGTAGTACACAATATTTTCTATAGGAAATACTGTAGTACACAATATTTTCTATAGGAAATACTGTAGTACACAATATTTTCTATAGGAAATACTGTAGTACACAATATTTTCTATAGGAAATACTCTAGTACACAATATTTTCTATAGGAAATACTGCAGTACAGAATATTTTCTATAGGAAATACTGTAGTACAGAATACAATATTTTCTATAGGAAATACTGTAGTACACAATATTTTCTATAGGAAATACTGTAGTACACAATATTTTCTATAGGAAATACTGTAGTACACAATATTTTCTATAGGAAATACTGTAGTACACAATATTTTCTATAGGAAATACTGTAGTACACAATATTTTCTATAGGAAATGCTGTAGTACACAATATTTTCTATAGGAAATACTGTAGTACACAATATTTTCTATAGGAAATACTCTAGTACACAATATTTTCTATAGGAAATACTCTAGTACACAATATTTTCAATAGGAAATACTCTAGTACACAATATTTTCTATAGGAAATACTGTAACAATATTTTCTATAGGAAATACTGTAGTACACAATATTTTCTATAGGAAATACTGTAGTACACAATATTTTCTATAGGAAATACTGTAGTACACAATATTTTCTATAGGAAATACTCTAGTACACAATATTTTCTATAGGAAATACTGCAGTACAGAATATTTTCTATAGGAAATACTGTAGTACAGAATATTTTCTATAGGAAATACTGTAGAACAGAATATTTTCTATAGGAAATACTGTAGTACACAATATTTTCTATAGGAAATACTGTAGTACACAATATTTTCTATAGGAAATACTGTAGTACACAATATTTTCTATAGGAAATACTGTAGTACACAATATTTTCTATAGGAAATACTGTAGTACACAATATTTTCTATAGGAAATACTGTAGTACACAATATTTTCTATAGGAAATACTGTAGTACACAATATTTTCTATAGGAAATACTGTAGTACACAATATTTTCTATAGGAAATATTGTAGTACACAATATTTTCTATAGGAAATGCTGTAGTACACAATATTTTCTATAGAAAATGCTGTAGTACACAATATTTTCTATGGGAAATGCTGTAGTACACAATATTTTCTATAGGAAATACTGTAGTACACAATATTTTCTATAGGACATGCTGTAGTACACAATATTTTCTATAGGAAATGCTGTAGTACACAATATTTTCTATAGGAAATGCTGTAGTACACAATATTTTCTATAGGAAATACTGTAGTACACAATATTTTCTATAGGAAATACTGTAGTACACAATATTTTCTATAGGAAATACTGTAGTACACAATATTTTCTATAGGAAATGATGTAGTACACAATATTTTCTATAGGAAATGCTGTAGTACACAATATTTTCTATAGGAAATGATGTAGTACACAATATTTTCTATAGGAAATACTGTAGTACACAATATTTTCTGTAGGAAATACTGTCGTACACAATATTTTCTATAGGAAATACTGTCGTACACAATATTTTCTATAGGAAATACTGTAGTACACAATATTTTCTATAGGAAATACTGTAGTACACAATATTTTCTATAGGAAATACTGTAGTACACAATATTTTCTATAGGAAATACTGTAGTACACAATATTTTCTATAGGAAGTACTGTAGTACACAATATTTTCTATAGGAACTACTGTAGTACACCATATTTTCTATTGGAAATACTGTAGTACACAATATTTTCTATAGGAAATACTGTAGTACACAATATTTTCTATAGGAAATACTCTAGTACACAATATTTTCTATAGGAAATACTCTAGTACACAATATTTTCTATAGGAAATACTGTAGTACACAATATTTTCTATAGGAAATACTGTAGTACACAATATTTTCTATAGGAAATACTGTAGTAAACAATATTTTCTATAGGAAATACTGAAGTACACAATATTTTCTATAGGAAATGATGTAGTACACAATATTTTCTATAGGAAATACTGTAGTACACAATATTTTCTATAGGAAATACTGTAGTACACAATATTTTCAATATGAAATACTGTAGTACACAATATTTTCTATATGAAATACTGTAGTACACAATATTTTCTATAGGAAATACTGTAGTACACAATATTTTCTATAGGAAATACTGTAGTACACAATATTTTCTATAGGAAATGCTGTAGTACACAATATTTCTCTATAGGAAATGCTGTAGTACACAATATTTCTCTATAGGAAATGCTGTAGTACACAATATATTCTATAGGAAACACTGTAGTACACAATATTTTCTATAGGAAATACTGTAGCACACTAAATTTTCTATAGAAAATACTATAGTACACAATATTTTCTATTGGAAATACTATAGTACACAATATTTTCTATAGGAAATACTATATTACACAATATTTTCTATAGGAAATACTGTAGTACACAATATTTTCTATAGGAAATACTGTAGTACACAATATTTTCTATTGGAAATACTGTAGTACACAATATTTTCTATTGGAAATACTGTAGTACACAATATTTTCTATAGGAAATACTGTAGTACACAATTTTTCTATAGGAAATACTGTAGTACACAATATTTTCTATAGGAAATACTGTAGTACACAATATTTTCTATAGGAAATACTGTAGTACACAATATTTTCTATAGGAAATACTGTAGTACACAATATTTTCTATAGGAAATACTGTAGTACACAATATTTTCTATTGGAAATACTGTAGTACACAATATTTTCTATTGGAAATGCTGTAGTACACAATATTTTCTATAGGAAATACTGTAGTACACAATTTTTCTATAGGAAATACTGTAGTACACAATATTTTCTATAGGAAATACTGTAGTACACAATATTTTCTATAGGAAATACTGTAGTACACAATATTTTCTATAGGAAATACTGTAGTACACAATATTTTCTATAGGAAATACTGTAGTACACAATATTTTCTATAGGAAATACTGTAGTACACAATATTTTCTATAGGAAATACTGTAGTACACAATATTTTCTATAGGAAATACTGTAGTACACAATATTTTCTATAGGAAATACTGTAGTACACAATATTTTCTATAGGAAATACTGTAGTACACAATATTTTCTATAGGAAATACTTTAGTACACAATATTTTCTATAGGAAATATTGTAGTACACAATATTTTCTATAGGAAATACTCTAGTACACAATATTTTCTATAGGAAATACTGCAGTACAGAATATTTTCTATAGGAAATACTGTAGTACAGAATACAATATTTTCTATAGGAAATACTGTAGTACACAATATTTTCTATAGGAAATACTGTAGTACACAATATTTTCTATAGGAAATACTGTAGTACACAATATTTTCTATAGGAAATACTGTAGTACACAATATTTTCTATAGGAAATACTGTAGTACACAATATTTTCTATAGGAAATGCTGTAGTACACAATATTTTCTATAGGAAATACTGTAGTACACAATATTTTCTATAGGAAATACTCTAGTACACAATATTTTCTATAGGAAATACTCTAGTACACAATATTTTCAATAGGAAATACTCTAGTACACAATATTTTCTATAGGAAATACTGTAACAATATTTTCTATAGGAAATACTGTAGTACACAATATTTTCTATAGGAAATACTGTAGTACACAATATTTTCTATAGGAAATACTGTAGTACACAATATTTTCTATAGGAAATACTCTAGTACACAATATTTTCTATAGGAAATACTGCAGTACAGAATATTTTCTATAGGAAATACTGTAGTACAGAATATTTTCTATAGGAAATACTGTAGAACAGAATATTTTCTATAGGAAATACTGTAGTACACAATATTTTCTGTAGGAAATACTGTAGTACACAATATTTTCTATAGGAAATACTGTAGTACAGAATATTTTCTATAGGAAATACTGTAGTACAGAATATTTTCTATAGGAAGTACTGTAGTACAGAATATTTTCTATAGGAAATACTGTAGTACAGAATATTTTCTATAGGAAATACTGTAGTACACAATATTTTCTATAGGAAATACTGTAGTACACAATATTTTCTATAGGAAATACTGTAGTACACAATATTTTCTATAGGAAATACTGTAGTACACAATATTTTCTATAGGAAATACTGTAGTACACAATATTTTCTATAGGAAATACTGTAGTACACAATATTTTCTATAGGAAATACTGTAGTACACAATATTTTCTATAGGAAATATTGTAGTACACAATATTTTCTATAGGAAATGCTGTAGTACACAATATTTTCTATAGGAAATGCTGTAGTACACAATATTTTCTATGGGAAATGCTGTAGTACACAATATTTTCTATAGGAAATACTGTAGTACACAATATTTTCTATAGGACATGCTGTAGTACACAATATTTTCTATAGGAAATGCTGTAGTACACAATATTTTCTATAGGAAATGCTGTAGAACACAATATTTTCTATAGGAAATACTGTAGTACACAATATTTTCTATAGGAAATACTGTAGTACACAATATTTTCTATAGGAAATACTGTAGTACACAATATTTTCTATAGGAAATGATGTAGTACACAATATTTTCTATAGGAAATGCTGTAGTACACAATATTTTCTATAGGAAATGATGTAGTACACAATATTTTCTATAGGAAATACTGTAGTACACAATATTTTCTGTAGGAAATACTGTCGTACACAATATTTTCTATAGGAAATACTGTCGTACACAATATTTTCTATAGGAAATACTGTAGTACACAATATTTTCTATAGGAAATACTGTAGTACATAATATTTTCTATAGGAAATACTGTAGTACACAATATTTTCTATAGGAAATACTGTAGTACACAATATTTTCTATAGGAAGTACTGTAGTACACAATATTTTCTATAGGAAATACTGTAGTACACCATATTTTCTATTGGAAATACTGTAGTACACAATATTTTCTATAGGAAATACTGTAGTACACAATTTTTCTATAGGAAATACTGTAGTACACAATATTTTCTATAGGAAATACCGTAGTACACAATACTTTCTATAGGAAATACTGTAGTACACAATATATTCTATAGGAAATACTGTAGTACACAATATTTTCTATAGGAAATACTGTAGTACACAATATTTTCTATAGGAAATACTGTAGTACACAATATATTCTATAGGAAATACTGTAGTACACAATATATTCTATAGGAAATACTGTTGTACACAATATTTTCTATAGGAAATACTGTAGTACACAATATTTTCTATAGGAAATACTGTAGTACACAATATTTGCTATAGGAAATACTGTAGTACACAATATTTTCTATAGGAAATACTGTAGTACATAATATTTTCTATAGGAAATACTGTAGTACACAATATTTTCTATAGGAAATACTGTAGTAAACAATATTTTCTATAGGAAATACTTAAGTCCACAATATTTTCTATAGGAAATACTGAAGTACACAATATTTTCTATAGGAAATACTGTAGTACAGAATATTTTCTATAGGAAATACTGTAGTACACAATATTTTCTATATGAAATACTGTAGTACACAATATTTTCTATAGGAAATGCTGTAGTACACAATATTTTCTATAGGAAATACTCTAGTACACAATATTTTCAATAGGAAATACTCTAGTACACAATATTTTCTATAGGAAATACTGTAGTACACAATATTTTCTATAGGAAATACTGTAGTACACAATATTTTCTATAGGAAATACTGTAGTACAGAAAATTTTCTATAGGAAGTACACAATATTTTCTATAGGAAATACTGTAGTACACAATATTTTCTATAGGAAATACTGTAGTACACAATATTTTCTATAGGAAATACTGTAGTACACAATATTTTCTATAGGAAATACTCTAGTACACAATATTTTCTATAGGAAATACTGTAGTACACAATATTTTCTATAGGAAATACTGTAGTACACAATATTTTCTATAGGAAATACTGTAGTAAACAATATTTTCTATAGGAAATACTGAAGTACACAATATTTTCTATAGGAAATGATGTAGTACACAATATTTTCTATAGGAAATACTGTAGTACACAATATTTTCTATAGGAAATACTGTAGTACACAATATTTTCTATATGAAATACTGTAGTACACAATATTTTCTATAGGAAATACTGTAGTACACAATATTTTCTATAGGAAATACTGTAGTACACAATATTTTCTATAGGAAATACTGTAGTACACAATATTTTCTATAGGAAATACTGTAGTACACAATATTTTCTATAGGAAATGCTGTAGTACACAATATTTCTCTATAGGAAATGCTGTAGTACACAATATATTCTATAGGAAACACTGTAGTACACTATATTTTCTATAGGAAATACTGTAGTACACAATATTTTCTATAGGAAATACTGTAGCACACTAAATTTTCTATAGAAAATACTATAGTACACAATATTTTCTATTGTAAATACTATAGTACACAATATTTTCTATAGGAAATACTATATTACACAATATTTTCTATAGGAAATACTATAGTACACAATATTTTCTATAGGAAATACTGTAGTACACAATAATTTCTATAGGAAATACTGTAGTACACAATATTTTCTATAGGAAATACTGTAGTACACAATATTTTCTATAGGAAATACTGTAGTACACAATATTTTCTATAGGAAATACTGTAGTACACAATTTTTCTATAGGAAATACTGTAGTACACAATATTTTCTATAGGAAATACTGTAGTACACAATATTTTCTATAGGAAATACTGTAGTACACAATATTTTCTATAGGAAATACTGTAGTACACAATATTTTCTATAGGAAATACTGTAGTACACAATATTTTCTATTGGAAATACTGTAGTACACAATATTTTCTATTGGAAATACTGTAGTACACAATATTTTCTATTGGAAATACTGTAGTACACAATATTTTCTATAGGAAATACTGTAGTACACAATTTTTCTATAGGAAATACTGTAGTACACAATATTTTCTATAGGAAATACTGTAGTACACAATATTTTCTATAGGAAATACTGTAGTACACAATATTTTCTATAGGAAATACTGTAGTACACAATATTTTCTATAGGAAATACTGTAGTACACAATATTTTCTATAGGAAATACTGTAGTACACTATATTTTCTATAGGAAATACTGTAGTACACAATATTTTCTATAGGAAATACTGTAGTACACATTATTTTCTATAGGAAATACTGTAGTACACAATATTTTCTATAGGAAATACTGTAGTACACAATATTTTCTATAGGAAATGCTGTAGTACACAATATTTTCTATAGGAAATGCTGTAGTACACAATATTTTCTATAGGAAATGCTGTAGTACACAATATTTTCTATAGGAAATGCTGTAGTACACAATATTTTCTATAGGAAATGCTGTAGTACACAATATTTTCTATAGGAAATGCTGTAGTACACAATATTTTCTATAGGAAATGCTGTATTACACAATATTTTCTATAGGAAATGCTGTAGTACACAATATTTTCTATAGGAAATGCTGTAGTACACAATATTTTCTATAGGAAATACTGTAGTACACAATATTTTCTATAGGAAATACTGTAGTACACAATATTTTCTATAGGAAATACTGTAGTACACAATATTTTCTATAGGAAATACTGTAGTACACAATATTTTCTATAGGAAATACTGTAGTACACAATATTTTCTATAGGAAATACTGTAGTACACAATATTTTCTATAGGAAGTACTGTAGTACACAATATTTTCTATAGGAAATACTGTAGTACACAATATTTTCTATAGGAAATACTGTAGTACACAATATTTTCTATAGGAAATACTGTAGTATACAATATTTTCTATAGGAAATACTCTAGTACACAATATTTTCCATAGGAAATACTGTAGTACACAATATTTTCTATAGGAAATACTGTAGTACACAATATTTTCTATAGGAAATGCTGTAGTACACAATATTTTCTATAGGAAATACTGTAGTACACAATATTTTCTATAGGAAATACTGTAGTACACAATATTTTCTATAGGAAATACTGTAGTACACAATATTTTCTATAGGAAATACTGTAGTACACAATATTTTCTATAGGAAATAATGTAGTACACAATATTTTCTATAGGAAATGCTGTAGTACACAATATTTTCTATAGGAAATACTGTAGTACACAATATTTTCTATAGGAAATACTGTAGTACACAATATTTGCTATAGGAAATACTGTAGTACACAATATTTTCTATAGGAAATACTGTAGTACATAATATTTTCTATAGGAAATACTGTAGTACAGAATATTTTCTATAGGAAATACTGTAGTACACAATATTTTCTATAGGAAATACTGAAGTACACAATATTTTCTATAGGAAATGATGTAGTACACAATATTTTCTATAGGAAATACTGTAGTACACAATATTTTCTATAGGAAATACTGTAGTACACAATATTTTCTATAGGAAATACTGTAGTACACAATATTTTCTATATGAAATACTGTAGTACACAATATTTTCTATAGGAAATACTGTAGTACACAATATTTTCTATAGGAAATACTGTAGTACACAATATTTTCTATAGGAAATGCTGTAGTACACAATATTTCTCTATAGGAAATGCTGTAGTACACAATATATTCTATAGGAAACACTGTAGTACACTATATTTTCTATAGGAAATACTGTAGTACACAATATTTTCTATAGGAAATACTGTAGCACACTAAATTTTCTATAGAAAATTCTATAGTACACAATATTTTCTATTGGAAATACTATAGTACACAATATTTTCTATAGGAAATACTATATTACACAATATTTTCTATAGGAAATACTATAGTACACAATATTTTCTATAGGAAATACTGAAGTACACAATATTTTCTATAGGAAATACTGTAGTACACAATATTTTCTATTGGAAATACTGTAGTACACAATATTTTCTATTGGAAATACTGTAGTACACAATATTTTCTATAGGAAATACTGTAGTACACAATTTTTCTATAGGAAATACTGTAGTACACAATATTTTCTATAGGAAATACTGTAGTACACAATATTTTCTATAGGAAATACTGTAGTACACAATATTTTCTATAGGAAATACTGTAGTACACAATATTTTCTATAGGAAATACTGTAGTACACAATATTTTCTATTGGAAATACTGTAGTACACAATATTTTCTATTGGAAATACTGTAGTACACAATATTTTCTATAGGAAATACTGTAGTACACAATTTTTCTATAGGAAATACTGTAGTACACAATATTTTCTATAGGAAATACTGTAGTACACAATATTTTCTGTAGAAATACTGTAGTACACAATATTTTCTATAGGAAATACTGTAGTACACAATATTTTCTATAGGAAATACTGTAGTACACAATATTTTCTATAGGAAATACTGTAGTACACAATATTTTCTATAGGAAATACTGTAGTACACATTATTTTCTATAGGAAATACTGTAGTACACAATATTTTCTATAGGAAATACTGTAGTACACAATATTTTCTATAGGAAATGCTGTAGTACACAATATTTTCTATAGGAAATGCTGTAGTACACAATATTTTCTATAGGAAATGCTGTAGTACACAATATTTTCTATAGGAAATGCTGTAGTACACAATATTTTCTATAGGAAATGCTGTAGTACACAATATTTTCTATAGGAAATGCTGTAGTACACAATATTTTCTATAGGAAATGCTGTATTACACAATATTTTCTATAGGAAATGCTGTAGTACACAATATTTTCTATAGGAAATGCTGTAGTACACAATATTTTCTATAGGAAATACTGTAGTACACAATATTTTCTATAGGAAATACTGTAGCACACAATATTTTCTATAGGAAATACTGTAGTACACAATATTTTCTATATGAAATACTGTAGTACACAATATTTTCTATAGGAAATGCTGTAGTACACAATATTTTCTATAGGAAATACTCTAGTACACAATATTTTCAATAGGAAATACTGTAGTACACAATATTTTCTATAGGAAATACTGTAGTACACAATATTTTCTATAGGAAATACTGTAGTACACAATATTTTCTATAGGAAATACTGTAGTACAGAAAATTTTCTATAGGAAGTACACAATATTTTCTATAGGAAATACTGTAGTACACAATATTTTCTATAGGAAATACTGTAGTACACAATATTTTCTATAGGAAATACTGTAGTACACAATATTTTCTATAGGAAATACTCTAGTACACAATATTTTCTATAGGAAATACTGTAGTACACAATATTTTCTATAGGAAATACTGTAGTACACAATATTTTCTATAGGAAATACTGTAGTACACAATATTTTCTATAGGAAATACTGTAGTAAACAATATTTTCTATAGGAAATACTGAAGTACACAATATTTTCTATAGGAAATGATGTAGTACACAATATTTTCTATAGGAAATACTGTAGTACACAATATTTTCTATAGGAAATACTGTAGTACACAATATTTTCTATATGAAATACTGTAGTACACAATATTTTCTATAGGAAATACTGTAGTACACAATATTTTCTATAGGAAATACTGTAGTACACAATATTTTCTATAGGAAATACTGTAGTACACAATATTTTCTATAGGAAATGCTGTAGTACACAATATTTCTCTATAGGAAATGCTGTAGTACACAATATATTCTATAGGAAACACTGTAGTACACTATATTTTCTATAGGAAATACTGTAGTACACAATATTTTATATAGGAAATACTGTAGCACACTAAATTTTCTATAGAAAATACTATAGTACACAATATTTTCTATTGTAAATACTATAGTACACAATATTTTCTATAGGAAATACTATATTACACAATATTTTCTATAGGAAATACTATAGTACACAATATTTTCTATAGGAAATACTGTAGTACACAATAATTTCTATAGGAAATACTGTAGTACACAATATTTTCTATAGGAAATACTGTAGTACACAATATTTTCTATAGGAAATACTGTAGTACACAATATTTTCTATAGGAAATACTGTAGTACACAATATTTTCTATAGGAAATACTGTAGTACACAATTTTTCTATAGGAAATACTGTAGTACACAATATTTTCTATAGGAAATACTGTAGTACACAATATTTTCTATAGGAAATACTGTAGTACACAATATTTTCTATAGGAAATACTGTAGTACACAATATTTTCTATAGGAAATACTGTAGTACACAATATTTTCTATAGGAAATACTGTAGTACACAATATTTTCTATAGGAAATACTGTAGTACACAATATTTTCTATAGGAAATACTGTAGTACACAATATTTTCTATAGGAAATACTGTAGTACACATTATTTTCTATAGGAAATACTGTAGTACACAATATTTTCTATAGGAAATACTGTAGTACACAATATTTTCTATAGGAAATGCTGTAGTACACAATATTTTCTATAGGAAATGCTGTAGTACACAATATTTTCTATAGGAAATGCTGTAGTACACAATATTTTCTATAGGAAATGCTGTAGTACACAATATTTTCTATAGGAAATGCTGTAGTACACAATATTTTCTATAGGAAATGCTGTAGTACACAATATTTTCTATAGGAAATGCTGTATTACACAATATTTTCTATAGGAAATGCTGTAGTACTCAATATTTTCTATAGGAAATGCTGTAGTACACAATATTTTCTATAGGAAATACTGTAGTACACAATATTTTCTATAGGAAATACTGTAGTACACAATATTTTCTATAGGAAATACTGTAGTACACAATATTTTCTATAGGAAATACTGTAGTACACAATATTTTCTATAGGAAATGCTGTAGTACACAATATTTTCTATAGGAAATACTGTAGTACACAATATTTTCTATAGGAAATACTGTAGTACACAATATTTGCTATAGGAAATACTGTAGTACACAATATTTTCTATAGGAAATACTGTAGTACATAATATTTTCTATAGGAAATACTGTAGTACAGAATATTTTCTATAGGAAATACTGTAGTACACAATATTTTCTATAGGAAATACTGAAGTACACAATATTTTCTATAGGAAATGATGTAGTACACAATATTTTCTATAGGAAATACTGTAGTACACAATATTTTCTATAGGAAATACTGTAGTACACAATATTTTCTATAGGAAATACTGTAGTACACAATATTTTCTATATGAAATACTGTAGTACACAATATTTTCTATAGGAAATACTGTAGTACACAATATTTTCTATAGGAAATACTGTAGTACACAATATTTTCTATAGGAAATGCTGTAGTACACAATATTTCTCTATAGGAAATGCTGTAGTACACAATATATTCTATAGGAAACACTGTAGTACACTATATTTTCTATAGGAAATACTGTAGTACACAATATTTTCTATAGGAAATACTGTAGCACACTAAATTTTCTATAGAAAATACTATAGTACACAATATTTTCTATTGGAAATACTATAGTACACAATATTTTCTATAGGAAATACTATATTACACAATATTTTCTATAGGAAATACTATAGTACACAATATTTTCTATAGGAAATACTGAAGTACACAATATTTTCTATAGGAAATACTGTAGTACACAATATTTTCTATTGGAAATACTGTAGTACACAATATTTTCTATTGGAAATACTGTAGTACACAATATTTTCTATAGGAAATACTGTAGTACACAATTTTTCTATAGGAAATACTGTAGTACACAATATTTTCTATAGGAAATACTGTAGTACACAATATTTTCTATAGGAAATACTGTAGTACACAATATTTTCTATAGGAAATACTGTAGTACACAATATTTTCTATAGGAAATACTGTAGTACACAATATTTTCTATTGGAAATACTGTAGTACACAATATTTTCTATTGGAAATACTGTAGTACACAATATTTTCTATAGGAAATACTGTAGTACACAATTTTTCTATAGGAAATACTGTAGTACACAATATTTTCTATAGGAAATACTGTAGTACACAATATTTTCTGTAGGAAATACTGTAGTACACAATATTTTCTATAGGAAATACTGTAGTACACAATATTTTCTATAGGAAATACTGTAGTACACAATATTTTCTATAGGAAATACTGTAGTACACAATATTTTCTATAGGAAATACTGTAGTACACAATATTTTCTATAGGAAATACTGTAGTACACATTATTTTCTATAGGAAATACTGTAGTACACAATATTTTCTATAGGAAATACTGTAGTACACAATATTTTCTATAGGAAATGCTGTAGTACACAATATTTTCTATAGGAAATGCTGTAGTACACAATATTTTCTATAGGAAATGCTGTAGTACACAATATTTTCTATAGGAAATGCTGTAGTACACAATATTTTCTATAGGAAATGCTGTAGTACACAATATTTTCTATAGGAAATGCTGTAGTACACAATATTTTCTATAGGAAATGCTGTATTACACAATATTTTCTATAGGAAATGCTGTAGTACACAATATTTTCTATAGGAAATGCTGTAGTACACAATATTTTCTATAGGAAATACTGTAGTACACAATATTTTCTATAGGAAATACTGTAGCACACAATATTTTCTATAGGAAATACTGTAGTACACAATATTTTCTATAGGAAATACTGTAGTACACAATATTTTCTATAGGAAATACTGTAGTACACAATATTTTCTATAGGAAATACTGTAGTACACAATATTTTCTATAGGAAGTACTGTAGTACACAATATTTTCTATAGGAAATACTGTAGTACACAATATTTTCTATAGGAAATACTGTAGTACACAATATTTTCTATAGGAAATACTGTAGTATACAATATTTTCTATAGGAAATACTCTAGTACACAATATTTTCTATAGGAAATACTCTAGTACACAATATTTTCCATAGGAAATACTGTAGTACACAATATTTTCTATAGGAAATACTGTAGTACACAATATTTTCTATAGGAAATGCTGTAGTACACAATATTTTCTATAGGAAATACTGTAGTACACAATATTTTCTATAGGAAATACTGTAGTACACAATATTTTCTATAGGAAATACTGTAGTACACAATATTTTCTATAGGAAATACTGTAGTACACAATATTTTCTATAGGAAATACTGTAGTACACAATATTTTCTATAGGAAATGCTGTAGTACACAATATTTTCTATAGGAAATACTGTAGTACACAATATTTTCTATAGGAAATACTGTAGTACACAATATTTGCTATAGGAAATACTGTAGTACACAATATTTTCTATAGGAAATACTGTAGTACATAATATTTTCTATAGGAAATACTGTAGTACACAATATTTTCTATAGGAAATACTGTAGTAAACAATATTTTCTATAGGAAATACTGAAGTACACAATATTTTCTATAGGAAATACTGTAGTACAGAATATTTTCTATAGGAAATACTGTAGTACACAATATTTTCTATATGAAATACTGTAGTACACAATATTTTCTATAGGAAATGCTGTAGTACAGAATATTTTCTATAGGAAATACTGTAGTACACAATATTTTCTATAGGAAATACTGTAGTACACAATATTTTCTATAGGAAATACTGTAGTACACAATATTTTCTATAGGAAATACTGTAGTACACAATATTTTCTATAGGAAATGCTGTAGTACACAATATTTTCTATAGGAAATACTGTAGTACACAATATTTTCTATAGGAAATACTCTAGTACACAATATTTTCTATAGGAAATACTCTAGTACACAATATTTTCAATAGGAAATACTCTAGTACACAATATTTTCTATAGGAAATACTGTAGTACACAATATTTTCTATAGGAAATACTGTAGTACACAATATTTTCTATAGGAAATACTGTAGTACACAATATTTTCTATAGGAAATACTGTAGTACAGAAAATTTTCTATAGGAAGTACACAATATTTTCTATAGGAAATACTGCAGTACAGAATATTTTCTATAGGAAATACTGTAGTACACAATATTTTCTATAGGAAATACTGTAGTACACAATATTTTCTATAGGAAATACTGTAGTACACAATATTTTCTATAGGAAATACTGTAGTACACAATATTTTCTATAGGAAATGCTGTAGTACACAATATTTTCTATAGGAAATACTGTAGTACACAATATTTTCTATAGGAAATACTCTAGTACACAATATTTTCTATAGGAAATACTCTAGTACACAATATTTTCAATAGGAAATACTCTAGTACACAATATTTTCTATAGGAAATACTGTAACAATATTTTCTATAGGAAATACTGTAGTACACAATATTTTCTATAGGAAATACTGTAGTACACAATATTTTCTATAGGAAATACTGTAGTACACAATATTTTCTATAGGAAATACTCTAGTACACAATATTTTCTATAGGAAATACTGTAGTACACAATATTTTCTATAGGAAATGCTGTAGTACACAATATTTTCTATAGGAAATACTGTAGTACACAATATTTTCTATAGGAAATACTGTAGTACACAATATTTGCTATAGGAAATACTGTAGTACACAATATTTTCTATAGGAAATACTGTAGTACATAATATTTTCTATAGGAAATACTGTAGTACAGAATATTTTCTATAGGAAATACTGTAGTACACAATATTTTCTATAGGAAATACTGAAGTACACAATATTTTCTATAGGAAATGATGTAGTACACAATATTTTCTATAGGAAATACTGTAGTACACAATATTTTCTATAGGAAATACTGTAGTACACAATATTTTCTATAGGAAATACTGTAGTACACAATATTTTCTATATGAAATACTGTAGTACACAATATTTTCTATAGGAAATACTGTAGTACACAATATTTTCTATAGGAAATACTGTAGTACACAATATTTTCTATAGGAAATGCTGTAGTACACAATATTTCTCTATAGGAAATGCTGTAGTACACAATATATTCTATAGGAAACACTGTAGTACACTATATTTTCTATAGGAAATACTGTAGTACACAATATTTTCTATAGGAAATACTGTAGCACACTAAATTTTCTATAGAAAATACTATAGTACACAATATTTTCTATTGGAAATACTATAGTACACAATATTTTCTATAGGAAATACTATATTACACAATATTTTCTATAGGAAATACTATAGTACACAATATTTTCTATAGGAAATACTGAAGTACACAATATTTTCTATAGGAAATACTGTAGTACACAATATTTTCTATTGGAAATACTGTAGTACACAATATTTTCTATTGGAAATACTGTAGTACACAATATTTTCTATAGGAAATACTGTAGTACACAATTTTTCTATAGGAAATACTGTAGTACACAATATTTTCTATAGGAAATACTGTAGTACACAATATTTTCTATAGGAAATACTGTAGTACACAATATTTTCTATATGAAATACTGTAGTACACAATATTTTCTATTGGAAATACTGTAGTACACAATATTTTCTATTGGAAATACTGTAGTACACAATATTTTCTATAGGAAATACTGTAGTACACAATTTTTCTATAGGAAATACTGTAGTACACAATATTTTCTATAGGAAATACTGTAGTACACAATATTTTCTGTAGGAAATACTGTAGTACACAATATTTTCTATAGGAAATACTGTAGTACACAATATTTTCTATAGGAAATACTGTAGTACACAATATTTTCTATAGGAAATACTGTAGTACACAATATTTTCTATAGGAAATACTGTAGTACACAATATTTTCTATAGGAAATACTGTAGTACACATTATTTTCTATAGGAAATACTGTAGTACACAATATTTTCTATAGGAAATACTGTAGTACACAATATTTTCTATAGGAAATGCTGTAGTACACAATATTTTCTATAGGAAATGCTGTAGTACACAATATTTTCTATAGGAAATGCTGTAGTACACAATATTTTCTATAGGAAATGCTGTAGTACACAATATTTTCTATAGGAAATGCTGTAGTACACAATATTTTCTATAGGAAATGCTGTAGTACACAATATTTTCTATAGGAAATGCTGTATTACACAATAATTTCTATAGGAAATGCTGTAGTACACAATATTTTCTATAGGAAATGCTGTAGTACACAATATTTTCTATAGGAAATACTGTAGTACACAATATTTTCTATAGGAAATACTGTAGCACACAATATTTTCTATAGGAAATACTGTAGTACACAATATTTGCTATAGGAAATACTGTAGTACACAATATTTTCTATAGGAAATACTGTAGTACACAATATTTTCTATAGGAAATACTGTAGTACACAATATTTTCTATAGGAAGTACTGTAGTACACAATATTTTCTATAGGAAATACTGTAGTACACAATATTTTCTATAGGAAATACTGTAGTACACAATATTTTCTATAGGAAATACTGTAGTATACAATGTTTTCTATAGGAAATACTCTAGTACACAATATTTTCCATAGGAAATACTGTAGTACACAATATTTTCTATAGGAAATACTGTAGTACACAATATTTTCTATAGGAAATGCTGTAGTACACAATATTTTCTATAGGAAATACTGTAGTACACAATATTTTCTATAGGAAATACTGTAGTACACAATATTTTCTATAGGAAATACTGTAGTACACAATATTTTCTATAGGAAATACTGTAGTACACAATATTTTCTATAGGAAATGCTGTAGTACACAATATTTTCTATAGGAAATACTGTAGTACACAATATTTTCTATAGGAAATACTGTAGTACACAATATTTGCTATAGGAAATACTGTAGTACACAATATTTTCTATAGGAAATACTGTAGTACATAATATTTTCTATAGGAAATACTGTAGTACACAATATTTTCTATAGGAAATACTGTAGTAAACAATATTTTCTATAGGAAATACTGAAGTACACAATATTTTCTATAGGAAATACTGTAGTACAGAATATTTTCTATAGGAAATACTTTAGTACACAATATTTTCTATATGAAATACTGTAGTACACAATATTTTCTATAGGAAATGCTGTAGTACACAATATTTTCTATAGGAAATACTCTAGTACACAATATTTTCAATAGGAAATACTCTAGTACACAATATTTTCTATAGGAAATACTGTAGTACACAATATTTTCTATAGGAAATACTGTAGTACACAATATTTTCTATAGGAAATACTGTAGTACACAATATTTTCTATAGGAAATACTGTAGTACAGAAAATTTTCTATAGGAAGTACACAATATTTTCTATAGGAAATACTGCAGTACAGAATATTTTCTATAGGAAATACTGTAGTACACAATATTTTCTATAGGAAATACTGTAGTACACAATATTTTCTATAGGAAATACTGTAGTACACAATATTTTCTATAGGAAATACTGTAGTACACAATATTTTCTATAGGAAATGCTGTAGTACACAATATTTTCTATAGGAAATACTGTAGTACACAATATTTTCTATAGGAAATACTCTAGTACACAATATTTTCTATAGGAAATACTCTAGTACACAATATTTTCAATAGGAAATACTCTAGTACACAATATTTTCTATAGGAAATACTGCAGTACAGAATATTTTCTATAGGAAATACTGTAGTACAGAATATTTTCTATAGGAAATACTGTAGAACAGAATATTTTCTATAGGAAATACTGTAGTACACAATATTTTCTGTAGGAAATACTGTAGTACACAATATTTTCTATAGGAAATACTGTAGTACAGAATATTTTCTATAGGAAGTACTGTAGTACAGAATATTTTCTACAGGAAATACTGTAGTACAGAATATTTTCTATAGGAAATACTGTAGTACAGAATATTTTCTATAGGAAATACTGTAGTACAGAATATTTTCTATAGGAAATACTGTAGTACACAATATTTTCTATAGGAAATACTGTAGTACACAATATTTTCTATAGGAAATACTGTAGTACACAATATTTTCTATAGGAAATACTGTAGTACACAATATTTTCTATAGGAAATACTGTAGTACACAATATTTTCTATAGGAAATACTGTAGTACACAATATTTTCTATAGGAAATATTGTAGTACACAATATTTTCTATAGGAAATGCTGTAGTACACAATATTTTCTATAGGAAATGCTGTAGTACACAATATTTTCTATGGGAAATGCTGTAGTACACAATATTTTCTATAGGAAATACTGTAGTACACAATATTTTCTATAGGACATGCTGTAGTACACAATATTTTCTATAGGAAATGCTGTAGTACACAATATTTTCTATAGGAAATGCTGTAGTACACAATATTTTCTATAGGAAATACTGTAGTACACAATATTTTCTATAGGAAATACTGTAGTACACAATATTTTCTATAGGAAATACTGTAGTACACAATATTTTCTATAGGAAATGATGTAGTACACAATATTTTCTATAGGAAATGCTGTAGTACACAATATTTTCTATAGGAAATGATGTAGTACACAATATTTTCTATAGGAAATACTGTAGTACACAATATTTTCTGTAGGAAATACTGTCGTACACAATATTTTCTATAGGAAATACTGTCGTACACAATATTTTCTATAGGAAATACTGTAGTACACAATATTTTCTATAGGAAATACTGTAGTACACAATATTTTCTATAGGAAATACTGTAGTACACAATATTTTCTATAGGAAATACTGTAGTACACAATATTTTCTATAGGAAGTACTGTAGTACACAATATTTTCTATAGGAAATACTGTAGTACACCATATTTTCTATTGGAAATACTGTAGTACACAATATTTTCTATAGGAAATACTGTAGTACACAATTTTTCTATAGGAAATACTGTAGTACACAATATTTTCTATAGGAAATACTGTAGTACACAATATTTTCTATAGGAAATACTGTAGTACACAATATATTCTATAGGAAATACTGTAGTACACAATATTTTCTATAGGAAATACTGTAGTACACAATATTTTCTATAGGAAATACTGTAGTACACAATATATTCTATAGGAAATACTGTAGTACACAATATATTCTATAGGAAATACTGTTGTACACAATATTTTCTATAGGAAATACTGTAGTACACAATATTTTCTATAGGAAATACTGTAGTACACAATATTTGCTATAGGAAATACTGTAGTACACAATATTTTCTATAGGAAATACTGTAGTACATAATATTTTCTATAGGAAATACTGTAGTACACAATATTTTCTATAGGAAATACTGTAGTAAACAATATTTTCTATAGGAAATACTGAAGTACACAATATTTTCTATAGGAAATACTGTAGTACAGAATATTTTCTATAGGAAATACTGTAGTACACAATATTTTCTATATGAAATACTGTAGTACACAATATTTTCTATAGGAAATGCTGTAGTACACAATATTTTCTATAGGAAATACTCTAGTACACAATATTTTCAATAGGAAATACTCTAGTACACAATATTTTCTATAGGAAATACTGTAGTACACAATATTTTCTATAGGAAATGCTGTAGTACACAATATTTTCTATAGGAAATACTGTAGTACACAATATTTTCTATAGGAAATACTGTAGTACACAATATTTGCTATAGGAAATACTGTAGTACACAATATTTTCTATAGGAAATACTGTAGTACATAATATTTTCTATAGGAAATACTGTAGTACAGAATATTTTCTATAGGAAATACTGTAGTACACAATATTTTCTATAGGAAATACTGAAGTACACAATATTTTCTATAGGAAATGATGTAGTACACAATATTTTCTATAGGAAATACTGTAGTACACAATATTTTCTATAGGAAATACTGTAGTACACAATATTTTCTATAGGAAATACTGTAGTACACAATATTTTCTATATGAAATACTGTAGTACACAATATTTTCTATAGGAAATACTGTAGTACACAATATTTTCTATAGGAAATACTGTAGTACACAATATTTTCTATAGGAAATGCTGTAGTACACAATATTTCTCTATAGGAAATGCTGTAGTACACAATATATTCTATAGGAAACACTGTAGTACACTATATTTTCTATAGGAAATACTGTAGTACACAATATTTTCTATAGGAAATACTGTAGCACACTAAATTTTCTATAGAAAATACTATAGTACACAATATTTTCTATTGGAAATACTATAGTACACAATATTTTCTATAGGAAATACTATATTACACAATATTTTCTATAGGAAATACTATAGTACACAATATTTTCTATAGGAAATACTGAAGTACACAATATTTTCTATAGGAAATACTGTAGTACACAATATTTTCTATTGGAAATACTGTAGTACACAATATTTTCTATTGGAAATACTGTAGTACACAATATTTTCTATAGGAAATACTGTAGTACACAATTTTTCTATAGGAAATACTGTAGTACACAATATTTTCTATAGGAAATACTGTAGTACACAATATTTTCTATAGGAAATACTGTAGTACACAATATTTTCTATAGGAAATACTGTAGTACACAATATTTTCTATAGGAAATACTGTAGTACAGAATATTTTCTATAGGAAATACTGTAGTACACAATATTTTCTATATGAAATACTGTAGTACACAATATTTTCTATAGGAAATGCTGTAGTACACAATATTTTCTATAGGAAATACTCTAGTACACAATATTTTCAATAGGAAATACTCTAGTACACAATATTTTCTATAGGAAATACTGTAGTACACAATATTTTCTATAGGAAATACTGTAGTACACAATATTTTCTATAGGAAATACTGTAGTACACAATATTTTCTATAGGAAATACTGTAGTACAGAAAATTTTCTATAGGAAGTACACAATATTTTCTATAGGAAATACTGCAGTACAGAATATTTTCTATAGGAAATACTGTAGTACACAATATTTTCTATAGGAAATACTGTAGTACACAATATTTTCTATAGGAAATACTGTAGTACACAATATTTTCTATAGGAAATACTGTAGTACACAATATTTTCTATAGGAAATGCTGTAGTACACAATATTTTCTATAGGAAATACTGTAGTACACAATATTTTCTATAGGAAATACTCTAGTACACAATATTTTCTATAGGAAATACTCTAGTACACAATATTTTCAATAGGAAATACTCTAGTACACAATATTTTCTATAGGAAATACTGTAACAATATTTTCTATAGGAAATACTGTAGTACACAATATTTTCTATAGGAAATACTGTAGTACACAATATTTTCTATAGGAAATACTGTAGTACACAATATTTTCTATAGGAAATACTCTAGTACACAATATTTTCTATAGGAAATACTGCAGTACAGAATATTTTCTATAGGAAATACTGTAGTACAGAATATTTTCTATAGGAAATACTGTAGAACAGAATATTTTCTATAGGAAATACTGTAGTACACAATATTTTCTGTAGGAAATACTGTAGTACACAATATTTTCTATAGGAAATACTGTAGTACAGAATATTTTCTATAGGAAGTACTGTAGTACAGAATATTTTCTATAGGAAATACTGTAGTACAGAATATTTTCTATAGGAAATACTGTAGTACAGAATATTTTCTATAGGAAATACTGTAGTACACAATATTTTCTATAGGAAATACTGTAGTACACAATATTTTCTATAGGAAATACTGTAGTACACAATATTTTCTATAGGAAATACTGTAGTACACAATATTTTCTATAGGAAATACTGTAGTACACAATATTTTCTATAGGAAATACTGTAGTACACAATATTTTCTATAGGAAATACTGTAGTACACAATATTTTCTATAGGAAATATTGTAGTACACAATATTTTCTATAGGAAATGCTGTAGTACACAATATTTTCTATAGGAAATGCTGTAGTACACAATATTTTCTATGGGAAATGCTGTAGTACACAATATTTTCTATAGGAAATACTGTAGTACACAATATTTTCTATAGGACATGCTGTAGTACACAATATTTTCTATAGGAAATGCTGTAGTACACAATATTTTCTATAGGAAATGCTGTAGTACACAATATTTTCTATAGGAAATACTGTAGTACACAATATTTTCTATAGGAAATACTGTAGTACACAATATTTTCTATAGGAAATACTGTAGTACACAATATTTTCTATAGGAAATGATGTAGTACACAATATTTTCTATAGGAAATGCTGTAGTACACAATATTTTCTATAGGAAATGATGTAGTACACAATATTTTCTATAGGAAATACTGTAGTACACAATATTTTCTGTAGGAAATACTGTCGTACACAATATTTTCTATAGGAAATGCTGTAGTACACAATATTTCTCTATAGGAAATGCTGTAGTACACAATATTTTCTATAGGAAATACTGTAGTACACAATATTTTCTATAGGAAATACTGTAGTACACAATATTTTCTATAGGAAATACTGTAGTACACAATATTTTCTATAGGAAATACTGTAGTACACAATATTTTCTATAGGAAATATTGTAGTACACAATATTTTCTATAGGAAATGCTGTAGTACACAATATTTTCTATAGGAAATGCTGTAGTACACAATATTTTCTATGGGAAATGCTGTAGTACACAATATTTTCTATAGGAAATACTGTAGTACACAATATTTTCTATAGGACATGCTGTAGTACACAATATTTTCTATAGGAAATGCTGTAGTACACAATATTTTCTATAGGAAATGCTGTAGTACACAATATTTTCTATAGGAAATACTGTAGTACACAATATTTTCTATAGGAAATACTGTAGAACAGAATATTTTCTATAGGAAATACTGTAGTACACAATATTTTCTATAGGAAATACTGTAGTACACAATATTTTCTATAGGAAGTACTGTAGTACACAATATTTTCTATAGGAAATACTGTAGTACACCATATTTTCTATAGGAAATACTGTTGTACACAATATTTTCTATAGGAAATACTGTAGTACACAATATTTTCTATAGGAAATACTGTAGTACACAATATTTGCTATAGGAAATACTGTAGTACACAATATTTTCTATAGGAAATACTGTAGTACATAATATTTTCTATAGGAAATACTGTAGTACACAATATTTTCTATAGGAAATACTGTAGTAAACAATATTTTCTATAGGAAATACTGAAGTACACAATATTTTCTATAGGAAATACTGTAGTACAGAATATTTTCTATTGGAAATACTGTAGTACACAATATTTTCTATATGAAATACTGTAGTACACAATATTTTCTATAGGAAATGCTGTAGTACACAATATTTTCTATAGGAAATACTCTAGTACACAATATTTTCAATAGGAAATACTCTAGTACACAATATTTTCTATAGGAAATACTGTAGTACACAATATTTTCTATAGGAAATACTGTAGTACACAATATTTTCTATAGGAAATACTGTAGTACAGAAAATTTTCTATAGGAAGTACACAATATTTTCTATAGGAAATACTGTAGTACACAATATTTTCTATAGGAAATACTGTAGTACACAATATTTTCTATAGGAAATACTGTAGTACACAATATTTTCTATAGGAAATACTGTAGTACACAATATTTTCTATAGGAAATACTGTAGTACACAATATTTTCTATAGGAAATACTGTAGTACACAATATTTTCTATAGGAAATACTGTAGTAAACAATATTTTCTATAGGAAATACTGAAGTACACAATATTTTCTATAGGAAATGATGTAGTACACAATATTTTCTATAGGAAATACTGTAGTATACAATATTTTCTATAGGAAATACTGTACTACACAATATTTTCTATAGGAAATACTGTAGTACACAATATTTTCTATAGGAAATACTGTAGTACACAATATTTTCTATATGAATTACTGTAGTACACAATATTTTCTATAGGAAATACTGTAGTACACAATATTTTCTATAGGAAATACTGTAGTACACAATATTTTCTATAGGAAATGCTGTAGTACACAATATTTCTCTATAGGAAATGCTGTAGTACACAATATATTCTATAGGAAACACTGTAGTACACTATATTTTCTATAGGAAATACTGTAGTACACAATATTTTCTATAGGAAATACTGTAGCACACTAAATTTTCTATAGAAAATACTATAGTACACAATATTTTCTATTGGAAATACTATAGTACACAATATTTTCTATAGGAAATACTATATTACACAATATTTTCTATAGGAAATACTATAGTACACAATATTTTCTATAGGAAATACTGTAGTACACAATATTTTCTATAGGAAATACTGTAGTACACAATATTTTCTATTGGAAATACTGTAGTACACAATATTTTCTATTGGAAATACTGTAGTACACAATATTTTCTATTGGAAATACTGTAGTACACAATATTTTCTATAGGAAATACTGTAGTACACAATTTTTCTATAGGAAATACTGTAGTACACAATATTTTCTATAGGAAATACTGTAGTACACAATATTTTCTATAGGAAATACTGTAGTACACAATATTTTCTATAGGAAATACTGTAGTACACAATATTTTCTATAGGAAATACTGTAGTACACAATATTTTCTATTGGAAATACTGTAGTACACAATATTTTCTATTGGAAATACTGTAGTACACAATATTTTCTATAGGAAATACTGTAGTACACAATTTTTCTATAGGAAATACTGTAGTACACAATATTTTCTATAGGAAATACTGTAGTACACAATATTTTCTATAGGAAATACTGTAGTACACAATATTTTCTATAGGAAATACTGTAGTACACAATATTTTCTATAGGAAATACTGTAGTACACAATATTTTCTATAGGAAATACTGTAGTACACAATATTTTCTATAGGAAATACTGTAGTACACAATATTTTCTATAGGAAATACTGTAGTACACAATATTTTCTATAGGAAATACTGTAGTACACAATATTTTCTATAGGAAATACTGTAGTACACAATATTTTCTATAGGAAATACTGTAGTACACAATATTTTCTATAGGAAATACTATAGTACACAATATTTTCTATAGAAAATACTATAGTACACAATATTTTCTATAGGAAATACTATAGTACACAATATTTGCTATAGGAAATACTATAGTACACAATATTTTCTATAGGAAATACTATACTACACAATATTTTCTATAGGAAATACTGTAGTACACAATATTTTCTATAGGAAATACTGTAGTACACAATATTTTCTATAGGAAATACTGTAGTACACAATATTTTCTATAGGAAATACTGTAGTACACAATATTTTCTATAGGAAATACTGTAGTACACAATATTTTCTATAGGAAATACTGTAGTACACAATATTTTCTATAGGAAATACTGTAGTACACATTATTTTCTATAGGAAATACTGTAGTACACAATATTTTCTATAGGAAATACTGTAGTACACAATATTTTCTATAGGAAATGCTGTAGTACACAATATTTTCTATAGGAAATGCTGTAGTACACAATATTTTCTATAGGAAATGCTGTAGTACACAATATTTTCTATAGGAAATGCTGTAGTACACAATATTTTCTATAGGAAATGCTGTAGTACACAATATTTTCTATAGGAAATGCTGTAGTACACAATATTTTCTATAGGAAATGCTGTAGTACACAATATTTTCTATAGGAAATGCTGTAGTACACAATATTTTCTATAGGAAATGCTGTAGTACACAATATTTTCTATAGGAAATGCTGTATTACACAATATTTTCTATAGGAAATGTTGTAGTACACAATATTTTCTATAGGAAATGCTGTAGTACACAATATTTTCTATAGGAAATACTGTAGTACACAATATTTTCTATAGGAAATACTGTAGTACACAATATTTTCTATAGGAAATACTGTAGTACACAATATTTTCTATAGGAAATACTGTAGTACACAATATTTTCTATAGGAAATACTGTAGTACACAATATTTTCTATAGGAAATACTATAGTACACAATATTTTCTATAGGAAGTACTGTAGTACACAATATTTTCTATAGGAAATACTGTAGTACACAATATTTTCTATAGGAAATACTCTAGTACACAATATTTTCTATAGGAAATACTGTAACAATATTTTCTATAGGAAATACTGTAGTACACAATATTTTCTATAGGAAATACTGTAGTACACAATATTTTCTATAGGAAATACTGTAGTACACAATATTTTCTATAGGAAATACTCTAGTACACAATATTTTCTATAGGAAATACTGCAGTACAGAATATTTTCTATAGGAAATACTGTAGAACAGAATATTTTCTATAGGAAATACTGTAGTACACAATATTTTCTGTAGGAAATACTGTAGTACACAATATTTTCTATAGGAAATACTGTAGTACAGAATATTTTCTATAGGAAGTACTGTAGTACAGAATATTTTCTATAGGAAGTACTGTAGTACAGAATATTTTCTATAGGAAATACTGTAGTACAGAATATTTTCTATAGGAAATACTGTAGTACACAATATTTTCTATAGGAAATACTGTAGTACACAATATTTTCTATAGGAAATACTGTAGTACACAATATTTTCTATAGGAAATACTGTAGTACACAATATTTTCTATAGGAAATACTGTAGTACACAATATTTTCTATAGGAAATACTGTAGTACACAATATTTTCTATAGGAAATACTGTAGTACACAATATTTTCTATAGGAAATATTGTAGTACACAATATTTTCTATAGGAAATGCTGTAGTACACAATATTTTCTATAGGAAATGCTGTAGTACACAATATTTTCTATGGGAAATGCTGTAGTACACAATATTTTCTATAGGAAATACTGTAGTACACAATATTTTCTATAGGACATGCTGTAGTACACAATATTTTCTATAGGAAATGCTGTAGTACACAATATTTTCTATAGGAAATGCTGTAGTACACAATATTTTCTATAGGAAATACTGTAGTACACAATATTTTCTATAGGAAATACTGTAGTACACAATATTTTCTATAGGAAATACTGTAGTACACAATATTTTCTATAGGAAATGATGTAGTACACAATATTTTCTATAGGAAATGCTGTAGTACACAATATTTTCTATAGGAAATGATGTTGTACACAATATTTTCTACAGGAAATACTGTAGTACACAATATTTTCTGTAGGAAATACTGTCGTACACAATATTTTCTATAGGAAATACTGTCGTACACAATATTTTCTATAGGAAATACTGTAGTACACAATATTTTCTATAGGAAATACTGTAGTACACAATATTTTCTATAGGAAATACTGTAGTACACAATATTTTCTATAGGAAATACTGTAGTACACAATATTTTCTATAGGAAGTACTGTAGTACACAATATTTTCTATAGGAAATACAGTAGTACACCATATTTTCTATTGGAAATACTGTAGTACACAATATTTTCTATAGGAAATACTGTAGTACACAATTTTTCTATAGGAAATACTGTAGTACACAATATTTTCTATAGGAAATACTGTAGTACACAATATTTTCTATAGGAAATACTGTAGTACACAATATATTCTATAGGAAATACTGTAGTACACAATATTTTCTATAGGAAATACTGTAGTACACAATATTTTCTATAGGAAATACTGTAGTACACAATATATTCTATAGGAAATACTGTAGTACACAATATATTCTATAGGAAATACTGTTGTACACAATATTTTCTATAGGAAATACTGTAGTACACAATATTTTCTATAGGAAATACTGTAGTACACAATATTTGCTATAGGAAATACTGTAGTACACAATATTTTCTATAGGAAATACTGTAGTACATAATATTTTCTATAGGAAATACTGTAGTACACAATATTTTCTATAGGAAATACTGTAGTAAACAATATTTTTTATAGGAAATACTGAAGTACACAATATTTTCTATAGGAAATACTGTAGTACAGAATATTTTCTATAGGAAATACTGTAGTACACAATATTTTCTATATGAAATACTGTAGTACACAATATTTTCTATAGGAAATGCTGTAGTACACAATATTTTCTATAGGAAATACTCTAGTACACAATATTTTCAATAGGAAATACTCTAGTACACAATATTTTCTATAGGAAATACTATAGTACACAATATTTTCTATAGGAAATACTGTAGTACACAATATTTTCTATAGGAAATACTGTAGTACAGAAAATTTTCTATAGGAAGTACACAATATTTTCTATAGGAAATACTGTAGTACACAATATTTTCTATAGGAAATACTGTAGTACACAATATTTTCTATAGGAAATACTGTAGTACACAATATTTTCTATAGGAAATGCTCTAGTACACAATATTTTCTATAGGAAATACTGTAGTACACAATATTTTCTATAGTACACAATATTTTCTATAGGAAATACTATAGTAAACAATATTTTCTATAGGAAATACTGAAGTACACAATATTTTCTATAGGAAATGATGTAGTACACAATATTTTCTATAGGAAATACTGTAGTACACAATATTTTCTATAGGAAATACTGTAGTACACAATATTTTCTATAGGAAATACTGTAGTACACAATATTTTCTATATGAAATACTGTAGTACACAATATTTTCTATAGGAAATACTGTAGTACACAATATTTTCTATAGGAAATACTGTAGTACACAATATTTTCTATAGGAAATGCTGTAGTACACAATATTTCTCTATAGGAAATGCTGTAGTACACAATATATTCTATAGGAAACACTGTAGTACACTATATTTTCTATAGGAAATACTGTAGTACACAATATTTTCTATAGGAAATACTGTAGCACACAAAATTTTCTATAGAAAATACTATAGTACACAATATTTTCTATTGGAAATACTATAGTACACAATATTTTCTATAGGAAATACTATATTACACAATATTTTCTATAGGAAATACTATAGTACACAATATTTTCTATAGGAAATACTGTAGTACACAATATTTTCTATAGGAAATACTGTAGTACACAATATTTTCTATTGGAAATACTGTAGTACACAATATTTTCTATTGGAAATACTGTAGTACACAATATTTTCTATAGGAAATACTGTAGTACACAATTTTTCTATAGGAAATACTGTAGTACACAATATTTTCTATAGGAAATTCTGTAGTACACAATATTTTCTATAGGAAATACTGTAGTACAATATATTTTCTATAGGAAATACTGTAGTACACAATATTTTCTATAGGAAATACTGTAGTACACAATATTTTCTATTGGAAATACTGTAGTACACAATATTTTCTATTGGAAATACTGTAGTACACAATATTTTCTATAGGAAATACTGTAGTACACAATTTTTCTATAGGAAATACTGTAGTACACAATATTTTCTATAGGAAATACTGTAGTACACAATATTTTCTATAGGAAATACTGTAGTACACAATATTTTCTATAGGAAATACTGTAGTACACAATATTTTCTATAGGAAATACTGTAGTACACAATATTTTCTATAGGAAATACTGTAGTACACAATATTTTCTATAGGAAATACTGTAGTACACAATATTTTCTATAGGAAATACTGTAGTACACAATATTTTCTATAGGAAATACTGTAGTACACAATATTTTCTATAGGAAATACTGTAGTACACAATATTTTCTATAGGAAATACTGTAGTACACAATATTTTCTATAGGAAATACTATAGTACACAATATTTTCTATAGAAAATACTATAGTACACAATATTTTCTATAGGAAATACTATAGTACACAATATTTGCTATAGGAAATACTATAGTACACAATATTTTCTATAGGAAATACTATACTACACAATATTTTCTATAGGAAATACTGTAGTACACAATATTTTCTATAGGAAATACTGTAGTACACAATATTTTCTATAGGAAATACTGTAGTACACAATATTTTCTATAGGATATACTGTAGTACACAATATTTTCTATAGGAAATACTGTAGTACACAATATTTTCTATAGGAAATACTGTAGTACACAATATTTTCTATAGGAAATACTGTAGTACACAATATTTTCTATAGGAAATACTGTAGTACACATTATTTTCTATAGGAAATACTGTAGTACACAATATTTTCTATAGGAAATACTGTAGTACACAATATTTTCTATAGGAAATGCTGTAGTACACAATATTTTCTATAGGAAATGCTGTAGTACACAATATTTTCTATAGGAAATGCTGTAATACACAATATTTTCTATAGGAAATGCTGTAGTACACAATATTTTCTATAGGAAATGCTGTAGTACACAATATTTTCTATAGGAAATGCTGTAGTACACAATATTTTCTATAGGAAATGCTGTATTACACAATATTTTCTATAGGAAATGCTGTAGTACACAATATTTTCTATAGGAAATACTGTAGTACACAATATTTTCTATAGGAAATACTGTAGTACACAATATTTTCTATAGGAAATACTGTAGTACACAATATTTTCTATAGGAAATACTGTAGTACACAATATTTTCTATAGGAAATACTGTAGTACACAATATTTTCTATAGGAAATACTGTAGTACACAATATTTTCTATAGGAACTACTGTAGTACACAATATTTTCTATAGGAAATACTGTAGTACACAATATTTTCTATAGGAAATACTGTAGTACACAATATTTTCTATAGGAAATACTGTAGTACACAATATTTTCTATAGGAAATACTGTAGTATACAATATTTTCTATAGGAAATACTGTAGTACACAATATTTTCTATAGGAAATGCTGTAGTACACAATATTTTCTATAGGAAATACTGTAGTACACAATATTTTCTATAGGAAATACTGTAGTACACAATATTTTCTATAGGAAATACTGTAGTACACAATATTTTCTATAGGAAATACTGTAGTACACAATATTTTCTATAGGAAATACTGTAGTACACAATATTTTCTATAGGAAATGCTGTAGTACACAATATTTTCTATAGGAAATACTGTAGTACACAATATTTTCTATAGGAAATACTGTAGTACACAATATTTGCTATAGGAAATACTGTAGTACACAATATTTTCTATAGGAAATACTGTAGTACCTAATATTTTCTATAGGAAATACTGTAGTACACAATATTTTCTATAGGAAATACTGTAGTAAACAATATTTTCTATAGGAAATACTGAAGTACACAATATTTTCTATAGGAAATACTGTAGTACAGAATATTTTCTATAGGAAATACTGTAGTACACAATATTTTCTATATGAAATACTGTAGTACACAATATTTTCTATAGGAAATGCTGTAGTACACAATATTTTCTATAGGAAATACTCTAGTACACAATATTTTCAATAGGAAATACTCTAGTACACAATATTTTCTATAGGAAATACTGTAGTACACAATATTTTCTATAGGAAATACTGTAGTACACAATATTTTCTATAGGAAATACTGTAGTACACAATATTTTCTATAGGAAATACTATAGTACACAATATTTTCTATAGAAAATACTATAGTACACAATATTTTCTATAGGAAATACTGTAGTACACAATATTTTCTATAGGAAATGCTGTAGTACACAATATTTTCTATAGGAAATACTGTAGTACACAATATTTTCTATAGGAAATACTGTAGTACACAATATTTTCTATAGGAAATACTGTAGTACACAATTTTTCTATAGGAAATACTGTAGTACACAATATTTTCTATAGGAAATACTGTAGTACACAATATTTTCTATAGGAAATACTGTAGTACACAATATTTTCTATAGGAAATACTGTAGTACACAATATTTTCTATAGGAAATACTGTAGTACACAATATTTTCTATAGGAAATACTGTAATACACAATATTTTCTATAGGAAATACTGTAGTACACAATATTTTCTATAGGAAATACTGTAGTACACAATATTTTCTATAGGAAATACTGTAGTACACAATATTTTCTATAGGAAATACTGTAGTACACAATATTTTCTATAGGAAATACTGTAGTACACAATATTTTCTATAGGAAATACTATAGTACACAATATTTTCTATAGAAAATACTATAGTACACAATATTTTCTATAGGAAATACTATAGTACACAATATTTGCTATAGGAAATACTATAGTACACAATATTTTCTATAGGAAATACTATACTACACAATATTTTCTATAGGAAATACTGTAGTACACAATATTTTCTATAGGAAATACTGTAGTACACAATATTTTCTATAGGAAATACTGTAGTACACAATATTTTCTATAGGAAATACTGTAGTACACAATATTTTCTATAGGAAATACTGTAGTACACAATATTTTCTATAGGAAATACTGTAGTACACAATATTTTCTATAGGAAATACTGTAGTACACAATATTTTCTATAGGAAATACTGTAGTACACATTATTTTCTATAGGAAATACTGTAGTACACAATATTTTCTATAGGAAATGCTGTAGTACACAATATTTTCTATAGGAAATGCTGTAGTACACAATATTTTCTATAGGAAATGCTGTAGTACACAATATTTTCTATAGGAAATACTGTAGTACACAATATTTTCTATAGGAAGTACTGTAGTACACAATATTTTCTATAGGAAATACTGTAGTACACAATATTTTCTATAGGAAATACTGTAGTACACAATATTTTCTATAGGAAATACTCTAGTACACAATATTTTCTATAGGAAATACTGTAACAATATTTTCTATAGGAAATACTGTAGTACACAATATTTTCTATAGGAAATACTGTAGTACACAATATTTTCAATAGGAAATACTGTAGTACACAATATTTTCTATAGGAAATACTCTAGTACACAATATTTTCTATAGGAAATACTGCAGTACAGAATATTTTCTATAGGAAATACTGTAGTACAGAATATTTTCTATAGGAAATACTGTAGAACAGAATATTTTCTATAGGAAATACTGTAGTACACAATATTTTCTGTAGGAAATACTGTAGTACACAATATTTTCTATAGGAAATACTGTAGTACAGAATATTTTCTATAGGAAGTACTGTAGTACAGAATATTTTCTATAGGAAATACTGTAGTACAGAATATTTTCTATAGGAAATACTGTAGTACACAATATTTTCTATAGGAAATACTGTAGTACACAATATTTTCTATAGGAAATACTGTAGTACACAATATTTTCTATAGGAAATACTGTAATACACAATATTTTCTATAGGAAATACTGTAGTACACAATATTTTCTATAGTAAATACTGTAGTACACAATATTTTCTATAGGAAATACTGTAGTACACAATATTTTCTATAGGAAATACTGTAGTACACAATATTTTCTATAGGAAATATTGTAGTACACAATATTTTCTATAGGAAATGCTGTAGTACACAATATTTTCTATAGGAAATGCTGTAGTACACAATATTTTCTATAGGAAATGCTGTAGTACACAATATTTTCTATAGGAAATACTGTAGTACACAATATATTCTATAGGACATGCTGTAGTACACAATATTTTCTATAGGAAATGCTGTAGTACACAATATTTTCTATAGGAAATGCTGTAGTACACAATATTTTCTATAGGAAATACTGTAGTACACAATATTTTCTATAGGAAATACTGTAGTACACAATATTTTCTATAGGAAATACTGTAGTACACAATATTTTCTATAGGAAATGATGTAGTACACAATATTTTCTATAGGAAATGCTGTAGTACACAATATTTTCTATAGGAAATGATGTTGTACACAATATTTTCTACAGGAAATACTGTAGTACACAATATTTTCTGTAGGAAATACTGTCGTACACAATATTTTCTATAGGAAATACTGTCGTACACAATATTTTCTATAGGAAATACTGTAGTACACAATATTTTCTATAGGAAATACTGTAGTACACAATATTTTCTATAGGAAATACTGTAGTACACAATATTTTCTATAGGAAATACTGTAGTACACAATATTTTCTATAGGAAGTACTGTAGTACACAATATTTTCTATAGGAAATACTGTAGTACACCATATTTTCTATTGGAAATACTGTAGTACACAATATTTTCTATAGGAAATACTGTAGTACACAATTTTTCTATAGGAAATACTGTAGTACACAATATTTTCTATAGGAAATACTGTAGTACACAATATTTTCTATAGGAAATACTGTAGTACACAATATATTCTATAGGAAATACTGTAGTACACAATATTTTCTATAGGAAATACTGTAGTACACAATATTTTCTATAGGAAATACTGTAGTACACAATATATTCTATAGGAAATACTGTTGTACACAATATTTTCTATAGGAAATACTGTAGTACACAATATTTTCTATAGGAAATACTGTAGTACACAATATTTGCTATAAGAAAAACCGTAGTACACAATATTTTCTATAGGAAATACTGTAGTACATAATATTTTCTATAGGAAATACTGTAGTACACAATATTTTCTATAGGAAATACTGTAGTAAACAATATTTTCTATAGGAAATACTGAAGTACACAATATTTTCTATAGGAAATACTGTAGTACAGAATATTTTCTATAGGAAATACTGTAGTACAGAATATTTTCTATAGGAAATACTGTAGTACACAATATTTTCTATATGAAATACTGTAGTACACAATATTTTCTATAGGAAATGCTGTAGTACACAATATTTTCTATAGGAAATACTCTAGTACACAATATTTTCAATAGGAAATACTCTAGTACACAATATTTTCTATAGGAAATACTATAGTACACAATATTTTCTATAGGAAATACTGTAGTACACAATATTTTCTATAGGAAATACTGTAGTACAGAAAATTTTCTATAGGAAGTACACAATATTTTCTATAGGAAATACTGTAGTACACAATATTTTCTATAGGAAATACTGTAGTACACAATATTTTCTATAGGAAATGCTCTAGTACACAATATTTTCTATAGGAAATACTGTAGTACACAATATTTTCTATAGTACACAATATTTTCTATAGGAAATACTGTAGTAAACAATATTTTCTATAGGAAATACTGAAGTACACAATATTTTCTATAGGAAATGATGTAGTACACAATATTTTCTATAGGAAATACTGTAGTACACAATATTTTCTATAGGAAATACTGTAGTACACAATATTTTCTATAGGAAATACTGTAGTACACAATATTTTCTATATGAAATACTGTAGTACACAATATTTTCTATAGGAAATACTGTAGTACACAATATTTTCTATAGGAAATACTGTAGTACACAATATTTTCTATAGGAAATGCTGTAGTACACAATATTTCTCTATAGGAAATGCTGTAGTACACAATATATTCTATAGGAAACACTGTAGTACACTATATTTTCTATAGGAAATACTGTAGTACACAATATTTTCTATAGGAAATACTGTAGCACACTAAATTTTCTATAGAAAATACTATAGTACACAATATTTTCTATTGGAAATACTATAGTACACAATATTTTCTATAGGAAATACTATATTACACAATATTTTCTATAGGAAATACTATAGTACACAATATTTTCTATAGGAAATACTGTAGTACACAATATTTTCTATAGGAAATACTGTAGTACACAATATTTTCTATTGGAAATACTGTAGTACACAATATTTTCTATTGGAAATACTGTAGTACACAATATTTTCTATAGGAAATACTGTAGTACACAATTTTTCTATAGGAAATACTGTAGTACACAATATTTTCTATAGGAAATACTGTAGTACACAATATTTTCTATAGGAAATACTGTAGTACACAATATTTTCTATAGGAAATACTGTAGTACACAATATTTTCTATAGGAAATACTGTAGTACACAATATTTTCTATTGGAAATACTGTAGTACACAATATTTTCTATTGGAAATACTGTAGTACACAATATTTTCTATAGGAAATACTGTAGTACACAATTTTTCTATAGGAAATACTGTAGTACACAATATTTTCTATAGGATATACTGTAGTACACAATATTTTCTATATGAAATACTGTAGTACACAATATTTTCTATATGAAATACTGTAGTACACAATATTTTCTATAGGAAATACTGTAGTACACAATATTTTCTATAGGAAATACTGTAGTACACAATATTTTCTATAGGAAATACTGTAGTACACAATATTTTCTATAGGAAATACTGTAGTACACAATATTTTCTATAGGAAATACTGTAGTACACAATATTTTCTATAGGAAATACTGTAGTACACAATATTTTCTATAGGAAATACTGTAGTACACAATATTTTCTATAGGAAATACTGTAGTACACAATATTTTCTATAGGAAATACTATAGTACACAATATTTTCTATAGAAAATACTATAGTACACAATATTTTCTATAGGAAATACTATAGTACACAATATTTGCTATAGGAAATACTATAGTACACAATATTTTCTATAGGAAATACTATACTACACAATATTATCTATAGGAAATACTGTAGTACACAATATTTTCTATAGGAAATACTGTAGTACACAATATTTTCTATAGGAAATACTGTAGTACACAATATTTTCTATAGGAAATACTGTAGTACACAATATTTTCTATAGGAAATACTGTAGTACACAATATTTTCTATAGGAAATACTGTAGTACACAATATTTTCTATAGGAAATACTGTAGTACACAATATTTTCTATAGGAAATGCTGTAGTACACAATATTTTCTATAGGAAATACTGTAGTACACAATATTTTCTATAGGAAATACTGTAGTACACAATATTTGCTATAGGAAATACTGTAGTACACAATATTTTCTATAGGAAATACTGTAGTACATAATATTTTCTATAGGAAATACTGTAGTACACAATATTTTCTATAGGAAATACTGTAGTAAACAATATTTTCTATAGGAAATACTGAAGTACACAATATTTTCTATAGGAAATACTGTAGTACAGAATATTTTCTATAGGAAATACTGTAGTACACAATATTTTCTATATGAAATACTGTAGTACACAATATTTTCTATAGGAAATGCTGTAGTACACAATATTTTCTATAGGAAATACTCTAGTACACAATATTTTCAATAGGAAATACTCTAGTACACAATATTTTCTATAGGAAATACTGTAGTACACAATATTTTCTATAGGAAATACTGTAGTACACAATATTTTCTATAGGAAATACTGTAGTACAGAAAATTTTCTATAGGAAGTACACAATATTTTCTATAGGAAATACTGTAGTACACAATATTTTCTATAGGAAATACTGTAGTACACAATATTTTCTATAGGAAATGCTGTAGTACACAATATTTCTCTATAGGAAATGCTGTAGTACACAATATATTCTATAGGAAACACTGTAGTACACTATATTTTCTATAGGAAATACTGTAGTACACAATATTTTCTATAGGAAATACTGTAGCACACTAAATTTTCTATAGAAAATACTATAGTACACAATATTTTCTATTGGAAATACTATAGTACACAATATTTTCTATAGGAAATACTATATTACACAATATTTTCTATAGGAAATACTATAGTACACAATATTTTCTATAGGAAATACTGTAGTACACAATATTTTCTATAGGAAATACTGTAGTACACAATATTTTCTATTGGAAATACTGTAGTACACAATATTTTCTATTGGAAATACTGTAGTACACAATATTTTCTATAGGAAATACTGTAGTACACAATTTTTCTATAGGAAATACTGTAGTACACAATATTTTCTATAGGAAATACTGTAGTACACAATATTTTCTATAGGAAATACTGTAGTACACAATATTTTCTATAGGAAATACTGTAGTACACAATATTTTCTATAGGAAATACTGTAGTACACAATATTTTCTATTGGAAATACTGTAGTACACAATATTTTCTATTGGAAATACTGTAGTACACAATATTTTCTATAGGAAATACTGTAGTACACAATTTTTCTATAGGAAATACTGTAGTACACAATATTTTCTATAGGAAATACTGTAGTACACAATATTTTCTATAGGAAATACTGTAGTACACAATATTTTCTATAGGAAATACTGTAGTACACAATATTTTCTATAGGAAATACTGTAGTACACAATATTTTCTATAGGAAATACTGTAGTACACAATATTTTCTATAGGAAATACTGTAGTACACAATATTTTCTATAGGAAATACTGTAGTACACAATATTTTCTATAGGAAATACTGTAGTACACAATATTTTCTATAGGAAATACTGTAGTACACAATATTTTCTATAGGAAATACTGTAGTACACAATATTTTCTATAGGAAATACTATAGTACACAATATTTTCTATAGAAAATACTATAGTACAGAATATTTTCTATAGGAAATACTATAGTACACAATATTTGCTATAGGAAATACTATAGTACACAATATTTTCTATAGGAAATACTATACTACACAATATTATCTATAGGAAATACTGTAGTACACAATATTTTCTATAGGAAATACTGTAGTACACAATATTTTCTATAGGAAATACTGTAGTACACAATATTTTCTATAGGAAATACTGTAGTACACAATATTTTCTATAGGAAATACTGTAGTACACAATATTTTCTATAGGAAATACTGTAGTACACAATATTTTCTATAGGAAATACTGTAGTACACAATATTTTCTATAGGAAATACTGTAGTACACAATATTTTCTATAGGAAATACTGTAGTACACATTATTTTCTATAGGAAATACTGTAGTACACAATATTTTCTATAGGAAATACTGTAGTACACAATATTTTCTATAGGAAATGCTGTAGTACACAATATTTTCTATAGGAAATGCTGTAATACACAATATTTTCTATAGGAAATGCTGTAGTACACAATATTTTCTATAGGAAATGCTGTAGTACACAATATTTTCTATAGGAAATGCTGTAGTACACAATATTTTCTATAGGAAATGCTGTATTACACAATATTTTCTATAGGAAATGCTGTAGTACACAATATTTTCTATAGGAAATACTGTAGTACACAATATTTTCTATAGGAAATACTGTAGTACACAATATTTTCTATAGGAAATACTGTAGTACACAATATTTTCTATAGGAAATACTGTAGTACACAATATTTTCTATAGGAAATACTGTAGTACACAATATTTTCTATAGGAAATACTGTAGTACACAATATTTTCTATAGGAAATACTGTAGTACACAATATTTTCTATAGGAAGTACTGTAGTACACAATATTTTCTATAGGAAATACTGTAGTACACAATATTTTCTATAGGAAATACTGTAGTACACAATATTTTCTATAGGAAATACTGTAGTATACAATATTTTCCATAGGAAATACTGTAGTACACAATATTTTCTATAGGAAATACTGTAGTACACAATATTTTCTATAGGAAATGCTGTAGTACACAATATTTTCTATAGGAAATACTGTAGTACACAATATTTTCTATAGGAAATACTGTAGTACACAATATTTTCTATAGGAAATACTGTAGTACACAATATTTTCTATAGGAAATACTGTAGTACACAATATTTTCTATAGGAAATACTGTAGTACACAATATTTTCTATAGGAAATGCTGTAGTACACAATATTTTCTATAGGAAATACTGTAGTACACAATATTTTCTATAGGAAATACTGTAGTACACAATATTTGCTATAGGAAATACTGTAGTACACAATATTTTCTATAGGAAATACTGTAGTACATAATATTTTCTATAGGAAATACTGTAGTACACAATATTTTCTATAGGAAATACTGTAGTAAACAATATTTTCTATAGGAAATACTGAAGTACACAATATTTTCTATAGGAAATACTGTAGTACAGAATATTTTCTATAGGAAATACTGTAGTACACAATATTTTCTATATGAAATACTGTAGTACACAATATTTTCTATAGGAAATGCTGTAGTACACAATATTTTCTATAGGAAATACTCTAGTACACAATATTTTCAATAGGAAATACTCTAGTACACAATATTTTCTATAGGAAATACTGTAGTACACAATATTTTCTATAGGAAATACTGTAGTACACAATATTTTCTATAGGAAATACTGTAGTACAGAAAATTTTCTATAGGAAGTACACAATATTTTCTATAGGAAATACTGTAGTACACAATATTTTCTATAGGAAATACTGTAGTACACAATATTTTCTATAGGAAATACTGTAGTACACAATATTTTCTATAGGAAATACTGTAGTACACAATATTTTCTATAGGAAATACTGTAGTACACAATATTTTCTATAGGAAGTACTGTAGTACACAATATTTTCTATAGGAAATACTGTAGTACACAATATTTTCTATAGGAAATACTGTAGTACACAATATTTTCTATAGGAAATACTCTAGTACACAATATTTTCTATAGGAAATACTGTAACAATATTTTCTATAGGAAATACTGTAACAATATTTTCTATAGGAAATACTGTAGTACACAATATTTTCTATAGGAAATACTGTAGTACACAATATTTTCTATAGGAAATACTGTAGTACACAATATTTTCTATAGGAAATACTCTAGTACACAATATTTTCTATAGGAAATACTGCAGTACAGAATATTTTCTATAGGAAATACTGTAGTACAGAATATTTTCTATAGGAAATACTGTAGAACAGAATATTTTCTATAGGAAATACTGTAGTACACAATATTTTCTGTAGGAAATACTGTAGTACACAATATTTTCTATAGGAAATACTGTAGTACAGAATATTTTCTATAGGAAGTACTGTAGTACAGAATATTTTCTATAGGAAATACTGTAGTACAGAATATTTTCTATAGGAAATACTATAGTACACAATATTTTCTATAGGAAATACTGTAGTACACAATATTTTCTATAGGAAATACTGTAGTACACAATATTTTCTATAGGAAATACTGTAGTACACAATATTTTCTATAGGAAATACTGTAGTACACAATATTTTCTATAGGAAATACTGTAGTACACAATATTTTCTATAGGAAATACTGTAGTACACAATATTTTCTATAGGAAATATTGTAGTACACAATATTTTCTATAGGAAATGCTGTAGTACACAATATTTTCTATAGGAAATGCTGTAGTACACAATATTTTCTATGGGAAATGCTGTAGTACACAATATTTTCTATAGGAAATACTGTAGTACACAATATTTTCTATAGGACATGCTGTAGTACACAATATTTTCTATAGGAAATGCTGTAGTACACAATATTTTCTATAGGAAATGCTGTAGTACACAATATTTTCTATAGGAAATACTGTAGTACACAATATTTTCTATAGGAAATACTGTAGTACACAATATTTTCTATAGGAAATACTGTAGTACACAATATTTTCTATAGGAAATGATGTAGTACACAATATTTTCTATAGGAAATGCTGTAGTACACAATATTTTCTATAGGAAATGATGTTGTACACAATATTTTCTACAGGAAATACTGTAGTACACAATATTTTCTGTAGGAAATACTGTCGTACACAATATTTTCTATAGGAAATACTGTCGTACACAATATTTTCTATAGGAAATACTGTAGTACACAATATTTTCTATAGGAAATACTGTAGTACACAATATTTTCTATAGGAAATACTGTAGTACACAATATTTTCTATAGGAAATACTGTAGTACACAATATTTTCTATAGGAAGTACTGTAGTACACAATATTTTCTATAGGAAATACTGTAGTACACCATATTTTCTATTGGAAATACTGTAGTACACAATATTTTCTATAGGAAATACTGTAGTACACAATTTTTCTATAGGAAATACTGTAGTACACAATATTTTCTATAGGAAATACTGTAGTACACAATATTTTCTATAGGAAATACTTTAGTACACAATATATTCTATAGGAAATACTGTAGTACACAATATTTTCTATAGGAAATACTGTAGTACACAATATTTTCTATAGGAAATACTGTAGTACACAATATATTCTATAGGAAATACTGTAGTACACAATATATTCTATAGGAAATACTGTTGTACACAATATTTTCTATAGGAAATACTGTAGTACACAATATTTTCTATAGGAAATACTGTAGTACACAATATTTGCTATAGGAAATACTGTAGTACACAATATTTTCTATAGGAAATACTGTAGTACATAATATTTTCTATAGGAAATACTGTAGTACACAATATTTTCTATAGGAAATACTGTAGTAAACAATATTTTCTATAGGAAATACTGAAGTACACAATATTTTCTATAGGAAATACTGTAGTACAGAATATTTTCTATAGGAAATACTGTAGTACACAATATTTTCTATATGAAATACTGTAGTACACAATATTTTCTATAGGAAATGCTGTAGTACACAATATTTTCTATAGGAAATACTCTAGTACACAATATTTTCAATAGGAAATACTCTAGTACACAATATTTTCTATAGGAAATACTATAGTACACAATATTTTCTATAGGAAATACTGTAGTACACAATATTTTCTATAGGAAATACTGTAGTACAGAAAATTTTCTATAGGAAGTACACAATATTTTCTATAGGAAATACTGTAGTACACAATATTTTCTATAGGAAATACTGTAGTACACAATATTTTCTATAGGAAATACTGTAGTACACAATATTTTCTATAGGAAATGCTCTAGTACACAATATTTTCTATAGGAAATACTGTAGTACACAATATTTTCTATAGTACACAATATTTTCTATAGGAAATACTGTAGTAAACAATATTTTCTATAGGAAATACTGAAGTACACAATATTTTCTATAGGAAATGATGTAGTACACAATATTTTCTATAGGAAATACTGTAGTACACAATATTTTCTATAGGAAATACTGTAGTACACAATATTTTCTATAGGAAATACTGTAGTACACAATATTTTCTATATGAAATACTGTAGTACACAATATTTTCTATAGGAAATACTGTAGTACACAATATTTTATATAGGAAATACTGTAGTACACAATATTTTCTATAGGAAATGCTGTAGTACACAATATTTCTCTATAGGAAATGCTGTAGTACACAATATATTCTATAGGAAACACTGTAGTACACTATATTTTCTATAGGAAATACTGTAGCACACTAAATTTTCTATAGAAAATACTATAGTACACAATATTTTCTATTGGAAATACTATAGTACACAATATTTTCTATAGGAAATACTATATTACACAATATTTTCTATAGGAAATACTATAGTACACAATATTTTCTATAGGAAATACTGTAGTACACAATATTTTCTATAGGAAATACTGTAGTACACAATATTTTCTATTGGAAATACTGTAGTACACAATATTTTCTATTGGAAATACTGTAGTACACAATATTTTCTATAGGAAATACTGTAGTACACAATTTTTCTATAGGAAATACTGTAGTACACAATATTTTCTATAGGAAATACTGTAGTACACAATATTTTCTATAGGAAATACTGTAGTACACAATATTTTCTATAGGAAATACTGTAGTACACAATATTTTCTATAGGAAATACTGTAGTACACAATATTTTCTATTGGAAATACTGTAGTACACAATATTTTCTATTGGAAATACTGTAGTACACAATATTTTCTATAGGAAATACTGTAGTACACAATTTTTCTATAGGAAATACTGTAGTACACAATATTTTCTATAGGAAATACTGTAGTACACAATATTTTCTATAGGAAATACTGTAGTACACAATATTTTCTATAGGAAATACTGTAGTACACAATATTTTCTATAGGAAATACTGTAGTACACAATATTTTCTATAGGAAATACTGTAGTACACAATATTTTCTATAGGAAATACTGTAGTACACATTATTTTCTATAGGAAATACTGTAGTACACAATATTTTCTATAGGAAATACTGTAGTACACAATATTTTCTATAGGAAATGCTGTAGTACACAATATTTTCTATAGGAAATGCTGTAGTACACAATATTTTCTATAGGAAATGCTGTAGTACACAATATTTTCTATAGGAAATGCTGTAGTACACAATATTTTCTATAGGAAATGCTGTAGTACACAATATTTTCTATAGGAAATGCTGTAGTACACAATATTTTCTATAGGAAATGCTGTATTACACAATATTTTCTATAGGAAATGCTGTAGTACACAATATTTTCTATAGGAAATGCTGTAGTACACAATATTTTCTATAGGAAATGCTGTAGTACACAATATTTTCTATAGGAAATGCTGTAGTACACAATATTTTCTATAGGAAATACTGTAGTACACAATATTTTCTATAGGAAATACTGTAGTACACAATATTTTCTATAGGAAATACTGTAGTACACAATATTTTCTATAGGAAGTACTGTAGTACACAATATTTTCTATAGGAAATACTGTAGTACACAATATTTTCTATAGGAAATACTGTAGTACACAATATTTTCTATAGGAAATACTGTAGTACACAATATTTTCTATAGGAAATACTGTAGTACACAATATTTTCTATAGGAAATACTCTAGTACACAATATTTTCTATAGGAAATACACTAGTACACAATATTTTCCATAGGAAATACTGTAGTACACAATATTTTCTATAGGAAATACTGTAGTACACAATATTTTCTATAGGAAATGCTGTAGTACACAATATTTTCTATAGGAAATACTGTAGTACACAATATTTTCTATAGGAAATACTGTAGTACACAATATTTTCTATAGGAAATACTGTAGTACACAATATTTTCTATAGGAAATACTGTAGTACACAATATTTTCTATATGAAATACTGTAGTACACAATATTTTCTATAGGAAATACTGTAGTACACAATATTTTCTATAGGAAATGCTGTAGTACACAATATTTTCTATAGGAAATACTCTAGTACACAATATTTTCAATAGGAAATACTCTAGTACACAATATTTTCTATAGGAAATACTGTAGTACACAATATTTTCTATAGGAAATACTGTAGTACACAATATTTTCTATAGGAAATACTGTAGTACACAATATTTTCTATAGGAAATACTGTAGTACACAATATTTTCTATAGGAAATACTGTAGTACAGAAAATTTTCTATAGGAAGTACACAATATTTTCTATAGGAAATACTGTAGTACACAATATTTTCTATAGGAAATACTGTAGTACACAATATTTTCTATAGGAAATACTGTAGTACACAATATTTTCTATAGGAAATACTCTAGTACACAATATTTTCTATAGGAAATACTGTAGTACACAATATTTTCTATAGGAAATACTGTAGTACACAATATTTTCTATAGGAAATACTGTAGTAAACAAAATTTTCTATAGGAAATACTGAAGTACACAATATTTTCTATAGGAAATGATGTAGTACACAATATTTTCTATAGGAAATACTGTAGTACACAATATTTTCTATAGGAAATACTGTAGTACAGAATATTTTCTATAGGAAATACTGTAGTACAGAATATTTTCTATAGGAAATACTGTAGTACAGAATATTTTCTATAGGAAATACTGTAGCACAGAATATTTTCTATAGGAAATACTGTAGTACAGAATATTTTCTATAGGAAATACTGTAGTACAGAATATTTTCTATAGGAAATACTGTAGTGCAGAATATTTTCTATAGGAAATACTGTAGTACAGAATATTTTCTATAGGAAATACTGTAGTACATAATATTTTCTATAGGAAATACTGTAGTACACAATATTTTCTATAGGAAATGCTGTAGTACACAATATTTTCTATAGGAAATACTGTAGTACACAATATTTTCTATAGGAAATACTATAGTACACAATATTTTCTATAGGAAATACTCTAGTACACAATATTTTCAATAGGAAATACTCTAGTACACAATATTTTCTATAGGAAATACTGTAACAATATTTTCTATAGGAAATACTGTAGTACACAATATTTTCTATAGGAAATACTGTAGTACAGAAAATTTTCTATAGGAAGTACACAATATTTTCTATAGGAAATACTGTAGTACACAATATTTTCTATAGGAAATACTGTAGTACACAATAGTTTCTATAGGAAATACTGAAGTACACAATATTTTCTATAGGAAATACTGTAGTACACAATATTTTCTATAGGAAATACTGTAGTACACAATATTTTCTATAGGAAATACTGTAGTACACAATATTTTCTATAGGAAATACTGTAGTACACAATATTTTTTATAGGAAATACTGTAGTACACAATATTTTCTATAGGAAATACTGTAGTACACAATATTTTCTATAGGAAATGCTGTAGTACACAATATTTTCTATAGGAAATACTGTAGTACACAATATTTTCTATAGGAAATACTATAGTACACAATATTTTCTATAGGAAATACTCTAGTACACAATATTTTCAATAGGAAATACTCTAGTACACAATATTTTCTATAGGAAATACTGTAACAATATTTTCTATAGGAAATACTGTAGTACACAATATTTTCTATAGGAAATACTGTAGTACAGAAAATTTTCTATAGGAAGTACACAATATTTTCTATAGGAAATACTGTAGTACACAATATTTTCTATAGGAAATACTGTAGTACACAATATTTTCTATAGGAAATACTGTAGTACACAATATTTTCTATAGGAAATACTCTAGTACACAATATTTTCTATAGGAAATACTGTAGTACACAATATTTTCTATAGGAAATACTGTAGTATACAATATTTTCTATAGGAAATACTGTAGTAAACAATATTTTCTATAGGAAATACTGAAGTACACAATATTTTCTATAGGAAATGATGTAGTACACAATATTTTCTATAGGAAATACTGTAGTACACAATATTTTCTATAGGAAATACTGTAGTACACAATATTTTCTATAGGAAATACTGTAGTACAGAAAATTTTCTATAGGAAGTACACAATATTTTCTATAGGAAATACTGTAGTACACAATATTTTCTATAGGAAATACTGTAGTACACAATATTTTCTATAGGAAATACTCTAGTACACAATATTTTCTATAGGAAATACTGTAGTACACAATATTTTCTATAGGAAATACTGTAGTACACAATATTTTCTATAGGAAATACTGTAGTAAACAATATTTTCTATAGGAAATACTGAAGTACACAATATTTTCTATAGGAAATGATGTAGTACACAATATTTTCTATAGGAAATACTGTAGTACACAATATTTTCTATAGGAAATACTGTAGTACAGAATATTTTCTATAGGAAATACTGTAGTACAGAATATTTTCTATAGGAAATACTGTAGTACAGAATATTTTCTATAGGAAATACTGTAGCACAGAATATTTTCTATAGGAAATACTGTAGTACAGAATATTTTCTATAGGAAATACTGTAGTACAGAATATTTTCTATAGGAAATACTGTAGTGCAGAATATTTTCTATAGGAAATACTGTAGTACAGAATATTTTCTATAGGAAATACTGTAGTACATAATATTTTCTATAGGAAATACTGTAGTACACAATATTTTCTATAGGAAATACTGTAGTACACAATATTTTCTATAGGAACTACTGTAGTACACAAAATTTTCTATAGGAAATACTATAGTACACAATATTTTCTATAGGAAATACTGTAGTACACAATATTTTCTATAGGAAATACTGCAGTACAGAATATTTTCTATAGGAAATACTGTAGTACAGAATATTTTCTATAGGAAATACTGTAGTACAGAATATTTTCTATAGGAAATACTGTAGTACAGAAAATTTTCTATAGGAAGTACACAATATTTTCTATAGGAAATACTGTAGTACACAATATTTTCTATAGGAAATACTGTAGTACACAATATTTTCTATAGGAAATACTGTAGTACACAATAGTTTCTATAGGAAATACTGAAGTACACAATATTTTCTATAGGAAATACTGTAGTACACAATATTTTCTATAGGAAATACTGTAGTACACAATATTTTCTATAGGAAATACTGTAGTACACAATATTTTCTATAGGAAATACTGAATGACACAATATTTTCTATAGGAAATACTGTAGTACACAATATTTTCTATAGGAAATGCTGTAGTACACAATATTTTCTATAGGAAATACTGTAGTACACAATATTTTCTATAGGAAATACTCTAGTACACAATATTTTCTATAGGAAATACTCTAGTACACAATATTTTCAATAGGAAATACTCTAGTACACAATATTTTCTATAGGAAATACTGTAACAATATTTTCTATAGGAAATACTGTAGTACACAATATTTTCTATAGGAAATACTGTAGTACACAATATTTTCTATAGGAAATACTGTAGTACACAATATTTTCTATAGGAAATACTGCAGTACACAATATTTTCTATAGGAAATACTCTAGTACACAATATTTTCTATAGGAAATACTGCAGTACAGAATATTTTCTATAGGAAATACTGTAGTATAGAATATTTTCTATATTAAATACTGTAGAACAGAATATTTTCTATAGGAAATACTGTAGTACACAATATTTTCTGTAGGAAATACTGTAGTACACAATATTTTCTATAGGAACTACTGTAGTACACAAAATTTTCTATAGGAAATACTATAGTACACAATATTTTCTATAGGAAATACTATAGTACACAATATTTTCTATAGGAAATACTGTAACAATATTTTCTATAGGAAATACTGTAGTACACAATATTTTCTATAGGAAATACTGTAATACACAATATTTTCTATAGGAAATACTCTAGTACACAATATTTTCTATAGGAAATACTGCAGTACAGAATATTTTCTATAGGAAATACTGTAGTACAGAATACAATATTTTCTATAGGAAATACTGTAGTACAGAATACAATATTTTCTATAGGAAATACTGTAGTACAGAATACAATATTTTCTATAGGAAATACTGTAGTACACAATATTTTCTATAGGAAATACTGTAGTACACAATATTTTCTATAGGAAATACTGTAGTACACAATATTTTCTATAGGAAATACTGTAGTACACAATATTTTCTATAGGAAATGCTGTAGTACACAATATTTTCTATAGGAAATACTGTAGTACACAATATTTTCTATAGGAAATACTGTAGTACACAATATTTTCTATAGGAAATACTGTAGTACACAATATTTTCTATAGGAAATACTGTAGTACACAATATTTTCTATAGGAAATACTGTAGTACAGAAAATTTTCTATAGGAAGTACACAATATTTTCTATAGGAAATACTGTAGTACACAATATTTTCTATAGGAAATACTGTAGTACACAATATTTTCTATAGGAAATACTGTAGTACACAATATTTTCTATAGGAAATACTCTAGTACACAATATTTTCTATAGGAAATACTGTAGTACACAATATTTTCTATAGGAAATACTGTAGTACACAATATTTTCTATAGGAAATACTGTAGTAAACAAAATTTTCTATAGGAAATACTGAAGTACACAATATTTTCTATAGGAAATGATGTAGTACACAATATTTTCTATAGGAAATACTGTAGTACACAATATTTTCTATAGGAAATACTGTAGTACAGAATATTTTCTATAGGAAATACTGTAGTACAGAATATTTTCTATAGGAAATACTGTAGTACAGAATATTTTCTATAGGAAATACTGTAGCACAGAATATTTTCTATAGGAAATACTGTAGTACAGAATATTTTCTATAGGAAATACTGTAGTACAGAATATTTTCTATAGGAAATACTGTAGTGCAGAATATTTTCTATAGGAAATACTGTAGTACAGAATATTTTCTATAGGAAATACTGTAGTACATAATATTTTCTATAGGAAATACTGTAGTACACAATATTTTCTATAGGAAATACTGTAGTACACAATATTTTCTATAGGAACTACTGTAGTACACAAAATTTTCTATAGGAAATACTATAGTACACAATATTTTCTATAGGAAATACTGTAGTACACAATATTTTCTATAGGAAATACTGCAGTACAGAATATTTTCTATAGGTAATACTGTAGTACAGAATATTTTCTATAGGAAATACTGTAGTACAGAATATTTTCTATAGGAAATACTGTAGTACAGAAAATTTTCTATAGGAAGTACACAATATTTTCTATAGGAAATACTGTAGTACACAATATTTTCTATAGGAAATACTGTAGTACACAATATTTTCTATAGGAAATACTGTAGTACACAATAGTTTCTATAGGAAATACTGAAGTACACAATATTTTCTATAGGAAATACTGTAGTACACAATATTTTCTATAGGAAATACTGTAGTACACAATATTTTCTATAGGAAATACTGTAGTACACAATATTTTCTATAGGAAATACTGAATGACACAATATTTTCTATAGGAAATACTGTAGTACACAATATTTTCTATAGGAAATGCTGTAGTACACAATATTTTCTATAGGAAATACTGTAGTACACAATATTTTCTATAGGAAATACTCTAGTACACAATATTTTCTATAGGAAATACTCTAGTACACAATATTTTCAATAGGAAATACTCTAGTACACAATATTTTCTATAGGAAATACTGTAACAATATTTTCTATAGGAAATACTGTAGTACACAATATTTTCTATAGGAAATACTGTAGTACACAATATTTTCTATAGGAAATACTGTAGTACACAATATTTTCTATAGGAAATACTGCAGTACACAATATTTTCTATAGGAAATACTCTAGTACACAATATTTTCTATAGGAAATACTGCAGTACAGAATATTTTCTATAGGAAATACTGTAGTACAGAATATTTTCTATAGGAAATACTGTAGAACAGAATATTTTCTATAGGAAATACTGTAGTACACAATATTTTCTGTAGGAAATACTGTAGTACACAATATTTTCTATAGGAAATACTGTAGTACAGAATATTTTCTATAGGAAGTACTGTAGTACAGAATATTTTCTATAGGAAATACTGTAGTACAGAATATTTGCTATAGGAAATACTGTAGTACAGAATATTTTCTATAGGAAATACTGTAGTACACAATATTTTCTGTAGGAAATACTGTAGTACAGAATATTTTCTATAGGAAATACTGTAGTACACAATATTTTCTATAGGAAATACTCCAGTACACAATATTTTCTATAGGAAATACTGTAACAATATTTTCTATAGGAAATACTGTAACAATATTTTCTATAGGAAATACTGTAGTACACAATATTTTCTATAGGAAATGCTGTAGTACACAATATTTTCTATAGGAAATACTGTAGTACACAATATTTTCTATAGGAAATACTGTAGTACACAATATTTTCTATAGGAAATACTGTAGTACATAATATTTTCTATAGGAAATACTATAGTACATAATATTTTCTATAGGAAATACTATAGTACACAATATTTTCTATAGGAAATACTATAGTACACAATATTTTCTATAGGAAATACTGTAGTACACAATATTTTCTATAGGAAATACTGTAGTACACAATATTTTATATAGGAAATACTGTAGTACACAATATTTTCTATAGGAAATACTCTAGTACACAATATTTTCTATAGGAAATACTGTAACAATATTTTCTATAGGAAATACTGTAACAATATTTTCTATAGGAAATACTGTAGTACACAATATTTTCTATAGGAAATACTCTAGTACACAATATTTTCTATAGGAAATACTGTAACAATATTTTCTATAGGAAATACTGTAGTACACAATATTTTCTATAGGAAATACTGTAGTACAGAATATTTTCTATAGGAAATACTGTAGTACAGAATATTTTCTATATGAAATACTGTGGTACATAATATTTTCTATAGGAAATACTGTAGTACACAATATTTTCTATAGGAAATACTGTAGTACACAATATTTTGTATAGGAACTACTGTAGTACACAAAATTTTCTATAGGAAATACTATAGTACACAATATTTTCTATAGGAAATACTATAGTACACAATATTTTCTATAGGAAATACTGTAGTACACAATATTTTCTATAGGAAATACTGCAGTACAGAATATTTTCTATAGGAAATACTGTAGTACAGAATATTTTCTATAGGAAATACTGTAGTACAGAATATTTTCTATAGGAAATACTGTAGTACAGAAAATTTTCTATAGGAAGTACACAATATTTTCTATAGGAAATACTGTAGTACACAATATTTTCTATAGGAAATACTGTAGTACACAATAGTTTCTATAGGAAATACTGAAGTACACAATATTTTCTATAGGAAATACTGTAGTACACAATATTTTCTATAGGAAATACTGTAGTACACAATATTTTCTATAGGAAATACTGTAGTACACAATATTTTCTATAGGAAATACTGTAGTACACAATATTTTTTATAGGAAATACTGTAGTACACAATATTTTCTATAGGAAATACTGTAGTACACAATATTTTCTATAGGAAATGCTGTAGTACACAATATTTTCTATAGGAAATACTGTAGTACACAATATTTTCTATAGGAAATACTATAGTACACAATATTTTCTATAGGAAATACTCTAGTACACAATATTTTCAATAGGAAATACTCTAGTACACAATATTTTCTATAGGAAATACTGTAACAATATTTTCTATAGGAAATACTGTAGTACACAATATTTTCTATAGGAAATACTGTAGTACAGAAAATTTTCTATAGGAAGTACACAATATTTTCTATAGGAAATACTGTAGTACACAATATTTTCTATAGGAAATACTGTAGTACACAATATTTTCTATAGGAAATACTGTAGTACACAATAGTTTCTATAGGAAATACTGAAGTACACAATATTTTCTATAGGAAATACTGTAGTACACAATATTTTCTATAGGAAATACTGTAGTACACAATATTTTCTATAGGAAATACTGTAGTACACAATATTTTCTATAGGAAATACTGAATGACACAATATTTTCTATAGGAAATACTGTAGTACACAATATTTTCTATAGGAAATGCTGTAGTACACAATATTTTCTATAGGAAATACTGTAGTACACAATATTTTCTATAGGAAATACTCTAGTACACAATATTTTCTATAGGAAATACTCTAGTACACAATATTTTCAATAGGAAATACTCTAGTACACAATATTTTCTATAGGAAATACTGTAACAATATTTTCTATAGGAAATACTGTAGTACACAATATTTTCTATAGGAAATGCTGTAGTACACAATATTTTCTATAGGAAATACTGTAGTACACAATATTTTCTATAGGAAATACTCTAGTACACAATATTTTCTATAGGAAATACTCTAGTACACAATATTTTCAATAGGAAATACTCTAGTACACAATATTTTCTATAGGAAATACTGTAACAATATTTTCTATAGGAAATACTGTAGTACACAATATTTTCTATAGGAAATACTGTAGTACACAATATTTTCTATAGGAAATACTGTAGTACACAATATTTTCTATAGGAAATACTGCAGTACACAATATTTTCTATAGGAAATACTCTAGTACACAATATTTTCTATAGGAAATACTGCAGTACAGAATATTTTCTATAGGAAATACTGTAGTATAGAATATTTTCTATATTAAATACTGTAGAACAGAATATTTTCTATAGGAAATACTGTAGTACACAATATTTTCTGTAGGAAATACTGTAGTACACAATATTTTCTATAGGAACTACTGTAGTACACAAAATTTTCTATAGGAAATACTATAGTACACAATATTTTCTATAGGAAATACTGTAGTACAGAATATTTTCTATAGGAAATACTGTAGTACAGAAAATTTTCTATAGGAAGTACACAATATTTTCTATAGGAAATACTGTAGTACACAATATTTTCTATAGGAAATACTGTAGTACACAATATTTTCTATAGGAAATACTGTAGTACACAATAGTTTCTATAGGAAATACTGAAGTACACAATATTTTCTATAGGAAATACTGTAGTACACAATATTTTCTATAGGAAATACTGTAGTACACAATATTTTCTATAGGAAATACTGTAGTACACAATATTTTCTATAGGAAATACTGAATGACACAATATTTTCTATAGGAAATACTGTAGTACACAATATTTTCTATAGGAAATGCTGTAGTACACAATATTTTCTATAGGAAATACTGTAGTACACAATATTTTCTATAGGAAATACTCTAGTACACAATATTTTCTATAGGAAATACTCTAGTACACAATATTTTCAATAGGAAATACTCTAGTACACAATATTTTCTATAGGAAATACTGTAACAATATTTTCTATAGGAAATACTGTAGTACACAATATTTTCTATAGGAAATACTGTAGTACACAATATTTTCTATAGGAAATACTGTAGTACACAATATTTTCTATAGGAAATACTGCAGTACACAATATTTTCTATAGGAAATACTCTAGTACACAATATTTTCTATAGGAAATACTGCAGTACAGAATATTTTCTATAGGAAATACTGTAGTATAGAATATTTTCTATATTAAATACTGTAGAACAGAATATTTTCTATAGGAAATACTGTAGTACACAATATTTTCTGTAGGAAATACTGTAGTACACAATATTTTCTATAGGAACTACTGTAGTACACAAAATTTTCTATAGGAAATACTATAGTACACAATATTTTCTATAGGAAATACTATAGTACACAATATTTTCTATAGGAAATACTGTAACAATATTTTCTATAGGAAATACTGTAGTACACAATATTTTCTATAGGAAATACTGTAATACACAATATTTTCTATAGGAAATACTCTAGTACACAATATTTTCTATAGGAAATACTGCAGTACAGAATATTTTCTATAGGAAATACTGTAGTACAGAATACAATATTTTCTATAGGAAATACTGTAGTACAGAATACAATATTTTCTATAGGAAATACTGTAGTACAGAATACAATATTTTCTATAGGAAATACTGTAGTACACAATATTTTCTATAGGAAATACTGTAGTACACAATATTTTCTATAGGAAATACTGTAGTACACAATATTTTCTATAGGAAATACTGTAGTACACAATATTTTCTATAGGAAATGCTGTAGTACACAATATTTTCTATAGGAAATACTGTAGTACACAATATTTTCTATAGGAAATACTCTAGTACACAATATTTTCTATAGGAAATACTCTAGTACACAATATTTTCAATAGGAAATACTCTAGTACACAATATTTTCTATAGGAAATACTGTAACAATATTTTCTATAGGAAATACTGTAGTACACAATATTTTCTATAGGAAATACTGTAGTACACAATATTTTCTATAGGAAATACTGTAGTACACAATATTTTCTATAGGAAATACTCTAGTACACAATATTTTCTATAGGAAATACTGCAGTACAGAATATTTTCTATAGGAAATACTGTAGTACAGAATATTTTCTATAGGAAATACTGTAGAACAGAATATTTTCTATAGGAAATACTGTAGTACACAATATTTTCTATAGGAAATACTCTAGTACACAATATTTTCTATAGGAAATACTGTAACAATATTTTCTATAGGAAATACTGTAACAATATTTTCTATAGGAAATACTGTAGTACACAATATTTTCTATAGGAAATACTCTAGTACACAATATTTTCTATAGGAAATACTGTAACAATATTTTCTATAGGAAATACTGTAGTACACAATATTTTCTATAGGAAATACTGTAGTACAGAATATTTTCTATAGGAAATACTGTAGTACAGAATATTTTCTATATGAAATACTGTAGTACATAATATTTTCTATAGGAAATACTGTAGTACACAATATTTTCTATAGGAAATACTGTAGTACACAATATTTTCTATAGGAAATACTGTAACAATATTTTCTATAGGAAATACTGTAACAATATTTTCTATAGGAAATACTCTAGTACACAATATTTTCTATAGGAAATACTGTAACAATATTTTCTATAGGAAATACTGTAACAATATTTTCTATAGGAAATACTGTAGTACACAATATTTTCTATAGGAAATACTCTAGTACACAATATTTTCTATAGGAAATACTGTAACAATATTTTCTATAGGAAATACTGTAGTACAGAATATTTTCTATAGGAAATACTGTAGTGCAGAATATTTTCTATAGGTAGTACAGAATATTTTCTATAGGAAATACTGTAGTACATAATATTTTCTATAGGAAATACTGTAGTACACAATATTTTCTATAGGAAATACTGTAGTACACAATATTTTCTATAGGAACTACTGTAGTACACAAAATTTTCTATAGGAAATACTATAGTACACAATATTTTCTATAGGAAATACTATAGTACACAATATTTTCTATAGGAAATACTGCAGTACAGAATATTTTCTATAGGAAATACTGTAGTACAGAATATTTTCTATAGGAAATACTGTAGTACAGAATATTTTCTATAGGAAATACTGTAGTACAGAAAATTTTCTATAGGAAGTACACAATATTTTCTATAGGAAATACTGTAGTACACAATATTTTCTATAGGAAATACTGTAGTACACAATATTTTCTATAGGAAATACTGTAGTACACAATAGTTTCTATAGGAAATACTGAAGTACACAATATTTTCTATAGGAAATACTGTAGTACACAATATTTTCTATAGGAAATACTGTAGTACACAATATTTTCTATAGGAAATACTGTAGTACACAATATTTTCTATAGGAAATACTGAATGACACAATATTTTCTATAGGAAATACTGTAGTACACAATATTTTCTATAGGAAATGCTGTAGTACACAATATTTTCTATAGGAAATACTGTAGTACACAATATTTTCTATAGGAAATACTCTAGTACACAATATTTTCTATAGGAAATACTCTAGTACACAATATTTTCAATAGGAAATACTCTAGTACACAATATTTTCTATAGGAAATACTGTAACAATATTTTCTATAGGAAATACTGTAGTACACAATATTTTCTATAGGAAATACTGTAGTACACAATATTTTCTATAGGAAATACTGTAGTACACAATATTTTCTATAGGAAATACTGCAGTACACAATATTTTCTATAGGAAATACTCTAGTACACAATATTTTCTATAGGAAATACTGCAGTACAGAATATTTTCTATAGGAAATACTGTAGTATAGAATATTTTCTATAGGAAATACTGTAGAACAGAATATTTTCTATAGGAAATACTGTAGTACACAATATTTTCTGTAGGAAATACTGTAGTACACAATATTTTCTATAGGAACTACTGTAGTACACAAAATTTTCTATAGGAAATACTATAGTACACAATATTTTCTATAGGAAATACTATAGTACACAATATTTTCTATAGGAAATACTGTAACAATATTTTCTATAGGAAATACTGTAGTACACAATATTTTCTATAGGAAATACTGTAATACACAATATTTTCTATAGGAAATACTCTAGTACACAATATTTTCTATAGGAAATACTGCAGTACAGAATATTTTCTATAGGAAATACTGTAGTACAGAATACAATATTTTCTATAGGAAATACTGTAGTACAGAATACAATATTTTCTATAGGAAATACTGTAGTACAGAATACAATATTTTCTATAGGAAATACTGTAGTACACAATATTTTCTATAGGAAATACTGTAGTACACAATATTTTCTATAGGAAATACTGTAGTACACAATATTTTCTATAGGAAATACTGTAGTACACAATATTTTCTATAGGAAATGCTGTAGTACACAATATTTTCTATAGGAAATACTGTAGTACACAATATTTTCTATAGGAAATACTCTAGTACACAATATTTTCTATAGGAAATACTCTAGTACACAATATTTTCAATAGGAAATACTCTAGTACACAATATTTTCTATAGGAAATACTGTAACAATATTTTCTATAGGAAATACTGTAGTACACAATATTTTCTATAGGAAATACTGTAGTACACAATATTTTCTATAGGAAATACTGTAGTACACAATATTTTCTATAGGAAATACTCTAGTACACAATATTTTCTATAGGAAATACTGCAGTACAGAATATTTTCTATAGGAAATACTGTAGTACAGAATATTTTCTATAGGAAATACTGTAGAACAGAATATTTTCTATAGGAAATACTGTAGTACACAATATTTTCTATAGGAAATACTCTAGTACACAATATTTTCTATAGGAAATACTGTAACAATATTTTCTATAGGAAATACTGTAACAATATTTTCTATAGGAAATACTGTAGTACACAATATTTTCTATAGGAAATACTCTAGTACACAATATTTTCTATAGGAAATACTGTAACAATATTTTCTATAGGAAATACTGTAGTACACAATATTTTCTATAGGAAATACTGTAGTACAGAATATTTTCTATAGGAAATACTGTAGTACAGAATATTTTCTATATGAAATACTGTAGTACATAATATTTTCTATAGGAAATACTGTAGTACACAATATTTTCTATAGGAAATACTGTAGTACACAATATTTTCTATAGGAAATACTGTAGTACACAATATTTTCTATAGGAACTACTGTAGTACACAAAATTTTCTATAGGAAATACTATAGTACACAATATTTTCTATAGGAAATACTATAGTACACAATATTTTCTATAGGAAATACTGTAGTACACAATATTTTCTATAGGAAATACTGCAGTACAGAATATTTTCTATAGGAAATACTGTAGTACAGAATATTTTCTATAGGAAATACTGTAGTACAGAATATTTTCTATAAGAAATACTGTAGTACAGAAAATTTTCTATAGGAAGTACACAATATTTTCTATATGAAATACTGTAGTACACAATATTTTCTATAGGAAATACTGTAGTACACAATAGTTTCTATAGGAAATACTGAAGTACACAATATTTTCTATAGGAAATACTGTAGTACACAATATTTTCTATAGGAAATACTGTAGTACACAATATTTTCTATAGGAAATACTGTAGTACACAATATTTTCTATAGGAAATACTGTAGTACACAATATTTTCTATAGGAAATACTGTAGTACACAATATTTTCTATAGGAAATACTGTAGTACACAATATTTTCTATAGGAAATGCTGTAGTACACAATATTTTCTATAGGAAATACTGTAGTACACAATATTTTCTATAGGAAATACTCTAGTACACAATATTTTCTATAGGAAATACTCTAGTACACAATATTTTCTATAGGAAATACTCTAGTACACAATATTTTCAATAGGAAATACTCTAGTACACAATATTTTCTATAGGAAATACTCTAGTACACAATATTTTCTATAGGAAATACTGTAACAATATTTTCTATAGGAAATACTGTAGTACACAATATTTTCTATAGGAAATACTGTAGTACACAATATTTTCTATAGGAAATAATCTAGTACACAATATTTTCTATAGGAAATACTGTAGTACACAATATTTTCTATAGGAAATACTGTAGTACACAATATTTTCTATAGGAAATACTGTAGTAAACAATATTTTCTATAGGAAATACTGAAGTACACAATATTTTCTATAGGAAATGATGTAGTACACAATATTTTCTATAGGAAATACTGTAGTACACAATATTTTCTATAGGAAATACTGTAGTACAGAATATTTTCTATAGGAAATACTGTAGTACAGAATATTTTCTATAGGAAATACTGTAGTACAGAATATTTTCTATAGGAAATACTGTAGCACAGAATATTTTCTATAGGAAATACTGTAGTACAGAATATTTTCTATAGGAAATACTGTAGTACAGAATATTTTCTATAGGAAATACTGTAGTGCAGAATATTTTCTATAGGAAATACTGTAGTACAGAATATTTTCTATAGGAAATACTGTAGTACATAATATTTTCTATAGGAAATACTGTAGTACACAATATTTTCTATAGGAAATACTGTAGTACACAATATTTTCTATAGGAACTACTATAGTACACAAAATTTTCTATAGGAAATACTATAGTACACAATATTTTCTATAGGAAATACTGTAGTACACAATATTTTCTATAGGAAATACTGCAGTACAGAATATTTTCTATAGGAAATACTGTAGTACAGAATATTTTCTATAGGAAATACTGTAGTACAGAATATTTTCTATAGGAAATACTGTAGTACAGAAAATTTTCTATAGGAAGTACACAATATTTTCTATAGGAAATACTGTAGTACACAATATTTTCTATAGGAAATACTGTAGTACACAATATTTTCTATAGGAAATACTGTAGTACACAATATTTTCTATAGGAAATACTGTAGTACACAATAGTTTCTATAGGAAATACTGAAGTACACAATATTTTCTATAGGAAATACTGTAGTACACAATATTTTCTATAGGAAATACTGTAGTACACAATATTTTCTATAGGAAATACTGTAGTACACAATATTTTCTATAGGAAATACTGAATGACACAATATTTTCTATAGGAAATACTGTAGTACACAATATTTTCTATAGGAAATGCTGTAGTACACAATATTTTCTATAGGAAATACTGTAGTACACAATATTTTCTATAGGAAATACTCTAGTACACAATATTTTCTATAGGAAATACTCTAGTACACAATATTTTCAATAGGAAATACTCTAGTACACAATATTTTCTATAGGAAATACTGTAACAATATTTTCTATAGGAAATACTGTAGTACACAATATTTTCTATAGGAAATACTGTAGTACACAATATTTTCTATAGGAAATACTGTAGTACACAATATTTTCTATAGGAAATACTCTAGTACACAATATTTTCTATAGGAAATACTGCAGTACAGAATATTTTCTATAGGAAATACTGTAGTACAGAATATTTTCTATAGGAAATACTGTAGAACAGAATATTTTCTATAGGAAATACTGTAGTACACAATATTTTCTGTAGGAAATACTGTAGTACACAATATTTTCTATAGGAAATACTGTAGTACAGAATATTTTCTATAGGAAGTACTGTAGTACAGAATATTTTCTATAGGAAATACTGTAGTACAGAATATTTTCTATAGGAAATACTGTAGTACAGAATATTTTCTATAGGAAATACTGTAGTACACAATATTTTCTGTAGGAAATACTGTAGTACAGAATATTTTCTATAGGAAATACTGTAGTACACAATATTTTCTATAGGAAATACTCCAGTACACAATATTTTCTATAGGAAATACTGTAACAATATTTTCTATAGGAAATACTGTAACAATATTTTCTATAGGAAATACTGTAGTACACAATATTTTCTATAGGAAATGCTGTAGTACACAATATTTTCTATAGGAAATACTGTCGTACACAATATTTTCTATAGGAAATACTGTAGTACACAATATTTTCTATAGGAAATACTGTAGTACATAATATTTTCTATAGGAAATACTATAGTACACAATATTTTCTATAGGAAATACTATAGTACACAATATTTTCTATAGGAAATACTGTAGTACACAATATTTTCTATAGGAAATACTGTAGTACACAATATTTTATATAGGAAATACTGTAGTACACAATATTTTCTATAGGAAATACTCTAGTACACAATATTTTCTATAGGAAATACTGTAACAATATTTTCTATAGGAAATACTGTAGTACACAATATTTTCTATAGGAAATACTCTAGTACACAATATTTTCTATAGGAAATACTGTAACAATATTTTCTATAGGAAATACTGTAGTACACAATATTTTCTATAGGAAATACTGTAGTACAGAATATTTTCTATAGGAAATACTGTAGTACAGAATATTTTCTATATGAAATACTGTAGTACATAATATTTTCTATAGGAAATACTGTAGTACACAATATTTTCTATAGGAAATACTGTAGTACACAATATTTTGTATAGGAACTACTGTAGTACACAAAATTTTCTATAGGAAATACTATAGTACACAATATTTTCTATAGGAAATACTATAGTACACAATATTTTCTATAGGAAATACTGTAGTACACAATATTTTCTATAGGAAATACTGCAGTACAGAATATTTTCTATAGGAAATACTGTAGTACAGAATATTTTCTATAGGATATACTGTAGTACAGAAAATTTTCTATAGGAAGTACACAATATTTTCTATAGGAAATACTGTAGTACACAATATTTTCTATAGGAAATACTGTAGTACACAATAGTTTCTATAGGAAATACTGAAGTACACAATATTTTCTATAGGAAATACTGTAGTACACAATATTTTCTATAGGAAATACTGTAGTACACAATATTTTCTATAGGAAATACTGTAGTACACAATATTTTCTATAGGAAATACTGTAGTACACAATATTTTTTATAGGAAATACTGTAGTACACAATATTTTCTATAGGAAATACTGTAGTACACAATATTTTCTATAGGAAATGCTGTAGTACACAATATTTTCTATAGGAAATACTGTAGTACACAATATTTTCTATAGGAAATACTATAGTACACAATATTTTCTATAGGAAATACTCTAGTACACAATATTTTCAATAGGAAATACTCTAGTACACAATATTTTCTATAGGAAATACTGTAGTACACAATATTTTCTATAGGAAATACTGTAGTACACAATATTTTCTATAGGAAATACTGTAATACACAATATTTTCTATAGGAAATACTCTAGTACACAATATTTTCTATAGGAAATACTGCAGTACAGAATATTTTCTATAGGAAATACTGTAGTACAGAATACAATATTTTCTATAGGAAATACTGTAGTATACAATATTTTCTATAGGAAATACTGTAGTACACAATATTTTCTATAGGAAATACTGTAGTACACAATATTTTCTATAGGAAATACTGTAGTACACAATATTTTCTATAGGAAATACTGTAGTACACAATATTTTCTATAGGAAATGCTGTAGTACACAATATTTTCTATAGGAAATACTGTAGTACACAATATTTTCTATAGGAAATACTCTAGTACACAATATTTTCTATAGGAAATACTCTAGTACACAATATTTTCAATAGGAAATACTCTAGTACACAATATTTTCTATAGGAAATACTGTAACAATATTTTCTATAGGAAATACTGTAGTAGACAATATTTTCTATAGGAAATACTGTAGTACACAATATTTTCTATAGGAAATACTGTAGTACACAATATTTTCTATAGGAAATACTCTAGTACACAATATTTTCTATAGGAAATACTGCAGTACAGAATATTTTCTATAGGAAATACTGTAGTACAGAATATTTTCTATAGGAAATACTGTAGAACAGAATATTTTCTATAGGAAATACTGTAGTACACAATATTTTCTATAGGAAATACTGTAGTACACAATATTTTCTATAGGAAATACTGTAGTACATAATATTTTCTATAGGAAATACTATAGTACACAATATTTTCTATAGGAAATACTATAGTACACAATATTTTCTATAGGAAATACTGTAGTACACAATATTTTCTATAGGAAATACTGTAGTACACAATATTTTATATAGGAAATACTGTAGTACACAATATTTTCTATAGGAAATACTCTAGTACACAATATTTTCTATAGGAAATACTGTAACAATATTTTCTATAGGAAATACTGTAACAATATTTTCTATAGGAAATACTGTAGTACACAATATTTTCTATAGGAAATACTCTAGTACACAATATTTTCTATAGGAAATACTGTAACAATATTTTCTATAGGAAATACTGTAGTACACAATATTTTCTATAGGAAATACTGTAGTACAGAATATTTTCTATAGGAAATACTGTAGTACAGAATATTTTCTATATGAAATACTGTAGTACATAATATTTTCTATAGGAAATACTGTAGTACACAATATTTTCTATAGGAAATACTGTAGTACACAATATTTTCTATAGGAAATACTGTAGTACACAATATTTTCTATAGGAACTACTGTAGTACACAAAATTTTCTATAGGAAATACTATAGTACACAATATTTTCTATAGGAAATACTATAGTACACAATATTTTCTATAGGAAATACTGTAGTACACAATATTTTCTATAGGAAATACTGCAGTACAGAATATTTTCTATAGGAAATACTGTAGTACAGAATATTTTCTATAGGAAATACTGTAGTACAGAATATTTTCTATAAGAAATACTGTAGTACAGAGAATTTTCTATAGGAAGTACACAATATTTTCTATATGAAATACTGTAGTACACAATATTTTCTATAGGAAATACTGTAGTACACAATAGTTTCTATAGGAAATACTGAAGTACACAATATTTTCTATAGGAAATACTGTAGTACACAATATTTTCTATAGGAAATACTGTAGTACACAATATTTTCTATAGGAAATACTGTAGTACACAATATTTTCTATAGGAAATACTGTAGTACACAATATTTTCTATAGGAAATACTGTAGTACACAATATTTTCTATAGGAAATACTGTAGTACACAATATTTTCTATAGGAAATGCTGTAGTACACAATATTTTCTATAGGAAATACTGTAGTACACAATATTTTCTATAGGAAATACTCTAGTACACAATATTTTCTATAGGAAATACTCTAGTACACAATATTTTCTATAGGAAATACTCTAGTACACAATATTTTCTATAGGAAATACTCTAGTACACAATATTTTCTATAGGAAATACTCTAGTACACAATATTTTCTATAGGAAATACTGTAACAATATTTTCTATAGGAAATACTGTAACAATATTTTCTATAGGAAATACTGTAGTACACAATATTTTCTATAGGAAATACTGTAGTACACAATATTTTCTATAGGAAATACTCTAGTACACAATATTTTCTATAGGAAATACTGCAGTACAGAATATTTTCTATAGGAAATACTGTAGTACAGAATATTTTCTATAGGAAATACTGTAGTACAGAATATTTTCTATAGGAAATACTGTAGTACAGAATATTTTCTATAGGAAATACTGTAGTACAGAATATTTTCTATAGGAAATACTGTAGTACAGAATATTTTCTATAGGAAATACTGTAGTACACAATATTTTCTATAGGAAATACTGTAGTACACAATATTTTCTATAGGAAATACTGTAGTACAGAATATTTTCTATAGGAAATACTGTAGTACAGAATATTTTCTATAGGAAATACTGTAGTACAGAATATTTTCTATAGGAAATACTGTAGTACACAATATTTTCTGTAGGAAATACTGTAGTACAGAATATTTTCTATAGGAAATACTGTAGTACACAATATTTTCTATAGGAAATACTGTAGTACACAATATTTTCTATAGGAAATACTGTAGTACACAATATTTTCTATAGGAAATACCGTAGTACACAATATTTTCTATAGGAAATACTGTAGTACACAATATTTTCTATAGGAAATACTGTAGTACACAATATTTTCTATAGGAAATACTGTAGTACACAATATTTTCTATAGGAAATACTGTAGTACACAATATTTTATATAGGAAATACTGTAGTACACAATATTTTCTATAGGAAATACTCTAGTACACAATATTTTCTATAGGAAATACTCTAGTACACAATATTTTCTATAGGAAATACTGTAGTACACAATATTTTCTATAGGAAATACTGTAGTACATAATATTTTCTATAGGAAATACTATAGTACACAATATTTTCTATAGGAAATACTATAGTACACAATATTTTCTATAGGAAATACTGTAGTACAGAATATTTTCTATAGGAAATACTGTAGTACACAATATTTTCTATAGGAAATACTGAAGTACACAATATTTTCTATAGGAAATACTCTAGTACACAATATTTTCTATAGGAAATGCTCTAGTACACAATATTTTCTATAGGAAATACTGTAACAATATTTTCTATAGGAAATACTGTAACAATATTTTCTATAGGAAATACTGTAGTACACAATATTTTCTATAGGAAATGCAGTAGTACACAATATTTTCTATAGGAAATGCTGTAGTACACAATATTTTCTATAGGAAATGCTGTAGTACACAATATTTTCTATAGGAAATACTGTAGTACACAATATTTTCTATAGGAAATACTGTAGTACACAATATTTTCTATAGGAAATACTGTAGTACACAATATTTTCTATAGGAAATACTGTAGTACACAATATTTTCTATAGGAAATACTGTAGTACACAATATTTTCTATAGGAAATACTGTAGTACAGAATATTTTCTATAGGAAATACTGTAGTACAGAATATTTTCTATAGGAAATGCTGTAGTACACAATATTTTCTATAGGAAATGCTGTAGTACACAATATTTTCTATAGGAAATGCTGTAGTACACAATATTTTCTATAGGAAATGCTGTAGTACACAATATTTTCTATAGGAAATGCTATAGGAAATACTGTAGTACACAATATTTTCTATAGGAAATACTGTACTACACAATATTTTCTATAGGAAATACTGTAGTACACAATATTTTCTATAGAAAATACTGTAGTACACAATATTTTCTATAGGAAATACTGTAGTACACAATATTTTCTATAGGAAATACTGTAGTACACAATATTTTCTATAGGAAATACTGTAGTACACAATATTTTCTATAGGAAATACTGTAGTACACAATATTTTCTATAGGAAATACTGTAGTACACAATATTTTCCATAGGAAATACTGTAGTACACAATATTTTCTATAGGAAATACTGTAGTACACAATATTTTCTATAGGAAATACTGTAGTATGTAATATTTTCTATAGGAAATACTGTAGTACACAATATTTTCTATAGGAAATACTGTAGTACACAATATTTTCTATAGGGAATACTGTAGTACACAATATTTTCTATAGGAAATACTGTAGTACACAATATTTTCTATAGGAAATACTACAGAATATTTTCTATAGGAAATACTGTAGTAGAGAATATTTTCTATAGGAAATACTGTAGTACAGAATATTTTCTATAGGAAATACTGTGGTACACAATATTTTCTGTAGGAAATACTGTAGTACAGAATATTTTCTATAGGAAATACAGTAGTACAGAATATTTTCTATAGGAAGTACTGTAGTACAGAATATTTTCTATAGGAAATACTGTAGTACAGAATATTTTCTATAGGAAATACTGTAGTACAGAAAATTTTCTATACGAAATACTGTAGTACACAATATTTTCTATAGGAAATACTGTAGTACACAATATTTTCTGTAGGAAATACTGTAGTACAGAATATTTTCTATAGGAAATACTGTAGTACACAATATTTTCTATAGGAAATACTGTAGTACACAATATTTTCTATAGGAAATACTGTAGTACACAATATTTTCTATAGGAAATACTGTAGTACACAATATTTTCTATAGGAAATACCGTAGTACACAATATTTTCTATAGGAAATACTTTAGTACACAATATTTTCTATAGGAAATACTATAGTACACAATATTTTCTATAGGAAATACTATACTACACAATATTTTCTATAGGAAATACTGTAGTACACAATATTTTCTATAGGAAATACTGTAGTACACAATATTTTCTATAGGAAATACTGTAGTACACAATATTTTCTATAGGAAATACTGTAGTACACAATATTTTCTATAGGAAATACTGTAGTACACAATATTTTCTATAGGAAATACTGTAGTACACAATATTTTCTATAGGAAATACTGTAGTACACAATATTTTCTATAGGAAATACTGTAGTACACAATATTTTCTATAGGAAATACTGTAGTACACAATATTTTCTATAGGAAGTACTGTAGTACACAATATTTTCTATAGGAAATACTGTAGTACAGAATATTTTCTATAGGAAATACTGTAGTACACAATATTTTCTATAGGAAATACTGTAGTACACAATATTTTCTATAGGAAATACTGTAGTACACAATATTTTCTATAGGAAATACCGTAGTACACAATATTTTCTATAGGAAATACTGTAGTACACAATATTTTCTATAGGAAATACTGTAGTACACAATATTTTCTATAGGAAATACTGTAGTACACAATATTTTATATAGGAAATACTGTAGTACACAATATTTTCTATAGGAAATACTCTAGTACACAATATTTTCTATAGGAAATACTGTAACAATATTTTCTATAGGAAATACTGTAACAATATTTTCTATAGGAAATACTGTAGTACACAATATTTTCTATAGGAAATGCTGTAGTACACAATATTTTCTATAGGAAATACTGTAGTACACAATATTTTCTATAGGAAATACTGTAGTACACAATATTTTCTATAGGAAATACTGTAGTACATAATATTTTCTATAGGAAATACTATAGTACACAATATTTTCTAGAGGAAATACTATAGTACACAATATTTTCTATAGGAAATACTGTAGTACACAATATTTTCTATAGGAAATACTGTAGTACACAATATTTTATATAGGAAATACTGTAGTACACAATATTTTCTATAGGAAATACACAATATTTTCTATAGGAAATGCTCTAGTACACAATATTTTCTATAGGAAATACTGTAACAATATTTTCTATAGGAAATACTGTAACAATATTTTCTATAGGAAATACTGTAACAATATTTTCTATAGGAAATGCTGTAGTACACAATATTTTCTATAGGAAATGCTGTAGTACACAATATTTTCTATAGGAAATGCTGTAGTACACAATATTTTCTATAGGAAATGCTGTAGTACACAATATTTTCTATAGGAAATGCTGTAGTACACAATATTTTCTATAGGAAATACTGTAGTACACAATATTTTCTATAGGAAATACTCTAGTACACAATATTTTCTATAGGAAATACTGTAACAATATTTTCTATAGGAAATACTGTAGTACAGAATATTTTCTATAGGAAATACTGTAGTACAGAATATTTTCTATAGGAAATACTGTAGTACAGAATATTTTCTATATGAAATACTGTAGTACATAATATTTTCTATAGGAAATACTGTAGTACACAATATTTTCTATAGGAAATACTGTAGTACACAATATTTTCTATAGGAACTACTGTAGTACACAAAATTTTCTATAGGAAATACTATAGTACACAATATTTTCTATAGGAAATACTATAGTACACAATATTTTCTATAGGAAATACTGTAGTACACAATATTTTCTATAGGAAATACTGCAGTACAGAATATTTTCTATAGGAAATACTGTAGTACAGAATATTTTCTATAGGAAATACTGTAGTACAGAATATTTTCTATAGGAAATACTGAAGTACAGAAAATTTTCTATAGGAAGTACACAATATTTTCTATAGGAAATACTGTAGTACACAATATTTTCTATAGGAAATACTGTAGTACACAATATTTTCTATAGGAAATACTGTAGTACACAATAGTTTCTATAGGAAATACTGAAGTACACAATATTTTCTATAGGAAATACTGTAGTACACAATATTTTCTATAGGAAATACTGTAGTACACAATATTTTCTATAGGAAATACTGTAGTACACAATATTTTCTATAGGAAATACTGTAGTACACAATATTTTCTATAGGAAATACTGTAGTACACAATATTTTCTATAGGAAATACTGTAGTACACAATATTTTCTATAGGAAATGCTGTAGTACACAATATTTTCTATAGGAAATACTGTAGTAAACAATATTTTCTATAGGAAATACTCTAGTACACAATATTTTCTATAGTAAATACTCTAGTACACAATATTTTCAATAGGAAATACTCTAGTACACAATATTTTCTATAGGAAATACTGTAACAATATTTTCTATAGGAAATACTGTAGTACACAATATTTTCTATAGGAAATACTGTAGTACAGAATATTTTCTATAGGAAATACTGTAGTACAGAAAATTTTCTATAGGAAATACTGTAGTACAGAATATTTTCTATAGGAAATACTGTAGTACACAATATTTTCTATAGGAAATACCGTAGTACACAATATTTTCTATAGGAAATACTGTAGTACACAATATTTTCTATAGGAAATACTGTAGTACACAATATTTTCTATAGGAAATACTGTAGTACACAATATTTTCTATAGGAAATACTGTAGTACACAATATTTTATATAGGAAATACTGTAGTACACAATATTTTCTATAGGAAATACTCTAGTACACAATATTTTCTATAGGAAATACTCTAGTACACAATATTTTCTATAGGAAATACTGTAACAATATTTTCTATAGGAAATACTGTAGTACACAATATTTTCTATAGGAAATGCTGTAGTACACAATATTTTCTATAGGAAATACTGTAGTACACAATATTTTCTATAGGAAATACTGTAGTACACAATATTTTCTATAGGAAATACTGTAGTACACAATATTTTCTATAGGAAATACTGCAGTACAGAATATTTTCTATAGGAAATACTGTAGTAGAGAATATTTTCTATAGGAAATACTGTAGTACAGAATATTTTCTATATGAAATACTGTAGTACATAATATTTTCTATAGGAAATACTGTAGTACACAATATTTTCTATAGGAAATACTGTAGTACACAATATTTTCTATAGGAAATACTGTAGTACACAATATTTTCTATAGGAACTACTGTAGTACACAAAATTTTCTATAGGAAATACTATAGTACACAATATTTTCTATAGGAAATACTATAGTACACAATATTTTCTATAGGAAATACTGTAGTACACAATATTTTCTATAGGAAATACTGCAGTACAGAATATTTTCTATAGGAAATACTGTAGTACAGAATATTTTCTATAGGAAATACTGTAGTACAGAATATTTTCTATAAGAAATACTGTAGTACAGAGAATTTTCTATAGGAAGTACACAATATTTTCTATATGAAATACTGTAGTACACAATATTTTCTATAGGAAATACTGTAGTACACAATAGTTTCTATAGGAAATACTGAAGTACACAATATTTTCTATAGGAAATACTGTAGTACACAATATTTTCTATAGGAAATACTGTAGTACACAATATTTTCTATAGGAAATACTGTAGTACACAATATTTTCTATAGGAAATACTGTAGTACACAATATTTTCTATAGGAAATACTGTAGTACACAATATTTTCTATAGGAAATACTGTAGTACACAATATTTTCTATAGGAAATGCTGTAGTACACAATATTTTCTATAGGAAATACTCTAGTACACAATATTTTCTATAGTAAATACTCTAGTACACAATATTTTCAATAGGAAATACTCTAGTACACAATATTTTCTATAGGAAATACTGTAACAATATTTTCTATAGGAAATACTGTAGTACACAATATTTTCTATAGGAAATACTGTAGTACAGAATATTTTCTATAGGAAATACTGTAGTACAGAATATTTTCTATAGGAAATACTGTAGTACAGAATATTTTCTATAGGAAATACTGTAGTACAGAATATTTTCTATAGGAAGTACTGTAGTACAGAATATTTTCTATAGGAAATACTGTAGTACAGAATATTTTCTATAGGAAATACTGTAGTACAGAATATTTTCTATAGGAAATACTGTAGTACACAATATTTTCTGTAGGAAATACTGTAGTACAGAATATTTTCTATAGGAAATACTGTAGTACACAATATTTTTTATAGGAAATACTGTAGTACACAATATTTTCTATAGGAAATACTGTAGTACACAATATTTTCTATAGGAAATACCGTAGTACACAATATTTTCTATAGGAAATACTGTAGTACACAATATTTTCTATAGGAAATACTGTAGTACACAATATTTTCTATAGGAAATACTGTAGTACACAATATTTTCTATAGGAAATACTGTAGTACACAATATTTTATATAGGAAATACTGTAGTACACAATATTTTCTATAGGAAATACTCTAGTACACAATATTTTCTATAGGAAATACTCTAGTACACAATATTTTCTATAGGAAATACTGTAACAATATTTTCTATAGGAAATACTGTAGTACACAATATTTTCTATAGGAAATGCTGTAGTACACAATATTTTCTATAGGAAATACTGTAGTACACAATATTTTCTATAGGAAATACTGTAGTACACAATATTTTCTATAGGAAATACTGTAGTACACAATATTTTCTATAGGAAATACTGCAGTACAGAATATTTTCTATAGGAAATACTGTAGTAGAGAATATTTTCTATAGGAAATACTGTAGTACAGAATATTTTCTATATGAAATACTGTAGTACATAATATTTTCTATAGGAAATACTGTAGTACACAATATTTTCTATAGGAAATACTGTAGTACACAATATTTTCTATAGGAAATACTGTAGTACACAATATTTTCTATAGGAACTACTGTAGTACACAAAATTTTCTATAGGAAATACTATAGTACACAATATTTTCTATAGGAAATACTATAGTACACAATATTTTCTATAGGAAATACTGTAGTACACAATATTTTCTATAGGAAATACTGCAGTACAGAATATTTTCTATAGGAAATACTGTAGTACAGAATATTTTCTATAGGAAATACTGTAGTACAGAATATTTTCTATAAGAAATACTGTAGTACAGAGAATTTTCTATAGGAAGTACACAATATTTTCTATATGAAATACTGTAGTACACAATATTTTCTATAGGAAATACTGTAGTACACAATAGTTTCTATAGGAAATACTGAAGTACACAATATTTTCTATAGGAAATACTGTAGTACACAATATTTTCTATAGGAAATACTGTAGTACACAATATTTTCTATAGGAAATACTGTAGTACACAATATTTTCTATAGGAAATACTGTAGTACACAATATTTTCTATAGGAAATACTGTAGTACACAATATTTTCTATAGGAAATACTGTAGTACACAATATTTTCTATAGGAAATACTGTAGTACACAATATTTTCTATAGGAAATGCTGTAGTACACAATATTTTCTATAGGAAATACTGTAGTACACAATATTTTCTATAGGAAATACTCTAGTACACAATATTTTCTATAGGAAATACTCTAGTACACAATATTTTCTATAGGAAATACTCTAGTACACAATATTTTCTATAGGAAATACTCTAGTACACAATATTTTCTATAGGAAATACTGTAACAATATTTTCTATAGGAAATACTGTAACAATATTTTCTATAGGAAATACTGTAGTACACAATATTTTCTATAGGAAATACTGTAGTACACAATATTTTCTATAGGAAATACTCTAGTACACAATATTTTCTATAGGAAATACTGCAGTACAGAATATTTTCTATAGGAAATACTGTAGTACAGAATATTTTCTATAGGAAATACTGTAGTACAGAATATTTTCTATAGGAAATACTGTAGTACAGAATATTTTCTATAGGAAATACTGTAGTACAGAATATTTTCTATAGGAAATACTGTAGTACAGAATATTTTCTATAGGAAATACTGTAGTACACAATATTTTCTATAGGAAATACTGTAGTACAGAATATTTTCTATAGGAAATACTGTAGTACAGAATATTTTCTATAGGAAATACTGTAGTACAGAATATTTTCTATAGGAAATACTGTAGTACACAATATTTTCTGTAGGAAATACTGTAGTACACAATATTTTCTATAGGAAATACTGTAGTACACAATATTTTCTATAGGAAATACTGTAGTACACAATATTTTCTATAGGAAATACTGTAGTACACAATATTTTCTATAGGAAATACTGTAGTACACAATATTTTCTATAGGAAATACCGTAGTACACAATATTTTCTATAGAAAATACTGTAGTACACAATATTTTCTATAGGAAATACTGTAGTACACAATATTTTCTATAGGAAATACTGTAGTACACAATATTTTATATAGGAAATACTGTAGTACACAATATTTTCTATAGGAAATACTCTAGTACACAATATTTTCTATAGGAAATACTCTAGTACACAATATTTTCTATAGGAAATACTGTAGTACACAATATTTTCTATAGGAAATACTGTAGTACATAATATTTTCTATAGGAAATACTATAGTACACAATATTTTCTATAGGAAATACTATAGTACACAATATTTTCTATAGGAAATACTGTAGTACAGAATATTTTCTATAGGAAATACTGTAGTACACAATATTTTATATAGGAAATACTGAAGTACACAATATTTTCTATAGGAAATACTGAAGTACACAATATTTTCTATAGGAAATACTCTAGTACACAATATTTTCTATAGGAAATGCTCTAGTACACAATATTTTCTATAGGAAATACTGTAACAATATTTTCTATAGGAAATACTGTAACAATATTTTCTATAGGAAATACTGTAGTACACAATATTTTCTATAGGAAATGCTGTAGTACACAATATTTTCTATAGGAAATGCTGTAGTACACAATATTTTCTATAGGAAATGCTGTAGTACACAATATTTTCTATAGGAAATACTGTAGTACACAATATTTTCTATAGGAAATACTGTAGTACACAATATTTTCTATAGGAAATACTGTAGTACACAATATTTTCTATAGGAAATACTGTAGTACACAATATTTTCTATAGGAAATACTGTAGTACACAATATTTTCTATAGGAAATACTGTAGTACAGAATATTTTCTATAGGAAATACTGTAGTACAGAATATTTTCTATAGGAAATGCTGTAGTACACAATATTTTCTATAGGAAATGCTGTAGTACACAATATTTTCTATAGGAAATGCTGTAGTACACAATATTTTCTATAGGAAATGCTGTAGTACACAATATTTTCTATAGGAAATGCTATAGGAAATACTGTAGTACACAATATTTTCTATAGGAAATACTGTAGTACACAATATTTTCTATAGGAAATACTGTACTACACAATATTTTCTATAGGAAATACTGTAGTACACAATATTTTCTATAGAAAATACTGTAGTACACAATATTTTCTATAGGAAATACTGTAGTACACAATATTTTCTATAGGAAATACTGTAGTACACAATATTTTCTATAGGAAATACTGTAGTACACAATATTTTCTATAGGAAATACTGTAGTACACAATATTTTCTATAGGAAATACTGTAGTACACAATATTTTCCATAGGAAATACTGTAGTACACAATATTTTCTATAGGAAATACTGTAGTACACAATATTTTCTATAGGAAATACTGTAGTATGTAATATTTTCTATAGGAAATACTGTAGTACACAATATTTTCTATAGGAAATACTGTAGTACACAATATTTTCTATAGGGAATACTGTAGTACACAATATTTTCTATAGGAAATACTGTAGTACACAATATTTTCTATAGGAAATACTGCAGTACAGAATATTTTCTATAGGAAATACTGTAGTAGAGAATATTTTCTATAGGAAATACTGTAGTACAGAATATTTTCTATAGGAAATACTGTGGTACACAATATTTTCTGTAGGAAATACTGTAGTACAGAATATTTTCTATAGGAAATACAGTAGTACAGAATATTTTCTATAGGAAGTACTGTAGTACAGAATATTTTCTATAGGAAATACTGTAGTACAGAATATTTTCTATAGGAAATACTGTAGTACAGAAAATTTTCTATACGAAATACTGTAGTACACAATATTTTCTATAGGAAATACTGTAGTACACAATATTTTCTGTAGGAAATACTGTAGTACAGAATATTTTCTATAGGAAATACTGTAGTACACAATATTTTCTATAGGAAATACTGTAGTACACAATATTTTCTATAGGAAATACTGTAGTACACAATATTTTCTATAGGAAATACTGTAGTACACAATATTTTCTATAGGAAATACCGTAGTACACAATATTTTCTATAGGAAATACTTTATTACACAATATTTTCTATAGGAAATACTATAGTACACAATATTTTCTATAGGAAATACTATACTACACAATATTTTCTATAGGAAATACTGTAGTACACAATATTTTCTATAGGAAATACTGTAGTACACAATATTTTCTATAGGAAATACTGTAGTACACAATATTTTCTATAGGAAATACTGTCGTACACAATATTTTCTATAGGAAATACTGTAGTACACAATATTTTCTATAGGAAATACTGTAGTATACAATATTTTCTATAGGAAATACTGTAGTACACAATATTTTCTATAGGAAATACTGTAGTACACAATATTTTCTATAGGAAATACTGTAGTACACAATATTTTCTATAGGAAGTACTGTAGTACACAATATTTTCTATAGGAAATACTGTAGTACAGAATATTTTCTATAGGAAATACTGTAGTACACAATATTTTCTATAGGAAATACTGTAGTACACAATATTTTCTATAGGAAATACTGTAGTACACAATATTTTCTATAGGAAATACCGTAGTACACAATATTTTCTATAGGAAATACTGTAGTACACAATATTTTCTATAGGAAATACTGTAGTACACAATATTTTCTATAGGAAATACTGTAGTACACAATATTTTATATAGGAAATACTGTAGTACACAATATTTTCTATAGGAAATACTCTAGTACACAATATTTTCTATAGGAAATACTGTAACAATATTTTCTATAGGAAATACTGTAACAATATTTTCTATAGGAAATACTGTAGTACACAATATTTTCTATAGGAAATGCTGTAGTACACAATATTTTCTATAGGAAATACTGTAGTACACAATATTTTCTATAGGAAATACTGTAGTACACAATATTTTCTATAGGAAATACTGTAGTACATAATATTTTCTATAGGAAATACTATAGTACACAATATTTTCTAGAGGAAATACTATAGTACACAATATTTTCTATAGGAAATACTGTAGTACACAATATTTTCTATAGGAAATACTGTAGTACACAATATTTTATATAGGAAATACTGTAGTACACAATATTTTCTATAGGAAATACACAATATTTTCTATAGGAAATGCTCTAGTACACAATATTTTCTATAGGAAATACTGTAACAATATTTTCTATAGGAAATACTGTAACAATATTTTCTATAGGAAATACTGTAACAATATTTTCTATAGGAAATGCTGTAGTACACAATATTTTCTATAGGAAATGCTGTAGTACACAATATTTTCTATAGGAAATGCTGTAGTACACAATATTTTCTATAGGAAATGCTGTAGTACACAATATTTTCTATAGGAAATGCTGTAGTACACAATATTTTCTATAGGAAATACTGTAGTACACAATATTTTCTATAGGAAATACTCTAGTACACAATATTTTCTATAGGAAATACTGTAACAATATTTTCTATAGGAAATACTGTAGTACAGAATATTTTCTATAGGAAATACTGTAGTACAGAATATTTTCTATAGGAAATACTGTAGTACAGAATATTTTCTATATGAAATACTGTAGTACATAATATTTTCTATAGGAAATACTGTAGTACACAATATTTTCTATAGGAAATACTGTAGTACACAATATTTTCTATAGGAACTACTGTAGTACACAAAATTTTCTATAGGAAATACTATAGTACACAATATTTTCTATAGGAAATACTATAGTACACAATATTTTCTATAGGAAATACTGTAGTACACAATATTTTCTATAGGAAATACTGCAGTACAGAATATTTTCTATAGGAAATACTGTAGTACAGAATATTTTCTATAGGAAATACTGTAGTACAGAATATTTTCTATAGGAAATACTGTAGTACAGAAAATTTTCTATAGGAAGTACACAATATTTTCTATAGGAAATACTGTAGTACACAATATTTTCTATAGGAAATACTGTAGTACACAATATTTTCTATAGGAAATACTGTAGTACACAATAGTTTCTATAGGAAATACTGAAGTACACAATATTTTATATAGGAAATACTGTAGTACACAATATTTTCTATAGGAAATACTGTAGTACACAATATTTTCTATAGGAAATACTGTAGTACACAATATTTTCTATAGGAAATACCGTAGTACACAATATTTTCTATAGGAAATACTTTATTACACAATATTTTCTATAGGAAATACTATAGTACACAATATTTTCTATAGGAAATACTATACTACACAATATTTTCTATAGGAAATACTGTAGTACACAATATTTTCTATAGGAAATACTGTAGTACACAATATTTTCTATAGGAAATACTGTAGTACACAATATTTTCTATAGGAAATACTGTCGTACACAATATTTTCTATAGGAAATACTGTAGTACACAATATTTTCTATAGGAAATACTGTAGTATACAATATTTTCTATAGGAAATACTGTAGTACACAATATTTTCTATAGGAAATACTGTAGTACACAATATTTTCTATAGGAAATACTGTAGTACACAATATTTTCTATAGGAAGTACTGTAGTACACAATATTTTCTATAGGAAATACTGTAGTACAGAATATTTTCTATAGGAAATACTGTAGTACACAATATTTTCTATAGGAAATACTGTAGTACACAATATTTTCTATAGGAAATACTGTAGTACACAATATTTTCTATAGGAAATACCGTAGTACACAATATTTTCTATAGGAAATACTGTAGTACACAATATTTTCTATAGGAAATACTGTAGTACACAATATTTTCTATAGGAAATACTGTAGTACACAATATTTTATATAGGAAATACTGTAGTACACAATATTTTCTATAGGAAATACTCTAGTACACAATATTTTCTATAGGAAATACTGTAACAATATTTTCTATAGGAAATACTGTAACAATATTTTCTATAGGAAATACTGTAGTACACAATATTTTCTATAGGAAATGCTGTAGTACACAATATTTTCTATAGGAAATACTGTAGTACACAATATTTTCTATAGGAAATACTGTAGTACACAATATTTTCTATAGGAAATACTGTAGTACATAATATTTTCTATAGGAAATACTATAGTACACAATATTTTCTAGAGGAAATACTATAGTACACAATATTTTCTATAGGAAATACTGTAGTACACAATATTTTCTATAGGAAATACTGTAGTACACAATATTTTATATAGGAAATACTGTAGTACACAATATTTTCTATAGGAAATACACAATATTTTCTATAGGAAATGCTCTAGTACACAATATTTTCTATAGGAAATACTGTAACAATATTTTCTATAGGAAATACTGTAACAATATTTTCTATAGGAAATACTGTAACAATATTTTCTATAGGAAATGCTGTAGTACACAATATTTTCTATAGGAAATGCTGTAGTACACAATATTTTCTATAGGAAATGCTGTAGTACACAATATTTTCTATAGGAAATGCTGTAGTACACAATATTTTCTATAGGAAATGCTGTAGTACACAATATTTTCTATAGGAAATACTGTAGTACACAATATTTTCTATAGGAAATACTCTAGTACACAATATTTTCTATAGGAAATACTGTAACAATATTTTCTATAGGAAATACTGTAGTACAGAATATTTTCTATAGGAAATACTGTAGTACAGAATATTTTCTATAGGAAATACTGTAGTACAGAATATTTTCTATATGAAATACTGTAGTACATAATATTTTCTATAGGAAATACTGTAGTACACAATATTTTCTATAGGAAATACTGTAGTACACAATATTTTCTATAGGAACTACTGTAGTACACAAAATTTTCTATAGGAAATACTATAGTACACAATATTTTCTATAGGAAATACTATAGTACACAATATTTTCTATAGGAAATACTGTAGTACACAATATTTTCTATAGGAAATACTGCAGTACAGAATATTTTCTATAGGAAATACTGTAGTACAGAATATTTTCTATAGGAAATACTGTAGTACAGAATATTTTCTATAGGAAATACTGTAGTACAGAAAATTTTCTATAGGAAGTACACAATATTTTCTATAGGAAATACTGTAGTACACAATAGTTTCTATAGGAAATACTGAAGTACACAATATTTTCTATAGGAAATACTGTAGTACACAATATTTTCTATAGGAAATACTGTAGTACACAATATTTTCTATAGGAAATACTGTAGTACACAATATTTTCTATAGGAAATACTGTAGTACACAATATTTTCTATAGGAAATACTGTAGTACACAATATTTTCTATAGGAAATACTGTAGTACACAATATTTTCTATAGGAAATGCTGTAGTACACAATATTTTCTATAGGAAATACTGTAGTAAACAATATTTTCTATAGGAAATACTCTAGTACACAATATTTTCTATAGTAAATACTCTAGTACACAATATTTTCAATAGGAAATACTCTAGTACACAATATTTTCTATAGGAAATACTGTAACAATATTTTCTATAGGAAATACTGTAGTACACAATATTTTCTATCGGAAATACTGTAGTACAGAATATTTTCTATAGGAAATACTGTAGTACAGAATATTTTCTATAGGAAATACTGTAGTACAGAATATTTTCTATAGGAAATACTGTAGTACAGAATATTTTCTATAGGAAGTACTGTAGTACAGAATATTTTCTATAGGAAATACTGTAGTACAGAATATTTTCTATAGGAAATACTGTAGTACAGAATATTTTCTATAGGAAATACTGTAGTACACAATATTTTCTGTAGGAAATACTGTAGTACAGAATATTTTCTATAGGAAATACTGTAGTACACAATATTTTTTATAGGAAATACTGTAGTACACAATATTTTCTATAGGAAATACTGTAGTACTTACACAATATTTTCTATAGGAAATACCGTAGTACACAATATTTTCTATAGGAAATACTGTAGTACACAATATTTTCTATAGGAAATACTGTAGTACACAATATTTTCTATAGGAAATACTGTAGTACACAATATTTTCTATAGGAAATACTGTAGTACACAATATTTTATATAGGAAATACTGTAGTACACAATATTTTCTATAGGAAATACTCTAGTACAGAATATTTTCTATAGGAAATACTGTAGTACAGAATATTTTCTATAGGAAATACTGTAGTACAGAATATTTTCTATAGGAAATACTGTAGTACAGAAAATTTTCTATAGGAAGTACACAATATTTTCTATAGGAAATACTGTAGTACACAATATTTTCTATAGGAAATACTGTAGTACACAATATTTTCTATAGGAAATACTGTAGTACACAATAGTTTCTATAGGAAATACTGAAGTACACAATATTTTCTATAGGAAATACTGTAGTACACAATATTTTCTATAGGAAATACTGTAGTACACAATATTTTCTATAGGAAATACTGTAGTACACAATATTTTCTATAGGAAATACTGTAGTACACAATATTTTCTATAGGAAATACTGTAGTACACAATATTTTCTATAGGAAATACTGTAGTACACAATATTTTCTATAGGAAATGCTGTAGTACACAATATTTTCTATAGGAAATACTGTAGTAAACAATATTTTCTATAGGAAATACTCTAGTACACAATATTTTCTATAGTAAATACTCTAGTACACAATATTTTCAATAGGAAATACTCTAGTACACAATATTTTCTATAGGAAATACTGTAACAATATTTTCTATAGGAAATACTGTAGTACACAATATTTTCTATCGGAAATACTGTAGTACAGAATATTTTCTATAGGAAATACTGTAGTACAGAATATTTTCTATAGGAAATACTGTAGTACAGAATATTTTCTATAGGAAATACTGTAGTACAGAATATTTTCTATAGGAAGTACTGTAGTACAGAATATTTTCTATAGGAAATACTGTAGTACAGAATATTTTCTATAGGAAATACTGTAGTACAGAATATTTTCTATAGGAAATACTGTAGTACACAATATTTTCTGTAGGAAATACTGTAGTACAGAATATTTTCTATAGGAAATACTGTAGTACACAATATTTTTTATAGGAAATACTGTAGTACACAATATTTTCTATAGGAAATACTTTAGTACACAATATTTTCTATAGGAAATACCGTAGTACACAATATTTTCTATAGGAAATACTGTAGTACACAATATTTTCTATAGGAAATACTGTAGTACACAATATTTTCTATAGGAAATACTGTAGTACACAATATTTTCTATAGGAAATACTGTAGTACACAATATTTTATATAGGAAATACTGTAGTACACAATATTTTCTATAGGAAATACTCTAGTACACAATATTTTCTATAGGAAATACTCTAGTACACAATATTTTCTATAGGAAATACTGTAACAATATTTTCTATAGGAAATACTGTAGTACACAATATTTTCTATAGGAAATGCTGTAGTACACAATATTTTCTATAGGAAATACTGTAGTACACAATATTTTCTATAGGAAATACTGTAGTACACAATATTTTCTATAGGAAATACTATAGTACACAATATTTTCTACAGGAAATACTGTAGTACACAATATTTTCTATAGGAAATACTGTAGTACACAATATTTTCTATAGGAAATGCTGTAGTACACAATATTTTCTATAGGAAATACTGTAGTACACAATATTTTCTATAGGAAATACTGTAGTACACAATATTTTCTATAGGAAATACTGTAGTACACAATATTTTCTATAGGAAATACTGTAGTACACAATATTTTCTATAGGAAATACTGTCGTACACAATATTTTCTATAGGTAATACTGTCGTACGCAATATTTTCTATAGGAAATACTGTCGTACACAATATTTTCTATAGGAAATACTGTCGTACACAATATTTTCTATAGGAAATACTGTCGTACACAATATTTTCTATAGGAAATACTGTCGTACACAATATTTTCTATAGGAAATACTGTAGTACACAATATTTTCTATAGGAAATACTGTCGTACACAGAATTTTCTATAGGAAATACTGTAGTACACAATATTTTCTATAGGAAATACTGTAGTACACAATATTTTCTATAGGAAATGCTGTAGTACCCAATATTTTCTATAGGAAATACTGTAGTACACAACATTTTCTATAGAAAATACTGTAGTACCCAATATTTTCTATAGGAAATACTGTAGTACACAACATTTTCTATAGAAAATACTGTAGTACACAATATTTTCTATAGGAAATACTGTAGTACACAATATTTTCTATAGGAAATACTGTAGTACACAATATTTTCTATAGGAAATACTGTAGTACACAATATTTTCTATAGGAAATACTGTAGTACGCAATATTTTCTATAGGAAATACTGTAGTACACAATATTTTATATAGGAAATACTGCAGTACAGAATATTTTCTATAGGAAATACTGTAGTACAGAATATTTTCTATAGGAAACACTGTAGTACAGAATATTTTCTATAGGAAATACTATAGTACAGAATATTTTCTATAGGAAATACTGTAGTACAGAATATTTTCTATAGGAAATACTGTAGTACACAATATTTTCTATAGGAAATACTGTAGTACACAATATTTTCTATAGGAAATACTGTAGTACACAATATTTTCTATAGGAAATACTGTAGTACACTATATTTTCTATAGGAAATACTGTAGTACAGTATATTTTCTATAGGAAATACTGTAGTACACAATATTTTCTATAGGCAATACTGTAGTACAGAATATTTTCTATAGGAAGTACTGTAGTACAGAATATTTTCTATAGGAAATACTGTAGTACACAATATTTTCTATAGGAAATACTGTAGTACACAATATTTTCTATAGGAAATACTGTAGTACACAATATTTTCTATAGGAAATACTGTAGGACACAATATTTTCTATAGGAAATACTGTAGTACACAATATTTTCTATAGGAAATACTGTAGGACACAATATTTTCTATAGGAAATACTGTAGTACACAATATTTTCTATAGAAAATACTGTAGTACACAATATTTTCTATAGGAAATACTGTGGTACACAATATTTTCTATAGGAAATACTGTAGTACACAAAATTTTCTATAGGAAATACTATAGTACACAATATTTTCTATAGGAAATACTATAGTACACAATATTTTCTATAGGAAATACTATAGTACACAATACTTTCTATAGGAAATACTATAGTACACAATATTTTCTATAGGAAATACTATAGTACACAATATTTTCTATAGGAAATACTGTAGTACAAAATATTTTCTATAGGAAATTATATAGTACACAATATTTTCTATAGGAAATACTATAGTACACAATATTTTCTACAGGAAATACTGTAGTACAGAATATTTTCTATAGGAAATATTGTAGTACTGAATATTTTCTATAGGAAGTACTGTAGTACAGAATATTTTCTATAGGAAATACTGTAGTACAGAATATTTTCTATAGGAAATACTGTAGTACACAATATTTTCTATAGGAAATACTGTAGTACACAATATTTTCTATAGGAAATTCTATAGTACACAATATTTTCTACAGGAAATACTGTAGTACAGAATATTTTCTATAGGAAATATTGTAGTACACAATATTTTCTATAGGAAATACTATAGTACACAATATTTTCTATAGGAAATACTATAGTACACAATATTTTCTATAGGAAATACTATAGTACACAATATTTTCTATAGGAAATACTATAGTACACAATATTTTCTATAGGAAATACTGTAGTACAAAATATTTTCTATAGGAAATTATATAGTACACAATATTTTCTATAGGAAATACTATAGTACACAATATTTTCTACAGGAAATACTGTAGTACAGAATATTTTCTATAGGAAATATTGTAGTACTGAATATTTTCTATAGGAAGTACTGTAGTACAGAATATTTTCTATAGGAAATACTGTAGTACAGAATATTTTCTATAGGAAATACTGTAGTACACAATATTTTCTATAGGAAATACTGTAGTACACAATATTTTCTATAGGAAATTCTATAGTACTCAATATTTTCTATAGGAAATACTATAGTACACAATATTTTCTACAGGAAATACTGTAGTACACAATATTTTCTATAGGAAATACTGTAGTACACAATATTTTCTATAGGAAATACTGTAGTACACAATATTTTCTATAGGAAATACTGTAGTACACAATATTTTCTATAGGAAATACTGTAGTACAGAATATTTTCTATAGGAAATACTGTAGTACAGAATATTTTCTATATGAAATACTGTAGTACATAATATTTTCTATAGGAAATACTGTAGTACACAATATTTTCTATAGGAAATACTGTAGTACACAATATTTTCTATAGGAACTACTGTAGTACACAAAATTTTCTATAGGAAATACTATAGTACACAATATTTTCTATAGGAAATACTATAGTACACAATATTTTCTATAGGAAATACTGTAGTACACAATATTTTCTATAGGAAATACTGCAGTACAGAATATTTTCTATAGGAAATACTGTAGTACAGAATATTTTCTATAGGAAATACTGTAGTACAGAATATTTTCTATAGGAAATACTGTAGTACAGAAAATTTTCTATAGGAAGTACACAATATTTTCTATAGGAAATACTGTAGTACACAATATTTTCTATAGGAAATACTGTAGTACACAATATTTTCTATAGGAAATACTGTAGTACACAATAGTTTCTATAGGAAATACTGAAGTACACAATATTTTCTATAGGAAATACTGTAGTACACAATATTTTCTATAGGAAATACTGTAGTACACAATATTTTCTATAGGAAATACTGTAGTACACAATATTTTCTATAGGAAATACTGTAGTACACAATATTTTCTATAGGAAATACTGTAGTACACAATATTTTCTATAGGAAATACTGTAGTACACAATATTTTCTATAGGAAATGCTGTAGTACACAATATTTTCTATAGGAAATACTGTAGTAAATAATATTTTCTATAGGAAATACTCTAGTACACAATATTTTCTATAGTAAATACTCTAGTACACAATATTTTCAATAGGAAATACTCTAGTACACAATATTTTCTATAGGAAATACTGTAACAATATTTTCTATAGGAAATACTGTAGTACACAATATTTTCTATCGGAAATACTGTAGTACAGAATATTTTCTATAGGAAATACTGTAGTACAGAATATTTTCTATAGGAAATACTGTAGTACAGAATATTTTCTATAGGAAATACTGTAGTACAGAATATTTTCTATAGGAAGTACTGTAGTACAGAATATTTTCTATAGGAAATACTGTAGTACAGAATATTTTCTATAGGAAATACTGTAGTACAGAATATTTTCTATAGGAAATACTGTAGTACACAATATTTTCTGTAGGAAATACTGTAGTACAGAATATTTTCTATAGGAAATACTGTAGTACACAATATTTTTTATAGGAAATACTGTAGTACACAATATTTTCTATAGGAAATACTGTAGTACACAATATTTTCTATAGGAAATACCGTAGTACACAATATTTTCTATAGGAAATACTGTAGTACACAATATTTTCTATAGGAAATACTGTAGTACACAATATTTTCTATAGGAAATACTGTAGTACACAATATTTTCTATAGGAAATACTGTAGTACACAATATTTTATATAGGAAATACTGTAGTACACAATATTTTCTATAGGAAATACTCTAGTACAGAATATTTTCTATAGGAAATACTGTAGTACAGAATATTTTCTATAGGAAATACTGTAGTACAGAATATTTTCTATAGGAAATACTGTAGTACAGAAAATTTTCTATAGGAAGTACACAATATTTTCTATAGGAAATACTGTAGTACACAATATTTTCTATAGGAAATACTGTAGTACACAATATTTTCTATAGGAAATACTGTAGTACACAATAGTTTCTATAGGAAATACTGAAGTACACAATATTTTCTATAGGAAATACTGTAGTACACAATATTTTCTATAGGAAATACTGTAGTACACAATATTTTCTATAGGAAATACTGTAGTACACAATATTTTCTATAGGAAATACTGTAGTACACAATATTTTCTATAGGAAATACTGTAGTACACAATATTTTCTATAGGAAATACTGTAGTACACAATATTTTCTATAGGAAATGCTGTAGTACACAATATTTTCTATAGGAAATACTGTAGTAAACAATATTTTCTATAGGAAATACTCTAGTACACAATATTTTCTATAGTAAATACTGTAGTACACAATATTTTCTATAGGAAATTCTATAGTACTCAATATTTTCTATAGGAAATACTATAGTACACAATATTTTCTACAGGAAATACTGTAGTACACAATATTTTCTATAGGAAATACTGTAGTACACAATATTTTCTATAGGAAATACTGTAGTACACAATATTTTCTATAGGAAATACTGTAGTACACAATATTTTCTATAGGAAATACTGTAGTACAGAATATTTTCTATAGGAAATACTGTAGTACAGAATATTTTCTATATGAAATACTGTAGTACATAATATTTTCTATAGGAAATACTGTAGTACACAATATTTTCTATAGGAAATACTGTAGTACACAATATTTTCTATAGGAACTACTGTAGTACACAAAATTTTCTATAGGAAATACTATAGTACACAATATTTTCTATAGGAAATACTATAGTACACAATATTTTCTATAGGAAATACTGTAGTACACAATATTTTCTATAGGAAATACTGCAGTACAGAATATTTTCTATAGGAAATACTGTAGTACAGAATATTTTCTATAGGAAATACTGTAGTACAGAATATTTTCTATAGGAAATACTGTAGTACAGAAAATTTTCTATAGGAAGTACACAATATTTTCTATAGGAAATACTGTAGTACACAATATTTTCTATAGGAAATACTGTAGTACACAATATTTTCTATAGGAAATACTGTAGTACACAATAGTTTCTATAGGAAATACTGTAGTACACAATATTTTCTATAGGAAATACTGTAGTACACAATATTTTCTATAGGAAATACTGTAGTACACAATATTTTCTATAGGAAATACTGTAGTACACAATATTTTCTATAGGAAATACTGTAGTACACAATATTTTCTATAGGAAATACTGTAGTACACAATATTTTCTATAGGAAATGCTGTAGTACACAATATTTTCTATAGGAAATACTGTAGTAAACAATATTTTCTATAGGAAATACTCTAGTACACAATATTTTCTATAGTAAATACTCTAGTACACAATATTTTCAATAGGAAATACTCTAGTACACAATATTTTCTATAGGAAATACTGTAACAATATTTTCTATAGGAAATACTGTAGTACACAATATTTTCTATCGGAAATACTGTAGTACAGAATATTTTCTATAGGAAATACTGTAGTACAGAATATTTTCTATAGGAAATACTGTAGTACAGAATATTTTCTATAGGAAATACTGTAGTACAGAATATTTTCTATAGGAAGTACTGTAGTACAGAATATTTTCTATAGGAAATACTGTAGTACAGAATATTTTCTATAGGAAATACTGTAGTACAGAATATTTTCTATAGGAAATACTGTAGTACACAATATTTTCTGTAGGAAATACTGTAGTACAGAATATTTTCTATAGGAAATACTGTAGTACACAATATTTTTTATAGGAAATACTGTAGTACACAATATTTTCTATAGGAAATACTGTAGTACACAATATTTTCTATAGGAAATACCGTAGTACACAATATTTTCTATAGGAAATACTGTAGTACACAATATTTTCTATAGGAAATACTGTAGTACACAATATTTTCTATAGGAAATACTGTAGTACACAATATTTTCTATAGGAAATACTGTAGTACACAATATTTTATATAGGAAATACTGTAGTACACAATATTTTCTATAGGAAATACTCTAGTACAGAATATTTTCTATAGGAAATACTGTAGTACAGAATATTTTCTATAGGAAATACTGTAGTACAGAATATTTTCTATAGGAAATACTGTAGTACAGAAAATTTTCTATAGGAAGTACACAATATTTTCTATAGGAAATACTGTAGTACACAATATTTTCTATAGGAAATACTGTAGTACACAATATTTTCTATAGGAAATACTGTAGTACACAATAGTTTCTATAGGAAATACTGAAGTACACAATATTTTCTATAGGAAATACTGTAGTACACAATATTTTCTATAGGAAATACTGTAGTACACAATATTTTCTATAGGAAATACTGTAGTACACAATATTTTCTATAGGAAATACTGTAGTACACAATATTTTCTATAGGAAATACTGTAGTACACAATATTTTCTATAGGAAATACTGTAGTACACAATATTTTCTATAGGAAATGCTGTAGTACACAATATTTTCTATAGGAAATACTGTAGTAAACAATATTTTCTATAGGAAATACTCTAGTACACAATATTTTCTATAGTAAATACTCTAGTACACAATATTTTCAATAGGAAATACTCTAGTACACAATATTTTCTATAGGAAATACTGTAACAATATTTTCTATAGGAAATACTGTAGTACACAATATTTTCTATCGGAAATACTGTAGTACAGAATATTTTCTATAGGAAATACTGTAGTACAGAATATTTTCTATAGGAAATACTGTAGTACAGAATATTTTCTATAGGAAATACTGTAGTACAGAATATTTTCTATAGGAAGTACTGTAGTACAGAATATTTTCTATAGGAAATACTGTAGTACAGAATATTTTCTATAGGAAATACTGTAGTACAGAATATTTTCTATAGGAAATACTGTAGTACACAATATTTTCTGTAGGAAATACTGTAGTACAGAATATTTTCTATAGGAAATACTGTAGTACACAATATTTTTTATAGGAAATACTGTAGTACACAATATTTTCTATAGGAAATACTTTAGTACACAATATTTTCTATAGGAAATACCGTAGTACACAATATTTTCTATAGGAAATACTGTAGTACACAATATTTTCTATAGGAAATACTGTAGTACACAATATTTTCTATAGGAAATACTGTAGTACACAATATTTTCTATAGGAAATACTGTAGTACACAATATTTTATATAGGAAATACTGTAGTACACAATATTTTCTATAGGAAATACTCTAGTACACAATATTTTCTATAGGAAATACTCTAGTACACAATATTTTCTATAGGAAATACTGTAACAATATTTTCTATAGGAAATACTGTAGTACACAATATTTTCTATAGGAAATGCTGTAGTACACAATATTTTCTATAGGAAATACTGTAGTACACAATATTTTCTATAGGAAATACTGTAGTACACAATATTTTCTATAGGAAATACTATAGTACACAATATTTTCTACAGGAAATACTGTAGTACACAATATTTTCTATAGGAAATACTGTAGTACACAATATTTTCTATAGGAAATGCTGTAGTACACAATATTTTCTATAGGAAATACTGTAGTACACAATATTTTCTATAGGAAATACTGTAGTACACAATATTTTCTATAGGAAATACTGTAGTACACAATATTTTCTATAGGAAATACTGTAGTACACAATATTTTCTATAGGAAATACTGTCGTACACAATATTTTCTATAGGTAATACTGTCGTACGCAATATTTTCTATAGGAAATACTGTCGTACACAATATTTTCTATAGGAAATACTGTCGTACACAATATTTTCTATAGGAAATACTGTCGTACACAATATTTTCTATAGGAAATACTGTCGTACACAATATTTTCTATAGGAAATACTGTAGTACACAATATTTTCTATAGGAAATACTGTCGTACACAGAATTTTCTATAGGAAATACTGTAGTACACAATATTTTCTATAGGAAATACTGTAGTACACAATATTTTCTATAGGAAATGCTGTAGTACCCAATATTTTCTATAGGAAATACTGTAGTACACAACATTTTCTATAGAAAATACTGTAGTACCCAATATTTTCTATAGGAAATACTGTAGTACACAACATTTTCTATAGAAAATACTGTAGTACACAATATTTTCTATAGGAAATACTGTAGTACACAATATTTTCTATAGGAAATACTGTAGTACACAATATTTTCTATAGGAAATACTGTAGTACACAATATTTTCTATAGGAAATACTGTAGTACGCAATATTTTCTATAGGAAATACTGTAGTACACAATATTTTATATAGGAAATACTGCAGTACAGAATATTTTCTATAGGAAATACTGTAGTACAGAATATTTTCTATAGGAAACACTGTAGTACAGAATATTTTCTATAGGAAATACTATAGTACAGAATATTTTCTATAGGAAATACTGTAGTACAGAATATTTTCTATAGGAAATACTGTAGTACACAATATTTTCTATAGGAAATACTGTAGTACACAATATTTTCTATAGGAAATACTGTAGTACACAATATTTTCTATAGGAAATACTGTAGTACACAATATTTTCTATAGGAAATACTGTAGTACAGTATATTTTCTATAGGAAATACTGTAGTACACAATATTTTCTATAGGCAATACTGTAGTACAGAATATTTTCTATAGGAAGTACTGTAGTACAGAATATTTTCTATAGGAAATACTGTAGTACACAATATTTTCTATAGGAAATACTGTAGTACACAATATTTTCTATAGGAAATACTGTAGTACACAATATTTTCTATAGGAAATACTGTAGGACACAATATTTTCTATAGGAAATACTGTAGTACACAATATTTTCTATAGGAAATACTGTAGGACACAATATTTTCTATAGGAAATACTGTAGTACACAATATTTTCTATAGAAAATACTGTAGTACACAATATTTTCTATAGGAAATACTGTGGTACACAATATTTTCTATAGGAAATACTGTAGTACACAAAATTTTCTATAGGAAATACTATAGTACACAATATTTTCTATAGGAAATACTATAGTACACAATATTTTCTATAGGAAATACTATAGTACACAATATTTTCTATAGGAAATACTATAGTACACAATATTTTCTATAGGAAATACTATAGTACACAATATTTTCTATAGGAAATACTGTAGTACAAAATATTTTCTATAGGAAATTATATAGTACACAATATTTTCTATAGGAAATACTATAGTACACAATATTTTCTACAGGAAATACTGTAGTACAGAATATTTTCTATAGGAAATATTGTAGTACTGAATATTTTCTATAGGAAGTACTGTAGTACAGAATATTTTCTATAGGAAATACTGTAGTACAGAATATTTTCTATAGGAAATACTGTAGTACACAATATTTTCTATAGGAAATACTGTAGTACACAATATTTTCTATAGGAAATTCTATAGTACTCAATATTTTCTATAGGAAATACTATAGTACACAATATTTTCTACAGGAAATACTGTAGTACACAATATTTTCTATAGGAAATACTGTAGTACACAATATTTTCTATAGGAAATACTGTAGTACACAATATTTTCTATAGGAAATACTGTAGTACACAATATTTTCTATAGGAAATACTGTAGTACACAATATTTTCTATAGGAAATACTGTAGTACACAATATTTTCTATAGGAAATACTGTAGTACACAATATTTTCTATAGGAAATACTGTAGTACACAATATTTTCTATAGGAAATACTGTAGTACACAATATTTTCTATAGGAAATACTGTAGTACACAATATTTTCTATAGGAAATACTGTAGTACACAATATTTTCTATAGGAAATACTGTAGTACACAATATTTTCTATAGGAAATACTGTAGTACACAATATTTTCTATAGGAAATACTGTAGTACACAATATTTTCTATAGGAAATACTGTAGTACACAATATTTTCTATAGGAAATACTGTAGTACACAATATTTTCTATAGGAAATACTGTAGTACACAATATTTTCTATAGGAAATACTGTAGTACACAATATTTTCTATAGGAAATACTGTAGTACACAATATTTTCTATAGGAAATACTGTAGTACACAATATTTTCTATAGGAAATACTGTAGTACACAATATTTTCTATAGGAAATACTGTAGTACACAATATTTTCTATAGGAAATACTGTAGTACACAATATTTTCTATAGGAAATACTATAGTACACAATATTTTCTATAGGAAATACTGTAGTACACAATATTTTCTATAGGAAATACTGTAGTACACAATATTTTCTATAGGAAATACTGTAGTGCACAATATTTTCTATAGGAAATACTGTAGTGCACAATATTTTCTATAGGAAATACTGTAGTACACAATATTTTCTATAGGAAATACTGTAGTACACAATATTTTCTATAGGAAATACTGTAGTACACAATATTTTCTATAGGTAATACTGTCGTACGCAATATTTTCTATAGGAAATACTGTCGTACACAATATTTTCTATAGGAAATACTGTCGTACACAATATTTTCTATAGGAAATACTGTCGTACACAATATTTTCTATAGGAAATACTGTCGTACACAATATTTTCTATAGGAAATACTGTAGTAAACAATATTTTCTATAGGAAATACTGTCGTACACAGAATTTTCTATAGGAAATACTGTAGTACACAATATTTTCTATAGGAAATACTGTAGTACACAATATTTTCTATAGGAAATACTGTAGTACACAATATTTTCTATAGGAAATACTGTAGTACACAACATTTTCTATAGGAAATACTGTAGTACACAATATTTTCTATAGGAAATACTGTAGTACACAATATTTTCTATAGGAAATACTGTAGTACACAATATTTTCTATAGGAAATACTGTAGTACGCAATATTTTCTATAGGAAATACTGTAGTACGCAATATTTTCTATAGGAAATACTGCAGTACACAATATTTTATATAGGAAATACTGCAGTACAGAATATTTTCTATAGGAAATACTGTAGTACAGAATATTTTCTATAGGAAACACTGTAGTACAGAATATTTTCTATAGGAAATACTATCGTACAGAATATTTTCTATAGGAAATACCGTAGTACAGAATATTTTCTATAGGAAATACTGTAGTACACAATATTTTCTATAGGAAATACTGTAGTACACAATATTTTCTATAGGAAATACTGTAGTACACAATATTTTCTATAGGAAATACTGTAGTACACAATATTTTCTATAGGAAATACTGTAGTACAGAATATTTTCTATAGGAAATACTGTAGTACACAATATTTTCTATAGGCAATACTGTAGTACAGAATATTTTCTATAGGCAATACTGTAGTACAGAATATTTTCTATAGGAAGTACTGTAGTACAGAATATTTTCTATAGGAAATACTGTAGTACACAATATTTTCTATAGGAAATACTGTAGTACACAATATTTTCTATAGGAAATACTGTAGTACACAATATTTTCTATAGGAAATACTGTAGGACACAATATTTTCTATAGGAAATACTGTAGTACACAATATTTTCTATAGAAAATACTGTAGTACACAATATTTTCTATAGGAAATACTGTAGTACACAATATTTTCTATAGGAAATACTGTAGTACACAAAATTTTCTATAGGAAATACTATAGTACACAATATTTTCTATAGGAAATACTGTAGTACACAAAATTTAATATAGGAAATACTATAGTACACAATATTTTCTATAGGAAATACTATAGTACACAATATTTTCTATAGGAAATACTATAGTACACAATATTTTCTATAGGAAATACTATAGTACACAATATTTTCTATAGGAAATACTGTAGTACACAATATTTTCTATAGGAAATTCTATAGTACACAATATTTTCTATAGGAAATACTATAGTACACAATATTTTCTACAGGAAATACTGTAGTACACAATATTTTCTATAGGAAATACTGTAGTACACAATATTTTCTATAAGAAATACTGTAGTACACAATATTTTCTATAGGAAATACTGTAGTACACAATATTTTCTATAGGAAATACTGTAGTACACAATATTTTCTATAGGAAATACTGTAGTACACAATATTTTCTATAGGAAATACTGTAGTACACAATATTTTCTATAGGAAATACTGTAGTACACAATATTTTCTATAGGAAATACTGTAGTACACAATATTTTCTATAGGAAATACTGTAGTACACAATATTTTCTATAGGAAATACTGTAGTACACAATATTTTCTATAGGAAATACTGTAGTACACAATATTTTCTATAGGAAATACTGTAGTACACAATATTTTCTATAGGAAATACTGTAGTACTCAATATTTTCTATAGGAAATACTGTAGTACACAATATTTTCTATAGGAAATACTGTAGTACACAATATTTTCTATAGGAAATACTGTAGTACACAATATTTTCTATAGGAAATACTGTAGTACACAATATTTTCTATAGGAAATACTGTAGTATACAATATTTTCTATAGGAAATACTGTAGTACACAATATTTTCTATAGGAAATACTGTAGTACACAATATTTTCTATAGGAAATACTGTAGTACACAATATTTTCTATAGGAAATACTGTAGTACACAATATTTTCTATAGGAAATACTGTAGTACACAATATTTTCTATAGGAAATACTGTAGTACACAATATTTTCTATAGGAAATACTGTAGTACACAATATTTTCTATAGGAAATACTGTAGTACACAATATTTTCTATAGGAAATACTGTAGTACACAATATTTTCTATAGGAAATACTGTAGTACACAATATTTTCTATAGGAAATACTGTAGTACACAATATTTTCTATAGGAAATACTGTAGTACACAATATTTTCTATAGGAAATACTGTAGTACACAATATTTTCTATAGGAAATACTGTAGGACACAATATTTTCTATAGGAAATACTGTAGTACACAATATTTTCTATAGGAAATACTATAGTACACAATATTTTCTATAGGAAATACTATAGTACACAATATTTTCTATAGGAAATACTGTAGTACACAATATTTTCTATAGGAAATTCTATAGTACACAATATTTTCTATAGGAAATACTATAGTACACAATATTTTCTACAGGAAATACTGTAGTACAGAATATTTTCTATAGGAAATACTGTAGTACTGAATATTTTCTATAGGAAGTACTGTAGTACAGAATATTTTCTATAGGAAATACTGTAGTACAGAATATTTTCTATAGGAAATACTGTAGTACAGAATATTTTCTATAGGAAATACTGTAGTACAGAATATTTTCTATAGGAAATACTGTAGTACACAATATTTTCTATAGGAAATACTGTAGTACACAATATTTTCTATAGGAAATACTGTAGTACACAATATTTTCTATAGGAAATACTGTAGTACACAATATTTTCTATAGGAAATACTGTAGTACACAATATTTTCTATAGGAAATACTGTAGTACACAATATTTTCTATAGGAAATACTGTAGTACACAATATTTTCTATAAGAAATACTGTAGTACACAATATTTTCTATAGGAAATACTGTAGTACACAATATTTTCTATAGGAAATACTGTAGTACACAATATTTTCTATAGGAAATACTATAGTACACAATATTTTCTATAGGAAATACTGTAGTACACAATATTTTCTATAGGAAATACTGTAGTGCACAATATTTTCTATAGGAAATACTGTAGTGCACAATATTTTCTATAGGAAATACTGTAGTACACAATATTTTCTATAGGAAATACTGTAGTACACAATATTTTCTATAGGAAATACTGTAGTACACAATATTTTCTATAGGAAATACTGTCGTACACAATATTTTCTATAGGAAATACTGTCGTACACAATATTTTCTATAGGTAATACTGTCGTACGCAATATTTTCTATAGGAAATACTGTCGTACACAATATTTTCTATAGGAAATACTGTCGTACACAGTATTTTCTATAGGAAATACTGTAGTACACAATCTTTCTATAGGAAATACTATAGTACACAATATTTTCTATAGGAAATACTGTAGTACACAAAATTTAATATAGGAAATACTATAGTACACAATATTTTCTATAGGAAATACTATAGTACACAATATTTTCTATAGGAAATACTATAGTACACAATATTTTCTATACGAAATACTATAGTACACAATATTTTCTATAGGAAATACTATAGTACACAATATTTTCTATAGGAAATACTGTAGTACACAATATTTTCTATAGGAAATTCTATAGTACACAATATTTTCTATAGGAAATACTGTAGTGCACAATATTTTCTATAGGAAATACTGTCGTACACAATATTTTCTATAGGTAATACTGTCGTACGCAATATTTTCTATAGGAAATACTGTCGTACACAATATTTTCTATAGGAAATACTGTCGTACACAATATTTTCTATAGGAAATACTGTAGTACACAATATTTTCTATAGGAAATACTGTAGTACACAATATTTTCTATAGGAAATACTATAGTACACAATATTTTCTATAGGAAATACTGTAGTACACAAAATTTAATATAGGAAATACTATAGTACACAATATTTTCTATAGGAAATACTATAGTACACAATATTTTCTATAGGAAATACTATAGTACACAATATTTTCTATAGGAAATACTATAGTACACAATATTTTCTATAGGAAATACTGTAGTACACAATATTTTCTATAGGAAATTCTATAGTACACAATATTTTCTATAGGAAATACTATAGTACACAATATTTTCTACAGGAAATACTGTAGTACAGAATATTTTCTATAGGAAATACTGTAGTACTGAATATTTTCTATAGGAAGTACTGTAGTACAGAATATTTTCTATAGGAAATACTGTAGTACAGAATATTTTCTATAGGAAATACTGTAGTACACAATATTTTCTATAGGAAATACTGTAGTACAGAATATTTTCTATAGGAAATACTGTAGTACACAATATTTTCTTTAGGAAATACTGTAGTACACAATATTTTCTATAGGAAATACTGTAGTACACAAAATTTTCTATAGGAAATACTATAGTACACAATATTTTCTATAGGAAATACTGTAGTACACAAAATTTAATATAGGAAATACTATAGTACACAATATTTTCTATAGGAAATACTATAGTACACAATATTTTCTATAGGAAATACTATAGTACACAATATTTTCTATAGGAAATACTATAGTACACAATATTTTCTATAGGAAATACTATAGTACACAATATTTTCTATAGGAAATACTGTAGTACACAATATTTTCTATAGGAAATTCTATAGTACACAATATTTTCTATAGGAAATACTATAGTACACAATATTTTCTACAGGAAATACTGTAGTACACAATATTTTCTATAGGAAATACTGTAGTACACAATATTTTCTATAGGAAATACTGTAGTACACAATATTTTCTATAGGAAATACTGTAGTACACAATATTTTCTATAGGAAATACTGTAGTACACAATATTTTCTATAGGAAATACTGTAGTACACAATATTTTCTATAGGAAATACTGTAGTACACAATATTTTCTATAGGAAATACTGTAGTACACAATATTTTCTATAGGAAATACTGTAGTACACAATATTTTCTATAGGAAATACTGTAGTACACAATATTTTCTATAGGAAATACTGTAGTACACAATATTTTCTATAGGAAATACTGTAGTACACAATATTTTCTATAGGAAATACTGTAGTACACAATATTTTCTATAGGAAATACTGTAGTACACAATATTTTCTATAGGAAATACTGTAGTACACAATATTTTCTATAGGAAATACTGTAGTACACAATATTTTCTATAGGAAATACTGTAGTACACAATATTTTCTATAGCAAATACTGTAGTACACAATATTTTCTATAGGAAATACTGTAGTACACAATATTTTCTATAGGAAATACTGTAGTACACAATATTTTCTATAGGAAATACTGTAGTACACAATATTTTCTATAGGAAATACTGTAGTACACAATATTTTCTATAGGAAATACTGTAGTACACAACATTTTCTATAGGAAATACTATAGTACACAATATTTTCTATAGGAAATACTGTAGTACACAATATTTTCTATAGGAAATACTGTAGTACACAATATTTTCTATAGGAAATACTGTAGTGCACAATATTTTCTATAGGAAATACTGTAGTGCACAATATTTTCTATAGGAAATACTGTAGTACACAATACTTTCTATAGGAAATACTGTCGTACACAATATTTTCTATAGGTAATACTGTCGTACGCAATATTTTCTATAGGAAATACTGTCGTACACAATATTTTCTATAGGAAATACTGTCGTACACAATATTTTCTATAGGAAATACTGTAGTACACAATATTTTCTATAGGAAATACTGTCGTACACAGTATTTTCTATAGGAAATACTGTAGTACACAATATTTTCTATAGGAAATACTGTAGTACACAATATTTTCTATAGGAAATACTGTAGTACACAATATTTTCTATAGGAAATACTGTAGTACACAATATTTTCTATAGGAAATACTGTAGTACACAATATTTTCTATAGGAAATGCTGTAGTACACAATATTTTCTATAGGAAATACTGCAGTACACAACATTTTCTATAGGAAATACTGTAGTACACAATATTTTCTATAGGAAATACTGTAGTACACAATATTTTCTATAGGAAATACTGTAGTACACAATATTTTCTATAGGAAATACTGTAGTACACAATATTTTCTATAGGAAATACTGTAGCACGCAATATTTTCTATAGGAAATACTGTAGTACACAATATTTTATATAGGAAATACTGCAGTACAGAATATTTTCTATAGGAAATACTGTAGTACAGAATATTTTCTATAGGAAACACTGTAGTACAGAATATTTTCTATAGGAAATACTATAGTACAGAATATTTTCTATAGGAAATACTGTAGTACAGAATATTTTCTATAGGAAATACTGTAGTACAGAATATTTTCTATAGGAAATACTGTAGTACACAATATTTTCTATAGGAAATACTGTAGTACACAATATTTTCTATAGGAAATACTGTAGTACAGAATATTTTCTATAGGAAATACTGTAGTACAGAATATTTTCTATAGGCAATACTGTAGTACAGAATATTTTCTATAGGAAGTACTGTAGTACAGAATATTTTCTATAGGAAGTACTGTAGTACAGAATATTTTCTATAGGAAATACTGTAGTACACAATATTTTCTATAGGAAATACTGTAGTACACAATATTTTCTATAGGAAATACTGTAGTACACAATATTTTCTATAGGAAATACTGTAGGACACAATATTTTCTATAGGAAATACTGTAGTACACAATATTTTCTATAGAAAATACTGTAGTACACAATATTTTCTATAGGAAATACTGTAGTACACAATATTTTCTATAGGAAATACTGTAGTACACAATATTTTCTATAGGAAATACTGTAGTACACAAAATTTTCTATAGGAAATACTATAGTACACAATATTTTCTATAGGAAATACTGTAGTACACAAAATTTTCTATAGGAAATACTATAGTACACAATATTTTCTATAGGAAATACTATAGTACACAATATTTTCTATAGGAAATACTATAGTACACAATATTTTCTATAGGAAATACTATAGTACACAATATTTTCTATAGGAAATACTATAGTACACAATATTTTCTATAGGAAATACTGTAGTACACAATATTTTCTATAGGAAATACTGTAGTACACAATATTTTCTATAGGAAATACTGTAGTACACAATATTTTCTATAGGAAATACTGTAGTACACAATATTTTCTATAGGAAATACTGTAGTACACAATATTTTCTATAGGAAATACTGTAGTACACAATATTTTCTATAGGAAATACTGTAGTACACAAAATTTTCTATAGGAAATACTATAGTACACAATATTTTCTATAGGAAATACTGTAGTACACAAAATTTTCAATAGGAAATACTATAGTACACAATATTTTCTATAGGAAATACTATAGTACACAATATTTTCTATAGGAAATACTATAGTGCACAATATTTTCTATAGGAAATACTGTAGTACACAATATTTTCTATAGGAAATACTGTAGTACACAATATTTTCTATAGGAAATACTGTAGTACACAATATTTTCTATAGAAAATACTGTAGTACACAATATTTTCTATAGGAAATACTGTAGTACACAAAATTTTCTATAGGAAATACTATAGTACACAATATTTTCTATAGGAAATACTATAGTACACAATATTTTCTATAGGAAATACTATAGTACACAATATTTTCTATAGAAAATACTATAGTGCACAATATTTTCTATAGGAAATACTGTAGTACACAATATTTTCTATAGGAAATACTATAGTACACAATATTTTCTATAGGAAATACTATGGTACATAATATTTTCTACAGGAAATACTGTAGTACACAATATTTTCTATAGGAAATACTGTAGTACACAATATTTTCTATAGGAAATACTGTAGTACACAATATTTTCTATAGGAAATACTGTAGTACACAATATTTTCTATAGGAAATACTGTAGTACACAATATTTTCTATAGGAAATACTGTAGTACACAATATTTTCTATAGGAAATACTGTAGTACACAATATTTTCTATAGGAAATACTGTAGTACACAATATTTTCTATAGGAAATACTGTAGTACACAATATTTTCTATAGGAAATACTGTAGTACACAATATTTTCTATAGGAAATACTGTAGTACACAATATTTTCTATAGGAAATACTGTAGTGCACAATATTTTCTATAGGAAATACTGTAGTGCACAATATTTTCTATAGGAAATACTGTAGTACACAATATTTTCTATAGGCAATACTGTAGTACAGAATATTCTATAGGAAATACTGTAGGACACAATATTTTCTATATTAAATACTGTAGTACACAATATTTTCTATAGGAAATACTGTAGTACACAATATTTTCTATAGGAAATACTGTAGTACACAATATTTTCTATAGGATATACTGTAGTACACAATATTTTCTATAGGATATACTGTAGTACACAAAATATTCTATAGGAAATACTATAGTACACAATATTTTCTATAGGAAATACTATAGTACACAATATTTTCTATAGGAAATACTATAGTACACAATATTTTCTATAGGAAATACTGTAGTACACAATATTTTCTATAGGAAATTCTATAGTACACAATATTTTCTATAGGAAATACTATAGTACACAATATTTTCTACAGGACATACTGTAGTACAGAATATTTTCTATAGGAAATACTGTAGTACTGAATATTTTCTATAGGAAGTACTGTAGTACAGAATATTTTCTATAGGAAATACTGTAGTACAGAATATTTTCTATAGGAAATACTGTAGTACACAATATTTTCTATAGGAAATACTGTAGTACACAATATTTTCTATATTAAATACTGTAGTACACAATATTTTCTATAGGAAATACTGTAGTACACAAAATTTTCTATAGGAAATACTATAGTACACAATATTTTCTATAGGAAATACTGTAGTACACAAAATTTAATATAGGAAATACTATAGTACACAATATTTTCTATAGGTAATACTATAGTACACAATATTTTCTATAGGAAATACTATAGTACACAATATTTTCTATAGGAAATACTATAGTACACAATATTTTCTATAGGAAATACTGTAGTACACAATATTTTCTATAGGAAATACTGTAGTACACAATATTTTCTATAGGAAATACTGTAGTACACAATATTTTCTATAGGAAATACTGTAGTACACAATATTTTCTATAGGAAATACTGTAGTACACAATATTTTCTATAGGAAATACTGTAGTACACAATATTTTCTATAGGAAATACTATAGTACACAATATTTTCTATAGGAAATACTGTAGTACACAATATTTTCTATAGGAAATACTGTAGTACACAATATTTTCTATAGGAAATACTGTAGTGCACAATATTTTCTATAGGAAATACTGTAGTGCACAATATTTTCTATAGGAAATACTGTAGTACACAATATTTTCTATAGGAAATACTGTCGTACACAACATTTTCTATAGGTAATACTGTCGTACGCAATATTTTCTATAGGAAATACTGTCGTACACAATATTTTCTATAGGAAATACTGTCGTACACAATATTTTCTATAGGAAATACTGTAGTACACAATATTTTCTATAGGAAATACTGTCGTACACAGTATTTTCTATAGGAAATACTGTAGTACACAATATTTTCTATAGGAAATACTGTAGTACACAATATTTTCTATAGGGAATACTGTAGTACACAATATTTTCTATAGGAAATACTGTAGTACACAACATTTTCTATAGGAAATACTGTAGTACACAATATTTTCTATAGGAAATACTGTAGTACACAATATTTTCTATAGGAAATACTGTAGTACACAATATTTTCTATAGGAAATACTGTAGTACACAATATTTTCTATAGGAAATACTGTAGTACACAATATTTTCTATAGGAAATACTGTAGTACACAATATTTTCTATAGGAAATACTGTAGTACACAATATTTTCTATAGGAAATACTGTAGTACACAATATTTTCTATAGGAAATACTGTAGTACACAATATTTTCTATAGGAAATACTGTAGTACACAATATTTTCTATAGGAAATACTGTAGTACACAATATTTTCTATAGGAAATACTATAGTACACAATATTTTCTATAGGAAATACTGTAGTACACAATATTTTATATAGGAAATACTGCAGTACAGAATATTTTCTATAGGAAATACTGTAGTACAGAATATTTTCTATAGGAAACACTGTAGTACAGAATATTTTCTATAGGAAATACTATAGTACAGAATATTTTCTATAGGAAATACTGTAGTACAGAATATTTTCTATAGGAAATACTGTAGTAGAGAATATTTTCTATAGGAAATACTGTAGTACACAATATTTTCTATAGGAAATACTGTAGTACACAATATTTTCTATAGGAAATACTGTAGTACAGAATATTTTCTATAGGAAATACTGTAGTACACAATATTTTCTATAGGCAATACTGTAGTACAGAATATTTTCTATAGGAAATACTGTAGTACAGAATATTTTCTATAGGAAATACTGTAGTACACAATATTTTCTATAGGAAATACTGTAGTACACAATATTTTCTATAGGAAATACTGTAGTACACAATATTTTCTATAGGAAATACTGTAGTACACAAAATTTTCTATAGGAAATACTATAGTACACAATATTTTCTATAGGAAATACTGTAGTACACAAAATTTAATATAGGAAATACTATAGTACACAATATTTTCTATAGGAAATACTATAGTACACAATATTTTCTATAGGAAATACTATAGTACACAATATTTTCTATAGGAAATACTATAGTACACAATATTTTCTATAGGAAATACTGTAGTACACAATATTTTCTATAGGAAATACTGTAGTACACAATATTTTCTATAGGAAATACTGTAGTACACAATATTTTCTATAGGAAATACTGTAGTACACAATATTTTCTATAGGAAATACTGTAGTACACAATATTTTCTATAGGAAATACTGTAGTACACAATATTTTCTATAGGAAATACTGTAGTACACAATATTTTCTATAGGAAATACTATAGTACACAATATTTTCTATAGGAAATACTGTAGTACACAATATTTTCTATAGGAAATACTGTAGTACACAATATTTTCTATAGGAAATACTGTAGTGCACAATATTTTCTATAGGAAATACTGTAGTGCACAATATTTTCTATAGGAAATACTGTAGTACACAATATTTTCTATAGGAAATACTGTCGTACACAACATTTTCTATAGGTAATACTGTCGTACGCAATATTTTCTATAGGAAATACTGTCGTACACAATATTTTCTATAGGAAATACTGTCGTACACAATATTTTCTATAGGAAATACTGTAGTACACAATATTTTCTATAGGAAATACTGTCGTACACAGTATTTTCTATAGGAAATACTGTAGTACACAATATTTTCTATAGGAAATACTGTAGTACACAATATTTTCTATAGGAAATACTGTAGTACACAATATTTTCTATAGGAAATACTGTAGTACACAATATTTTCTATAGGAAATGCTGTAGTACACAATATTTTCTATAGGAAATACTGTAGTACACAACATTTTCTATAGGAAATACTGTAGTACACAATATTTTCTATAGGAAATACTGTAGTACACAATATTTTCTATAGGAAATACTGTAGTACACAATATTTTCTATAGTAAATACTGTAGTACACAATATTTTCTATAGGAAATACTGTAGTACGCAATATTTTCTATAGGAAATACTGTAGTACACAATATTTTATATAGGAAATACTGCAGTACAGAATATTTTCTATAGGAAATACTGTAGTACAGAATATTTTCTATAGGAAACACTGTAGTAAAGAATATTTTCTATAGGAAATACTATAGTACAGAATATTTTCTATAGGAAATACTGTAGTACAGAATATTTTCTATAGGAAATACTGTAGTACAGAATATTTTCTATAGGAAATACTTTAGTACACAATATTTTCTATAGGAAATACTGTAGTACACAATATTTTCTATAGGAAATACTGTAGTACAGAATATTTTCTATAGGAAATACTGTAGTACACAATATTTTCTATAGGCAATACTGTAGTACAGAATATTTTCTATAGGAAGTACTGTAGTACAGAATATTTTCTATAGGAAATACTGTAGTAGACAATATTTTCTATAGGAAATAATGTAGTACACAATATTTTCTATAGGAAATACTGTAGTACACAATATTTTCTATAGGAAATACTGTAGGACACAATATTTTCTATAGGAAATACTGTAGTACACAATATTTTCTATAGAAAATACTGTAGTACACAATATTTTCTATAGAAAATACTGTAGTACACAATATTTTCTATAGGAAATACTGTAGTACACAATATTTTCTATAGGAAATACTGTAGTACACAAAATTTTCTATAGGAAATACTATAGTACACAATATTTTCTATAGGAAATACTATAGTACACAATATTTTCTATAGGAAATACTATAGTACACAATATTTTCTATAGGAAATACTATAGTACACAATATTTTCTATAGGAAATACTATAGTACACAATATTTTCTATAGGAAATACTATAGTACACAATATTTTCTATAGGAAATACTATAGTACACAATATTTTCTATAGGAAATACTGTAGTACACAATATTTTCTATAGGAAATACTGTAGTACACAATATTTTCTATAGGAAATACTATAGTACACAATATTTTCTATAGGAAATACTGTAGTACACAATATTTTCTATAGGAAATACTGCAGTGCAGAATATTTTGTATAGGAAATACTGTAGTACACTATATTTTCTATAGGAAATACTGTAGTACACAATATTTTCTATAGGAAATACTGTAGTACACAATATTTTCTATAGGAAATACTGTAGTACACAATATTTTCTATAGGAAATACTGTATTACACAATATTTTCTATAGGAAATACTGTAGTACAGAATATTTTCTATAGGAAATACTATAGTACACAATATTTTCTATAGGAAATACTGTAGTACACAAAATTGTCTATAGGAAATACTATAGTACACAATAGTTTCTATAGGAAATACTATAGTACACAATATTTTCTATAGGAAATACTATAGTACACAATATTTTCTATAGGAAATACTGTAGTACACAATATTTTCTATAGGAAATACTGTAGTACACAATATTTTCTATAGGAAATACTGTAGTACACAATATTTTCTATAGGAAATACTGTAGTACACAATATTTTCTATAGGAAATACTGTAGTACACAATATTTTCTATAGGAAATACTGTAGTACACAATATTTTCTATAGGAAATACTGTAGTACACAATATTTTCTATAGGAAATACTGTAGTGCACAATATTTTCTATAGGAAATACTGTAGTGCACAAAATTTTCTACAGGAAATACTGTAGTACACAATATTTTCTATAGGAAATACTGTAGTACACAATATTTTCTATAGGAAATACTGTAGTACACAATATTTTCTATAGGAAATACTGTAGTACACAATATTTTCTATAGGAAATAGTGTAGTACACAATATTTTCTATAGGAAATACTGTAGTACACAATATTTTCTAAAGGAAATACTGTAGTACACAATATTTTCTATAGGAAATACTGTAGTACACAATATTTTCTATAGGAAATACTGTAGTACACAATATTTTCTATAGGAAATACTGAAGTACACAATATTGTTTATAAGAAATACTGTAGTACACAATATTTTCTATAGGAAATACTGTAGTACACAATATTTTCTATAGGAAATACTGTAGTACACAATATTTTCTATAGGAAATACTGTAGTACACAATATTTTCTATAGGAAATACTGTAGTACACAATATTTTCTATAGGAAATACTGTAGTACACAATATTTTCTATAGGAAATACTGTAGTACACAATATTTTCTATAGGAAATACTGTAGTACGCAATATTTTCTATAGGAAATACTGTAGTACACAATATTTTATATAGGAAATACTGCAGTACAGAATATTTTCTATAGGAAATACTGTAGTACAGAATATTTTCTATAGGAAACACTGTAGTACAGAATATTTTCTATAGGAAATACTATAGTACAGAATATTTTCTATAGGAAATACTGTAGTACAGAATATTTTCTATAGGAAATACTGTAGTACACAATATTTTCTATAGGAAATACTGTAGTACACAATATTTTCTATAGGAAATACTGTAGTACACAATATTTTCTATAGGAAATACTGTAGTACACAATATTTTCTATAGGAAATACTGTAGTACAGAATATTTTCTATAGGAAATACTGTAGTACAAAATATTTTCTATAGACAATACTGTAGTACAGAATATTTTCTATAGGAAGTACTGTAGTACAGAATATTTTCTATAGGAAATACTGTAGTACACAATATTTTCTATAGGAAATACTGTAGTACACAATATTTTCTATAGGAAATACTGTAGTACACAATATTTTCTATAGGAAATACTGTAGGACACAATATTTTCTATAGGAAATACTGTAGTACACAATATTTTCTATAGGAAATACTGTAGTACACAATATTTTCTATAGAAAATACTGTAGTACACAATATTTTCTATAGGAAATACTGTAGTACACAATATTTTCTATAGGAAATACTGTAGTACACAATATTTTCTATAGGAAATACTATAGTACAGAATATTTTCTATAGGAAATACTGTAGTACACAATATTTTCTATAGGAAATACTGCAGTACAGAATATTTTCTATAGGAAATACTGTAGTACACAATATTTTCTATAGGAAACACTGTAGTACACAATATTTTCTATAGGAAATACTGTAGTACACAATATTTTCTATAGGAAATACTGTAGTACACAATATTTTCTATAGGAAATACTGTAGTACACAATATTTTCTATAGGAAATACTGTAGTACACAATATTTTCTATAGGAAATACTGTAGTACACAAAATTTTCTATAGGAAATACTATAGTACACAATATTTTCTATAGGAAATACTGTAGTACACAAAATTTTCTATAGGAAATACTATAGTACACAATATTTTCTATAGGAAATACTATAATACACAATATTTTCTATAGGAAATACTATAGTACACAATATTTTCTATAGAAAATACTATAGTGCACAATATTTTCTATAGGAAATACTGTAGTACACAATATTTTCTATAGGAAATACTGTAGTACACAATATTTTCTATAGGAAATACTGTAGTACACAATATTTTCTATAGGAAATACTGTAGTACACAATATTTTCTATAGGAAATACTGTAGTACACAATATTTTCTATAGGAAATACTGTAGTACACAATATTTTCTATAGGAAATACTGTAGTACACAAAATTTTCTATAGGAAATACTATAGTACACAATATTTTCTATAGGAAATACTGTAGTACACAAAATTTTCTATAGGAAATACTATAGTACACAATATTTTCTATAGGAAATACTATAATACACAATATTTTCTATAGGAAATACTATAGTACACAATATTTTCTATAGAAAATACTATAGTACACAATATTTTCTATAGAAAATACTATAGTGCACAATATTTTCTATAGGAAATACTGTAGTACACAATATTTTCTATAGGAAATACTATAGTACACAATATTTTCTATAGGAAATACTATGGTACACAATGTTTTCTACAGGAAATACTGTAGTACACAATGTTTTCTACAGGAAATACTGTAGTACACAATATTTTCTATAGGAAATACTGTAGTACACAATATTTTCTATAGGAAATACTGTAGTACACAATATTTTCTATAGGAAATACTGTAGTACACAATATTTTCTATAGGAAATACTGTAGTACACAATATTTTCTATAGGAAATACTGTAGTACACAATATTTTCTATAGGAAATACTGTAGTACACAATATTTTCTATAGGAAATACTGTAGTACACAATATTTTCTATAGGAAATACTGTAGTACACAATATTTTCTATAGGAAATACTGTAGTACACAATATTTTCTATAGGAAATACTGTAGTACACAATATTTTCTATAGGAAATACTGTAGTGCACAATATTTTCTATAGGAAATACTGTAGTGCACAATATTTTCAATAGGAAATACTATAGTACACAATATTTTCTATAGGAAATACTGTAGTACAGAATATTTTCTATAGGCAATACTGTAGTACACAATATTTTCTATAGGAAGTACTGTAGTACAGAATATTTTCTATAGGAAATACTGTAGTACACAATATTTTCTATAGGAAATACTGTAGTACACAATATTTTCTATAGGAAATACTGTAGGACACAATATTTTCTATATTAAATACTGTAGTACACAATATTTTCTATAGGAAATACTGTAGTACACAATATTTTCTATATTAAATACTGTAGTACACAATATTTTCTATAGGAAATACTGTAGTACACAATATTTTCTATAGGAAATACTGTAGTACACAATATTTTCTAAAGGAAATACTGCAGTACACAATATTTTCTATAGGATATACTGTAGTACACAAAATTTTCTATAGGAAATACTGTAGTACACAATATTTTCTATAGGAAATACTGTAGTACACAATATTTTCTATAGGAAATACTGTAGTACACAATATTTTCTATAGGAAATACTGTAGTACACAATATTTTCTATAGGAAATACTGTAGTACACAATATTTTCTATAGGAAATACTGTAGTACACAATATTTTCTACAGGAAATACTATAGTACACAATATTTTCTATAGGAAATACTATGGTACACAATATTTTCTACAGGAAATACTGTAGTACACAATATTTTCTATAGGAAATACTGTAGTACACAATATTTTCTATAGGAAATACTGTAGTACACAATATTTTCTATAGGAAATACTGTAGTACACAATATTTTCTATAGGAAATACTGTAGTACACAATATTTTCTATAGGAAGTACTGTAGTACACAATATTTTCTATAGGAAATACTGTAGTACACAATATTTTCTATAGGAAATACTGTAGTACACAATATTTTCTATAGGAAATACTGTAGTACACAATATTTTCTATAGGAAATACTGTAGGACACAATATTTTCTATAGGAAATACTGTAGTACACAATAATTTCTATAGGAAATACTGTAGTACACAATATTTTCTATAGGAAATACTGTAGTACACAATATTTTCTATAGGAAATACTGTAGTACACAATATTTTCTATAGGAAATACTGTAGTACACAAAATTTTCTATAGGAAATACTATAGTACACAATATTTTCTATAGGAAATACTGTAGTACACAATATTTTCTATAGGAAATACTGTAGTACACAATATTTTCTATAGGAAATACTATAGTACACAATATTTTCTATAGGAAATACTGTAGTACACAATATTTTCTATAGGAAATACTGCAGTACACAATATTTTCTATAGGAAATACTGTAGTACACAATATTTTCTATAGGAAATACTGTAGTACACAATATTTTCTATAGGAAATACTGTAGTACACAATATTTTCTATAGGAAATACTGTAGTACACAATATTTTCTATAGGAAATACTGTAGTACACAATATTTTCTATAGGAAATACTGTAGTACACAATATTTTCTATAGGAAATACTATAGTGCACAATATTTTCTATAGGAAATACTTAGTACACAATATTTTCTATAGGAAATACTATAGTACACAATATTTTCTATAGGAAATACTATGGTACACAATATTTTCTACAGGAAATACTGTAGTACACAATATTTTCTAGAGGAAATACTGTAGTACACAATATTTTCTATAGGAAGTACTGTAGTACAGAATATTTTCTATAGGAAATACTGTAGTACACAATATTTTCTATAGTAAATACTGTAGTACACAATATTTTCTATAGGAAATACTGTAGTACACAATATTTTCTATAGGAAATACTGTAGTACACAATATTTTCTATAGGAAATACTATAGTACACAATATTTTCTATAGGAAATACTGTAGTACACAATATTTTCTATAGGAAATACTGCAGTACAGAATATTTTCTATAGGAAATACTGTAGTACACAATATTTTCTATAGGAAATACTGTAGTACACAATATTTTCTATAGGAAATACTGTAGTACACAATATTTTCTATAGGAAATACTGTAGTACACAATATTTTCTATAGGAAATACTGTAGTACACAAAATTTTCTATAGGAAATACTATAGTACACAATATTTTCTATAGGAAATACTATAGTACACAATATTTTCTATAGGAAATACTATAGTACACAATATTTTCTATAGGAAATACTATAGTACACAATATTTTCTATAGGAAATACTATAGTACACTATATTTTCTTTAGGAAATACTATAGTACACAATATTTTCTACAGGAAATACTGTAGTGCACAATATTTTCTACAGGAAATACTGTAGTGCACAATATTTTCTATAGGAAATACTGTAGTACACAATATTTTCTATAGGAAATACTGTAGTACACAATATTTTCTATAGGAAATACTGTAGTACACAATATTTTCTATAGGCAATACTGTAGTACAGAATATTTTCTATAGGAAGTACTGTAGTACAGAATATTTTCTATAGGAAATACTGTAGTACACAATATTTTCTATAGGAAATACTGTAGTACACAATATTTTCTATAGGAAATACTGTAGTACACAATATTTTCTATAGGAAATACTGTAGTACACAATATTTTCTATAGGAAATACTGTAGTACACAATATTTTCTATAGGAAATACTGTAGTACACAAAATTTTCTATAGGAAATACTATAGTACACAATATTTTCTATAGGAAATACTGTAGTACACAAAATTTTCTATAGGAAATACTATAGTACACAATATTTTCTATAGGAAATACTATAATACACAATATTTTCTATAGGAAATACTATAGTACACAATATTTTCTATAGAAAATACTATAGTACACAATATTTTCTATAGAAAATACTATAGTGCACAATATTTTCTATAGGAAATACTGTAGTACACAATATTTTCTATAGGAAATACTATAGTACACAATATTTTCTATAGGAAATACTATGGTACACAATGTTTTCTACAGGAAATACTGTAGTACACAATGTTTTCTACAGGAAATACTGTAGTACACAATATTTTCTATAGGAAATACTGTAGTACACAATATTTTCTATAGGAAATACTGTAGTACACAATATTTTCTATAGGAAATACTGTAGTACACAATATTTTCTATAGGAAATACTGTAGTACACAATATTTTCTATAGGAAATACTGTAGTACACAATATTTTCTATAGGAAATACTGTAGTACACAATATTTTCTATAGGAAATACTGTAGTACACAATATTTTCTATAGGAAATACTGTAGTACACAATATTTTCTATAGGAAATACTGTAGTACACAATATTTTCTATAGGAAATACTGTAGTACACAATATTTTCTATAGGAAATACTGTAGTGCACAATATTTTCTATAGGAAATACTGTAGTGCACAATATTTTCAATAGGAAATACTATAGTACACAATATTTTCTATAGGAAATACTGTAGTACAGAATATTTTCTATAGGCAATACTGTAGTACACAATATTTTCTATAGGAAGTACTGTAGTACAGAATATTTTCTATAGGAAATACTGTAGTACACAATATTTTCTATAGGAAATACTGTAGTACACAATATTTTCTATAGGAAATACTGTAGGACACAATATTTTCTATATTAAATACTGTAGTACACAATATTTTCTATAGGAAATACTGTAGTACACAATATTTTCTATATTAAATACTGTAGTACACAATATTTTCTATAGGAAATACTGTAGTACACAATATTTTCTATAGGAAATACTGTAGTACACAATATTTTCTAAAGGAAATACTGCAGTACACAATATTTTCTATAGGATATACTGTAGTACACAAAATTTTCTATAGGAAATACTGTAGTACACAATATTTTCTATAGGAAATACTGTAGTACACAATATTTTCTATAGGAAATACTGTAGTACACAATATTTTCTATAGGAAATACTGTAGTACACAATATTTTCTATAGGAAATACTGTAGTACACAATATTTTCTATAGGAAATACTGTAGTACACAATATTTTCTACAGGAAATACTATAGTACACAATATTTTCTATAGGAAATACTATGGTACACAATATTTTCTACAGGAAATACTGTAGTACACAATATTTTCTATAGGAAATACTGTAGTACACAATATTTTCTATAGGAAATACTGTAGTACACAATATTTTCTATAGGAAATACTGTAGTACACAATATTTTCTATAGGAAATACTGTAGTACACAATATTTTCTATAGGAAGTACTGTAGTACACAATATTTTCTATAGGAAATACTGTAGTACACAATATTTTCTATAGGAAATACTGTAGTACACAATATTTTCTATAGGAAATACTGTAGTACACAATATTTTCTATAGGAAATACTGTAGGACACAATATTTTCTATAGGAAATACTGTAGTACACAATAATTTCTATAGGAAATACTGTAGTACACAATATTTTCTATAGGAAATACTGTAGTACACAATATTTTCTATAGGAAATACTGTAGTACACAATATTTTCTATAGGAAATACTGTAGTACACAAAATTTTCTATAGGAAATACTATAGTACACAATATTTTCTATAGGAAATACTGTAGTACACAATATTTTCTATAGGAAATACTGTAGTACACAATATTTTCTATAGGAAATACTATAGTACACAATATTTTCTATAGGAAATACTGTAGTACACAATATTTTCTATAGGAAATACTGCAGTACACAATATTTTCTATAGGAAATACTGTAGTACACAATATTTTCTATAGGAAATACTGTAGTACACAATATTTTCTATAGGAAATACTGTAGTACACAATATTTTCTATAGGAAATACTGTAGTACACAATATTTTCTATAGGAAATACTGTAGTACACAATATTTTCTATAGGAAATACTGTAGTACACAATATTTTCTATAGGAAATACTATAGTGCACAATATTTTCTATAGGAAATACTTAGTACACAATATTTTCTATAGGAAATACTATAGTACACAATATTTTCTATAGGAAATACTATGGTACACAATATTTTCTACAGGAAATACTGTAGTACACAATATTTTCTAGAGGAAATACTGTAGTACACAATATTTTCTATAGGAAGTACTGTAGTACAGAATATTTTCTATAGGAAATACTGTAGTACACAATATTTTCTATAGTAAATACTGTAGTACACAATATTTTCTATAGGAAATACTGTAGTACACAATATTTTCTATAGGAAATACTGTAGTACACAATATTTTCTATAGGAAATACTATAGTACACAATATTTTCTATAGGAAATACTGTAGTACACAATATTTTCTATAGGAAATACTGCAGTACAGAATATTTTCTATAGGAAATACTGTAGTACACAATATTTTCTATAGGAAATACTGTAGTACACAATATTTTCTATAGGAAATACTGTAGTACACAATATTTTCTATAGGAAATACTGTAGTACACAATATTTTCTATAGGAAATACTGTAGTACACAAAATTTTCTATAGGAAATACTATAGTACACAATATTTTCTATAGGAAATACTATAGTACACAATATTTTCTATAGGAAATACTATAGTACACAATATTTTCTATAGGAAATACTATAGTACACAATATTTTCTATAGGAAATACTATAGTACACTATATTTTCTTTAGGAAATACTATAGTACACAATATTTTCTACAGGAAATACTGTAGTGCACAATATTTTCTACAGGAAATACTGTAGTGCACAATATTTTCTATAGGAAATACTGTAGTACACAATATTTTCTATAGGAAATACTGTAGTACACAATATTTTCTATAGGAAATACTGTAGTACACAATATTTTCTATAGGCAATACTGTAGTACAGAATATTTTCTATAGGAAGTACTGTAGTACAGAATATTTTCTATAGGAAATACTGTAGTACACAATATTTTCTATAGGAAATACTGTAGTACACAATATTTTCTATAGGAAATACTGTAGTACACAATATTTTCTATAGGAAATACTGTAGTACACAATATTTTCTATAGGAAATACTGTAGGACACAATATTTTCTATAGGAATTACTGTAGTACACAATATTTTCTATAGGAAATACTGTAGTACACAATATTTTCTATAGGAAATACTATAGTACACAATATTTTCTATAGGAAATACTATAGTACACTATATTTTCTTTAGGAAATACTATAGTACACAATATTTTCTATAGGAAATACTATAGTACACAATATTTTCTACAGGAAATACTGTAGTGCACAATATTTTCTATAGGAAATACTGTAGTACACAATATTTTCTATAGGAAATACTGTAGTACACAATATTTTCTATAGGAAATACTGTAGTACACAATATTTTCTATAGGCAATACTGTAGTACAGAATATTTTCTATAGGAAGTACTGTAGTACAGAATATTTTCTATAGGAAATACTGTAGTACACAATATTTTCTATAGGAAATACTGTAGTACACAATATTTTCTATAGGAAATACTGTAGTACACAATATTTTCTATAGGAAATACTGTAGGACACAATATTTTCTATAGGAATTACTGTAGTACACAATATTTTCTATAGGAAATACTGTAGTACACAATATTTTCTATAGGAAATACTGTAGTACACAATATTTTCTATAGGAAATACTGTAGTACACAAAATTTTCTATAGGAAATACTATAGTACACAATATTTTCTATAGGAAATACTATAGTACACAATATTTTCTATAGGAAATACTATAGTACACAATATTTTCTATAGGAAATACTATAGTACACAATATTTTCTATAGGAAATACTGTAGTACACAATATTTTCTATAGGAAATACTATAGTACACAATATTTTCTATAGGAAATACTATAGTACAGAATATTTTCTATAGGAAATACTGTAGTACACAATATTTTCTATAGGAAATACTGTAGACACAATATTTTCTATAGGAAATACTGTAGTACACAATATTTTCTATAGGAAATACTGTAGTACACAATATTTTCTATAGGCAATACTGTAGTACAGAATATTTTCTATAGGAAGTACTGTAGTACAGAATATTTTCTATAGGAAATACTGTAGTACACAATATTTTCTATAGGAAATACTGTAGTACACAATATTTTCTATAGGAAATACTGTAGTACACAATATTTTCTATAGGAAATACTGTAGGACACAATATTTTCTATAGGAATTACTGTAGTACACAATATTTTCTATAGGAAATACTGTAGTACACAATTTTTTCTATAGGAAATACTGTAGTACACAATATTTTCTATAGGAAATACTGTAGTACACAATATTTTCTATAGGAAATACTGTAGGACACAATATTTTCTATAGGAAATACTGTAGTACACAATATTTTCTATAGGAAATACTGTAGTACACAAAATTTTCTATAGGAAATACTATAGTACACAATATTTTCTATAGGAAATACTGTAGTACACAAAATTTTCTATAGGAAATACTATAGTACACAATATTTTCTATAGGAAATACTATAGTACACAATATTTTCTATAGGAAATACTGTAGTACACAATATTTTCTATAGGAAATACTATAGTACACAATATTTTCTATAGGAAATACTGTAGTACACAATATTTTCTATAGGAAATACTGCAGTACAGAATATTTTCTATAGGAAATACTGTAGTTCACAATATTTTCTAATGGAAATACTGTAGTACACAATATTTTCTATAGGAAATACTGTAGTACACAATATTTTCTATAGGAAATACTGTAGTACACAATATTTTCTATAGTGCACAATATTTTCTATAGGAAATACTGTAGTACACAATATTTTCTATAGGAAATACTATAGTACACAATATTTTCTATAGGAAATACTATGGTACACAATATTTTCTACAGGAAATACTGTAGTACACAATATTTTCTAGAGGAAATACTGTAGTACACAATATTTTCTATAGGAAATACTGTAGTATACAATATTTTCTATAGGAAATACTGTAGTACACAATATTTTCTATAGGAAATACTGTAGTACACAATATTTTCTATAGGAAATACTGTAGGACACAATATTTTCTATAGGAAATACTGTAGTACACAATATTTTCTATAGGAAATACTGTAGTACACAAAATTTTCTATAGGAAATACTATAGTACACAATATTTTCTATAGGAAATACTGTAGTACACAAAATTTTCTATAGGAAATACTATAGTACACAATATTTTCTATAGGAAATACTATAGTACACAATATTTTCTATAGGAAATACTGTAGTACACAATATTTTCTATAGGAAATACTATAGTACACAATATTTTCTATAGGAAATACTGTAGTACACAATATTTTCTATAGGAAATACTGCAGTACAGAATATTTTCTATAGGAAATACTGTAGTACACAATATTTTCTAATGGAAATACTGTAGTACACAATATTTTCTATAGGAAATACTGTAGTACACAATATTTTCTATAGGAAATACTGTAGTACACAATATTTTCTATAGGAAATACTGTAGTACACAATATTTTCTATAGGAAATACTATAGTGCACAATATTTTCTATAGGAAATACTGTAGTACACAATATTTTCTATAGGAAATACTATAGTACACAATATTTTCTATAGGAAATACTATGGTACACAATATTTTCTACAGGAAATACTGTAGTACACAATATTTTCTAGAGGAAATACTGTAGTACACAATATTTTCTATAGGAAATACTGTAGTATACAATATTTTCTATAGGAAATACTGTAGTACACAATATTTTCTATAGGAAATACTGTAGTACACAAAATTTTCTATAGGAAATACTGTAGTACACAATATTTTCTATAGGAAATACTGTAGTACACAATATTTTCTATAGGAAATACTGTAGTACACAATATTTTCTATAGGAAATACTATAGTACACAATATTTTCTATAGGAAATACTATAGTACACAATATTTTCTATAGGAAATACTATAGTACACAATATTTTCTATAGGAAATACTGTAGTACACAATATTTTCTATAGGAAATACTATAGTACACAATATTTTCTATAGGAAATACTATAGTACACAATATTTTCTATAGGAAATACTGCAGTACAGAATATTTTCTATAGGAAATACTGTAGTACACAATATTTTCTATAGGAAATACTGTAGACACAATATTTTCTATAGGAAATACTGTAGTACACAATATTTTCTATAGGAAATACTGTAGTACACAATATTTTCTATAGGAAATACTGTAGTACACAATATTTTCTATAGGAAATACTAGAGTGCACAATATTTTCTATAGGAAATACTGTAGTACACAATATTTTCTATAGGAAATACTATAGTACACAATATTTTCTATAGGAAATACTATGGTACACAATATTTTCTACAGGAAATACTGTAGTACACAATATTTTCTATAGGAAATACTGTAGTACACAATATTTTCTATAGGAAATACTGTAGTACAAAATATTTTTTATAGGAAATACTGTAGTACACAATATTTTCTATAGGAAATACTGTAGTACACAATATTTTCTATAGGAAATACTGTAGTACACAAAATTTTCTATAGGAAATACTGTAGTACACAATATTTTCTATAGGAAATACTGTAGTACATAAAATTTTCTATAGGAAATACTATAGTACACAATATTTTCTATAGGAAATACTATAGTACACAATATTTTCTATAGGAAATACTATAGTACACAATATTTTCTATAGGAAATACTATAGTACACAATATTTTCTATAGGAAATACTATAGTACACAATATTTTCTATAGGAAATACTATAGTACACTATATTTTCTATAGGAAATACTATAGTACACAATATTTTCTATAGGAAATACTATAGTACACAATATTTTGTACAGGAAATACTGTAGTACACAATATTTTCTATAGGAAATACTGTAGTACACAATTTTCTATAGGAAATACTATAGTACACAATATTTTCTATAGGAAATACTATAGTACACAATATTTTCTATAGGAAATACTGTAGTACACAATATTTTCTATAGGAAATACTATAGTACACTATATTTTCTATAGGAAATACTATAGTACACAATATTTTCTATAGGAAATACTATAGTACACAATATTTTGTACAGGAAATACACAATATTTTCTATAGGAAATACTGTAGTACAGAATATTTTCTATAGGCAATACTGTAGTACACAATATTTTCTATAGGCAATACTGTAGTACACAATATTTTCTATAGGAAATACTGTAGTGCACAATATTTTCTATAGGAAATACTGTAGTGCACAATATTTTCTATAGGAAATACTGTAGTACACAATATTTTCTATAGGAAATACTGTAGTACAGAATATTTTCTATAGGCAATACTGTAGTACACAATATTTTCTATAGGAAATACTGTAGTACAGAATATTTTCTATAGGAAATACTGTAGTACACAATATTTTCTATAGGAAATACTGTAGTACACAATATTTTCTATAGGAAATACTGTAGTTCACAATATTTTCTATAGGAAATACTGTAGTGCACAATATTTTCTATAGGAAATACTGTAGTGCACAATATTTTCTATAGGAAATACTATAGTACACAATATTTACTATAGGAAATACTATAGTACACAATATTTTCTATAGGAAATACTATAGTACACAATATTTTCTATAGGAAATACTATAGTACACAATATTTTCTATAGGAAATACTATAGTACACTATATTTTCTATAGGAAATACTATAGTACACAATATTTTCTATAGGAAATACTATAGTACACAATATTTTGTACAGGAAATACTGTAGTACACAATATTTTCTATAGGAAATACTGTAGTGCACAATATTTTCTATAGGAAATACTATAGTACACAATATTTTCTATAGGAAATACTATAGTACACAATATTTTCTATAGGAAATACTGTAGTACACAATATTTTCTATAGGAAATACTATAGTACACTATATTTTCTATAGGAAATACTATAGTACACAATATTTTCTATAGGAAATACTATAGTACACAATATTTTGTACAGGAAATACTGTAGTACACAATATTTTCTATAGGAAATACTGTAGTACACAATTTTCTATAGGAAATACTGTAGTACACAATATTTTCTATAGGAAATACTGTAGTACACAATATTTTCTATAGGAAATACTGTATTACACAATATTTTCTATAGGAAATACTGTAGTACACAATATTTTCTATAGGAAATAATGTAGTACACAATATTTTCTATAGGAAATACTGTAGTACACAATATTTTCTATAGGAAATACTGTAGTACACAATATTTTCTATAGGAAATACTGTAGTACACAATATTTTCTATAGGAAATACTGTAGTACACAATATTTTCTGTAGGAAATACTGTAGTACACAATATTTTCTATAGGAAATACTGTAGTACACAATATTTTCTATAGGAAATAATGTAGTACACAATATTTTCTATAGGAAATACTGTAGTACACAATATTTTCTATAGGAAATACTGTAGTACACAATATTTTCTATAGGAAATACTGTAGTACACAATATTTTCTATAGGAAATACTGTAGTACACAATATTTTCTATAGGAAATACTGTAGTACACAATAATTTCTATAGGAAATACTGTAGTACACAATATTTTCTATAGGAAATACTGTAGTACACAATATTTTCTATAGGAAATACTGTAGTACACAATATTTTCTATAGGAAATACTGTAGTACACAATATTTTCTATAGGAAATACTATAGTACACAATATTTTCTATAGGAAATACTGTAGTACACAATATTTTCTATAGGAAATACTGTAGTACACAATATTTTCTATATTAAATACTGTAGTGCACAATATTTTCTATAAGAAATACTGTAGTGCACAATATTTTCTATAGGAAATACTGTAGTACACAATATTTTCTATAGGAAATACTGTAGTACACAATATTTTCTATAGGAAATACTGTAGTACACAATATTTTCTATAGGAAATACTGTCGTACACAATATTTTCTATAGGTAATACTGTCGTACGCAATATTTTCTATAGGAAATCTGTCGTACACAATATTTTCTATAGGAAATACTGTCGTACACAATATTTTCTATAGGAAATACTGTAGTACACAATATTTTCTATAGGAAATACTGTCGTACACAGTATTTTCTATAGGAAATACTGTAGTACACAATATTTTCTATAGGAAATACTGTAGTACACAATATTTTCTATAGGAAATACTGTAGTACACAATATTTTCTATAGGAAATACTGTAGTACACAATATTTTCTATAGGAAATACTGTAGTACACAATATTTTCTATAGGAAATGCTGTAGTACACAATATTTTCTATAGGAAATACTGTAGTACACAACATTTTCTATAGGAAATACTGTAGTACACAATATTTTCTATAGGAAATACTGTAGTACACAATATTTTCTATAGGAAATACTGTAGTACACAATATTTTCTATAGGAAATACTGTAGTACACAATATTTTCTATAGGAAATACTGTAGTACACAATATTTTCTATAGGAAATACTGTAGTACGCAATATTTTCTATAGGAAATACTGTAGTACACAATATTTTATATAGGAAATACTGCAGTACAGAATATTTTCTATAGGAAATACTGTAGTACAGAATATTTTCTATAGGAAACACTGTAGTACAGAAAATTTTCTATAGGAAATACTATAGTACAGAATATTTTCTATAGGAAATACTATAGTACAGAATATTTTCTATAGGAAATACTGTAGTACACAATATTTTCTATAGGAAATACTGTAGTACACAATATTTTCTATAGGAAATACTGTAGTACACAATATTTTCTATAGGAAATACTGTAGTACAGAATATTTTCTATAGGAAATACTGTAGTACACAATATTTTCTATAGGCAAATACTGTAGTACAGAATATTTTCTATAGGAAGTACTGTAGTACAGAATATTTTCTATAGGAAATACTGTAGTACACAATATTTTCTATAGGAAATACTGTAGTACACAATATTTTCTATAGGAAATACTGTAGTACACAATATTTTCTATAGGAAATACTGTAGGACACAATATTTTCTATAGGAAATACTGTAGTACACAATATTTTCTATAGGAAATACTGTAGTACACAATATTTTCTATAGGAAATACTGTAGTACACAATATTTTCTATAGGAAATACTGTAGTACACAAAATTTTCTATAGGAAATACTATAGTACACAATATTTTCTATAGGAAATACTATAGTACACAATATTTACTATAGGAAATACTATAGTACACAATATTTTCTATAGGAAATACTATAGTACACAATATTTTCTATAGGAAATACTATAGTACACAATATTTTCTATAGGAAATACTATAGTACACAATATTTTCTATAGGAAATACTATAGTACACAATATTTTCTATAGGAAATACTGTAGTACACAATATTTTCTATAGGAAATACTGTAGTACACAATATTTTCTATAGGATATACTATAGTACACAATATTTTCTATAGGAAATACTGTAGTACACAATATTTTCTATAGGAAATACTGTAGTACACAATATTTTCTATAGGAAATACTGTAGTACACAATATTTTCTATAGGAAATACTGTAGTACACAATATTTTCTATAGGAAATACTGTAGTACACAATATTTTCTATAGGAAATACTGTAGTACACAATATTTTCTATAGGAAATACTGTAGTACACAATATTTTCTATAGGAAATACTGTAGTACACAATATTTTCTATAGGAAATACTGTAGTGCACAATATTTTCTATAGGAAATACTGTAGTGCACAATATTTTCTATAGGAAATACTGTAGTACACAATATTTTCTATAGGAAATACTGTAGTACAGAATATTTTCTATAGGCAATACTGTAGTACACAATATTTTCTATAGGCAATACTGTAGTACACAATATTTTCTATAGGAAATACTGTAGTGCACAATATTTTCTATAGGAAATACTGTAGTACACAATATTTTCTATAGGAAATACTGTAGTACACAATATTTTCTATAGGAAATACTGTAGTACACAATATTTTCTATAGGAAATACTGTAGTACACAATATTTTCTATAGGAAATACTGTAGTACACAATATTTTCTATAGGAAATACTGTAGTACAGAATATTTTCTATAGGAAATACTGTAGTACAAAATATTTTCTATAGACAATACTGTAGTACAGAATATTTTCTATAGGAAGTACTGTAGTACAGAATATTTTCTATAGGAAATACTGTAGTACACAATATTATCTATAGGAAATACTGTAGTACACAATATTTTCTATAGGAAATACTGTAGTACACAATATTTTCTAAAGGAAATACTGTAGTACACAATATTTTCTATAGGAAATACTGTAGTACACAATATTTTCTATAGGAAATACTGTAGTACACAATATTTTCTATAGGAAATACTGTAGTACACAATATTTTCTATAGGAAATACTGTAGTACACAATATTTTCTATAGGAAATACTGTAGTACACAATATTTTCTATAGGAAATACTGAAGTACACAATATTGTTTATAAGAAATACTGTAGTACACAATATTTTCTATAGGAAATACTGTAGTACACAATATTTTCTATAGGAAATACTGTAGTACACAATATTTTCTATAGGAAATACTGTAGTACACAATATTTTCTATAGGAAATACTGTAGTACACAATATTTTCTATAGGAAATACTGTAGTACACAATATTTTCTATAGGAAATACTGTAGTACACAATATTTTCTATAGGAAATACTGTAGTACGCAATATTTTCTATAGGAAATACTGTAGTACACAATATTTTATATAGGAAATACTGCAGTACAGAATATTTTCTATAGGAAATACTGTAGTACAGAATATTTTCTATAGGAAACACTGTAGTACAGAATATTTTCTATAGGAAATACTATAGTACAGAATATTTTCTATAGGAAATACTGTAGTACAGAATATTTTCTATAGGAAATACTGTAGTACACAATATTTTCTATAGGAAATACTGTAGTACACAATATTTTCTATAGGAAATACTGTAGTACACAATATTTTCTATAGGAAATACTGTAGTACAGAATATTTTCTATAGGAAATACTGTAGTACAAAATATTTTCTATAGACAATACTGTAGTACAGAATATTTTCTATAGGAAGTACTGTAGTACAGAATATTTTCTATAGGAAATACTGTAGTACACAATATTTTCTATAGGAAATACTGTAGTACACAATATTTTCTATAGGAAATACTGTAGTACACAATATTTTCTATAGGAAATACTGTAGGACACAATATTTTCTATAGGAAATACTGTAGTACACAATATTTTCTATAGAAAATACTGTAGTACACAATATTTTCTATAGGAAATACTGTAGTACACAATATTTTCTATAGGAAATACTGTAGTACATAAAATTTTCTATAGGAAATACTATAGTACACAATATTTTCTATAGGAAATACTATAGTACACAATATTTTCTATAGGAAATACTATAGTACACAATATTTTCTATAGGAAATACTATAGTACACAATATTTTCTATAGGAAATACTATAGTACACAATATTTTCTATAGGAAATACTGTAGTACACAATATTTTCTATAGGAAATACTGTAGTACACAATATTTTCTATAGGAAATACTGTAGTACACAATATTTTCTATAGGAAATACTATAGTACACAATATTTTCTATAGGAAATACTGTAGTACACAATATTTTCTATAGGAAATACTGCAGTACAGAATATTTTCTATAGGAAATACTGTAGTACACAATATTTTCTATAGGAAACACTGTAGTACACAATATTTTCTATAGGAAATACTGTAGTACACAATATTTTCTATAGGAAATACTGTAGTACACAATATTTTCTATAGGAAATACTGTAGTACACAATATTTTCTATAGGAAATACTGTAGTACACAATATTTTCTATAGGAAATACTGTAGTACACAAAATTTTCTATAGGAAATACTATAGTACACAATATTTTCTATAGGAAATACTGTAGTACACAAAATTTTCTATAGGAAATACTATAGTACACAATATTTTCTATAGGAAATACTATAATACACAATATTTTCTATAGGAAATACTATAGTACACAATATTTTCTATAGAAAATACTATAGTGCACAATATTTTCTATAGGAAATACTGTAGTACACAATATTTTCTATAGGAAATACTGTAGTACACAATATTTTCTATAGGAAATACTGTAGTACACAATATTTTCTATAGGAAATACTGTAGTACACAATATTTTCTATAGGAAATACTGTAGTACACAATATTTTCTATAGGAAATACTGTAGTACACAATATTTTCTATAGGAAATACTGTAGTACACAAAATTTTCTATAGGAAATACTATAGTACACAATATTTTCTATAGGAAATACTGTAGTACACAAAATTTTCTATAGGAAATACTATAGTACACAATATTTTCTATAGGAAATACTATAATACACAATATTTTCTATAGGAAATACTATAGTACACAATATTTTCTATAGAAAATACTATAGTACACAATATTTTCTATAGAAAATACTATAGTGCACAATATTTTCTATAGGAAATACTGTAGTGCACAATATTTTCTATAGGAAATACTATAGTACACAATATTTTCTATAGGAAATACTATGGTACACAATGTTTTCTACAGGAAATACTGTAGTACACAATGTTTTCTACAGGAAATACTGTAGTACACAATATTTTCTATAGGAAATACTGTAGTACACAATATTTTCTATAGGAAATACTGTAGTACACAATATTTTCTATAGGAAATACTGTAGTACACAATATTTTCTATAGGAAATACTGTAGTACACAATATTTTCTATAGGAAATACTGTAGTACACAATATTTTCTATAGGAAATACTGTAGTACACAATATTTTCTATAGGAAATACTGTAGTACACAATATTTTCTATAGGAAATACTGTAGTACACAATATTTTCTATAGGAAATACTATAGTACACAATATTTTCTATAGGAAATACTGTAGTACACAATATTTTCTATAGGAAATACTGTAGTGCACAATATTTTCTATAGGAAATACTGTAGTGCACAATATTTTCAATAGGAAATACTATAGTACACAATATTTTCTATAGGAAATACTGTAGTACAGAATATTTTCTATAGGCAATACTGTAGTACACAATATTTTCTATAGGAAGTACTGTAGTACAGAATATTTTCTATAGGAAATACTGTAGTACACAATATTTTCTATAGGAAATACTGTAGTACACAATATTTTCTATAGGAAATACTGTAGGACACAATATTTTCTATATTAAATACTGTAGTACACAATATTTTCTATAGGAAATACTGTAGTACACAATATTTTCTATATTAAATACTGTAGTACACAATATTTTCTATAGGAAATACTGTAGTACACAATATTTTCTATAGGAAATACTGTAGTACACAATATTTTCTAAAGGAAATACTGCAGTACACAATATTTTCTATAGGATATACTGTAGTACACAAAATTTTCTATAGGAAATACTGTAGTACACAATATTTTCTATAGGAAATACTGTAGTACACAATATTTTCTATAGGAAATACTGTAGTACACAATATTTTCTATAGGAAATACTGTAGTACACAATATTTTCTATAGGAAATACTGTAGTACACAATATTTTCTATAGGAAATACTGTAGTACACAATATTTTCTACAGGAAATACTATAGTACACAATATTTTCTATAGGAAATACTATGGTACACAATATTTTCTACAGGAAATACTGTAGTACACAATATTTTCTATAGGAAATACTGTAGTACACAATATTTTCTATAGGAAATACTGTAGTACACAATATTTTCTATAGGAAATACTGTAGTACACAATATTTTCTATAGGAAATACTGTAGTACACAATATTTTCTATAGGAAGTACTGTAGTACAGAATATTTTCTATAGGAAATACTGTAGTACACAATATTTTCTATAGGAAATACTGTAGTACACAATATTTTCTATAGGAAATACTGTAGTACACAATATTTTCTATAGGAAATACTGTAGGACACAATATTTTCTATAGGAAATACTGTAGTACACAATAATTTCTATAGGAAATACTGTAGTACACAATATTTTCTATAGGAAATACTGTAGTACACAATATTTTCTATAGGAAATACTGTAGTACACAATATTTTCTATAGGAAATACTGTAGTACACAAAATTTTCTATAGGAAATACTATAGTACACAATATTTTCTATAGGAAATACTGTAGTACACAATATTTTCTATAGGAAATACTGTAGTACACAATATTTTCTATAGGAAATACTATAGTACACAATATTTTCTATAGGAAATACTGTAGTACACAATATTTTCTATAGGAAATACTGCAGTACAGAATATTTTCTATAGGAAATACTGTAGTACACAATATTTTCTATAGGAAATACTGTAGTACACAATATTTTCTATAGGAAATACTGTAGTACACAATATTTTCTATAGGAAATACTGTAGTACACAATATTTTCTATAGGAAATACTGTAGTACACAATATTTTCTATAGGAAATACTGTAGTACACAATATTTTCTATAGGAAATACTATAGTGCACAATATTTTCTATAGGAAATACTGTAGTACACAATATTTTCTATAGGAAATACTATAGTACACAATATTTTCTATAGGAAATACTATGGTACACAATATTTTCTACAGGAAATACTGTAGTACACAATATTTTCTAGAGGAAATACTGTAGTACACAATATTTTCTATAGGAAGTACTGTAGTACAGAATATTTTCTATAGGAAATACTGTAGTACACAATATTTTCTATAGGAAATACTGTAGTACACAATATTTTCTATAGTAAATACTGTAGTACACAATATTTTCTATAGGAAATACTGTAGTACACAATATTTTCTATAGGAAATACTGTAGTACACAATATTTTCTATAGGAAATACTATAGTACACAATATTTTCTATAGGAAATACTGTAGTACACAATATTTTCTATAGGAAATACTGCAGTACAGAATATTTTCTATAGGAAATACTGTAGTACACAATATTTTCTATAGGAAATACTGTAGTACACAATATTTTCTATAGGAAATACTGTAGTACACAATTATTTCTATAGGAAATACTGTAGTACACAATATTTTCTATAGGAAATACTGTAGTACACAAAATTTTCTATAGGAAATACTATAGTACACAATATTTTCTATAGGAAATACTATAGTACACAATATTTTCTATAGGAAATACTATAGTACACAATATTTTCTATAGGAAATACTATAGTACACAATATTTTCTATAGGAAATACTATAGTACACTATATTTTCTTTAGGAAATACTATAGTACACAATATTTTCTACAGGAAATACTGTAGTGCACAATATTTTCTACAGGAAATACTGTAGTGCACAATATTTTCTATAGGAAATACTGTAGTACACAATATTTTCTATAGGAAATACTGTAGTACACAATATTTTCTATAGGAAATACTGTAGTACACAATATTTTCTATAGGCAATACTGTAGTACAGAATATTTTCTATAGGAAGTACTGTAGTACAGAATATTTTCTATAGGAAATACTGTAGTACACAATATTTTCTATAGGAAATACTGTAGTACACAATATTTTCTATAGGAAATACTGTAGTACACAATATTTTCTATAGGAAATACTGTAGTACACAATATTTTCTATAGGAAATACTGTAGGACACAATATTTTCTATAGGAATTACTGTAGTACACAATATTTTCTATAGGAAATACTGTAGTACACAATATTTTCTATAGGAAATACTATAGTACACAATATTTTCTATAGGAAATACTATAGTACACTATATTTTCTTTAGGAAATACTATAGTACACAATATTTTCTATAGGAAATACTATAGTACACAATATTTTCTACAGGAAATACTGTAGTGCACAATATTTTCTATAGGAAATACTGTAGTACACAATATTTTCTATAGGAAATACTGTAGTACACAATATTTTCTATAGGAAATACTGTAGTACACAATATTTTCTATAGGCAATACTGTAGTACAGAATATTTTCTATAGGAAGTACTGTAGTACAGAATATTTTCTATAGGAAATACTGTAGTACACAATATTTTCTATAGGAAATACTGTAGTACACAATATTTTCTATAGGAAATACTGTAGTACACAATATTTTCTATAGGAAATACTGTAGGACACAATATTTTCTATAGGAATTACTGTAGTACACAATATTTTCTATAGGAAATACTGTAGTACACAATATTTTCTATAGGTAATACTGTAGTACACAATATTTTCTATAGGAAATACTGTAGTACACAAAATTTTCTATAGGAAATACTATAGTACACAATATTTTCTATAGGAAATACTATAGTACACAATATTTTCTATAGGAAATACTATAGTACACAATATTTTCTATAGGAAATACTATAGTACACAATATTTTCTATAGGAAATACTGTAGTACACAATATTTTCTATAGGAAATACTATAGTACACAATATTTTCTATAGGAAATACTATAGTACAGAATATTTTCTATAGGAAATACTGTAGTACACAATATTTTCTATAGGAAATACTGTAGACACAATATTTTCTATAGGAAATACTGTAGTACACAATATTTTCTATAGGAAATACTGTAGTACACAATATTTTCTATAGGCAATACTGTAGTACAGAATATTTTCTATAGGAAGTACTGTAGTACAGAATATTTTCTATAGGAAATACTGTAGTACACAATATTTTCTATAGGAAATACTGTAGTACACAATATTTTCTATAGGAAATACTGTAGTACACAATATTTTCTATAGGAAATACTGTAGGACACAATATTTTCTATAGGAATTACTGTAGTACACAATATTTTCTATAGGAAATACTGTAGTACACAATTTTTTCTATAGGAAATACTGTAGTACACAATATTTTCTATAGGAAATACTGTAGTACACAATATTTTCTATAGGAAATACTGTAGGACACAATATTTTCTATAGGAAATACTGTAGTACACAATATTTTCTATAGGAAATACTGTAGTACACAAAATTTTCTATAGGAAATACTATAGTACACAATATTTTCTATAGGAAATACTGTAGTACACAAAATTTTCTATAGGAAATACTATAGTACACAATATTTTCTATAGGAAATACTATAGTACACAATATTTTCTATAGGAAATACTGTAGTACACAATATTTTCTATAGGAAATACTATAGTACACAATATTTTCTATAGGAAATACTGTAGTACACAATATTTTCTATAGGAAATACTGCAGTACACAATATTTTCTATAGGAAATACTGCAGTACAGAATATTTTCTATAGGAAATACTGTAGTACACAATATTTTCTAATGGAAATACTGTAGTACACAATATTTTCTATAGGAAATACTGTAGTACACAATATTTTCTATAGTGCACAATATTTTCTATAGGAAATACTGTAGTACACAATATTTTCTATAGGAAATACTATAGTACACAATATTTTCTATAGGAAATACTATGGTACACAATATTTTCTACAGGAAATACTGTAGTACACAATATTTTCTAGAGGAAATACTGTAGTACACAATATTTTCTATAGGAAATACTGTAGTATACAATATTTTCTATAGGAAATACTGTAGTACACAATATTTTCTATAGGAAATACTGTAGTACACAATATTTTCTATAGGAAATACTGTAGGACACAATATTTTCTAGAGGAAATACTGTAGTACACAAAATTTTCTATAGGAAATACTATAGTACACAATATTTTCTATAGGAAATACTATAGTACACAATATTTTCTATAGGAAATACTGTAGTACACAATATTTTCTATAGGAAATACTATAGTACACAATATTTTCTATAGGAAATACTGTAGTACACAATATTTTCTATAGGAAATACTGTAGTACACAAAATTTTCTATAGGAAATACTATAGTACACAATATTTTCTATAGGAAATACTGTAGTACACAATATTTTCTATAGGAAATACTGTAGTACACAATATTTTCTATAGGAAATACTGTAGTACACAAAATTTTCTATAGGAAATACTATAGTACACAATATTTTCTATAGGAAATACTATAGTACACAATATTTTCTATAGGAAATACTATAGTACACAATATTTTCTATAGGAAATACTATAGTACACAATATTTTCTATAGGAAATACTATAGTACACTATATTTTCTTTAGGAAATACTATAGTACACAATATTTTCTACAGGAAATACTGTAGTGCACAATATTTTCTACAGGAAATACTGTAGTGCACAATATTTTCTATAGGAAATACTGTAGTACACAATATTTTCTATAGGAAATACTGTAGTACACAATATTTTCTATAGGAAATACTGTAGTACACAATATTTTCTATAGGCAATACTGTAGTACAGAATATTTTCTATAGGAAGTACTGTAGTACAGAATATTTTCTATAGGAAATACTGTAGTACACAATATTTTCTATAGGAAATACTGTAGTACACAATATTTTCTATAGGAAATACTGTAGTACACAATATTTTCTATAGGAAATACTGTAGTACACAATATTTTCTATAGGAAATACTGTAGGACACAATATTTTCTATAGGAATTACTGTAGTACACAATATTTTCTATAGGAAATACTGTAGTACACAATATTTTCTATAGGAAATACTATAGTACACAATATTTTCTATAGGAAATACTATAGTACACTATATTTTCTTTAGGAAATACTATAGTACACAATATTTTCTATAGGAAATACTATAGTACACAATATTTTCTACAGGAAATACTGTAGTGCACAATATTTTCTATAGGAAATACTGTAGTACACAATATTTTCTATAGGAAATACTGTAGTACACAATATTTTCTATAGGAAATACTGTAGTACACAATATTTTCTATAGGCAATACTGTAGTACAGAATATTTTCTATAGGAAGTACTGTAGTACAGAATATTTTCTATAGGAAATACTGTAGTACACAATATTTTCTATAGGAAATACTGTAGTACACAATATTTTCTATAGGAAATACTGTAGTACACAATATTTTCTATAGGAAATACTGTAGGACACAATATTTTCTATAGGAATTACTGTAGTACACAATATTTTCTATAGGAAATACTGTAGTACACAATATTTTCTATAGGAAATACTGTAGTACACAATATTTTCTATAGGAAATACTGTAGTACACAAAATTTTCTATAGGAAATACTATAGTACACAATATTTTCTATAGGAAATACTATAGTACACAATATTTTCTATAGGAAATACTATAGTACACAATATTTTCTATAGGAAATACTATAGTACACAATATTTTCTATAGGAAATACTGTAGTACACAATATTTTCTATAGGAAATACTATAGTACACAATATTTTCTATAGGAAATACTATAGTACAGAATATTTTCTATAGGAAATACTGTAGTACACAATATTTTCTATAGGAAATACTGTAGACACAATATTTTCTATAGGAAATACTGTAGTACACAATATTTTCTATAGGAAATACTGTAGTACACAATATTTTCTATAGGCAATACTGTAGTACAGAATATTTTCTATAGGAAGTACTGTAGTACAGAATATTTTCTATAGGAAATACTGTAGTACACAATATTTTCTATAGGAAATACTGTAGTACACAATATTTTCTATAGGAAATACTGTAGTACACAATATTTTCTATAGGAAATACTGTAGGACACAATATTTTCTATAGGAATTACTGTAGTACACAATATTTTCTATAGGAAATACTGTAGTACACAATTTTTTCTATAGGAAATACTGTAGTACACAATATTTTCTATAGGAAATACTGTAGTACACAATATTTTCTATAGGAAATACTGTAGGACACAATATTTTCTATAGGAAATACTGTAGTACACAATATTTTCTATAGGAAATACTGTAGTACACAAAATTTTCTATAGGAAATACTATAGTACACAATATTTTCTATAGGAAATACTGTAGTACACAAAATTTTCTATAGGAAATACTATAGTACACAATATTTTCTATAGGAAATACTATAGTACACAATATTTTCTATAGGAAATACTGTAGTACACAATATTTTCTATAGGAAATACTATAGTACACAATATTTTCTATAGGAAATACTGTAGTACACAATATTTTCTATAGGAAATACTGCAGTACAGAATATTTTCTATAGGAAATACTGTAGTACACAATATTTTCTAATGGAAATACTGTAGTACACAATATTTTCTATAGGAAATACTGTAGTACACAATATTTTCTATAGGAAATACTGTAGTACACAATATTTTCTATAGGAAATACTATAGTACACAATATTTTCTATAGGAAATACTATGGTACACAATATTTTCTACAGGAAATACTGTAGTACACAATATTTTCTAGAGGAAATACTGTAGTACACAATATTTTCTATAGGAAATACTGTAGTATACAATATTTTCTATAGGAAATACTGTAGTACACAATATTTTCTATAGGAAATACTGTAGTACACAATATTTTCTATAGGAAATACTGTAGGACACAATATTTTCTATAGGAAATACTGTAGTACACAATATTTTCTATAGGAAATACTGTAGTACACAAAATTTTCTATAGGAAATACTATAGTACACAATATTTTCTATAGGAAATACTGTAGTACACAAAATTTTCTATAGGAAATACTATAGTACACAATATTTTCTATAGGAAATACTATAGTACACAATATTTTCTATAGGAAATACTGTAGTACACAATATTTTCTATAGGAAATACTATAGTACACAATATTTTCTATAGGAAATACTGTAGTACACAATATTTTCTATAGGAAATACTGCAGTACAGAATATTTTCTATAGGAAATACTGTAGTACACAATATTTTCTAATGGAAATACTGTAGTACACAATATTTTCTATAGGAAATACTGTAGTACACAATATTTTCTATAGGAAATACTGTAGTACACAATATTTTCTATAGGAAATACTGTAGTACACAATATTTTCTATAGGAAATACTATAGTGCACAATATTTTCTATAGGAAATACTGTAGTACACAATATTTTCTATAGGAAATACTATAGTACACAATATTTTCTATAGGAAATACTATGGTACACAATATTTTCTACAGGAAATACTGTAGTACACAATATTTTCTAGAGGAAATACTGTAGTACACAATATTTTCTATAGGAAATACTGTAGTATACAATATTTTCTATAGGAAATACTGTAGTACACAATATTTTCTATAGGAAATACTGTAGTACACAAAATTTTCTATAGGAAATACTGTAGTACACAATATTTTCTATAGGAAATACTGTAGTACACAATATTTTCTATAGGAAATACTGTAGTACACAATATTTTCTATAGGAAATACTATAGTACACAATATTTTCTATAGGAAATACTATAGTACACAATATTTTCTATAGGAAATACTATAGTACACAATATTTTCTATAGGAAATACTGTAGTACACAATATTTTCTATAGGAAATACTATAGTACACAATATTTTCTATAGGAAATACTATAGTACACAATATTTTCTATAGGAAATACTGCAGTACAGAATATTTTCTATAGGAAATACTGTAGTACACAATATTTTCTATAGGAAATACTGTAGACACAATATTTTCTATAGGAAATACTGTAGTACACAATATTTTCTATAGGAAATACTGTAGTACACAATATTTTCTATAGGAAATACTGTAGTACACAATATTTTCTATAGGAAATACTAGAGTGCACAATATTTTCTATAGGAAATACTGTAGTACACAATATTTTCTATAGGAAATACTATAGTACACAATATTTTCTATAGGAAATACTATGGTACACAATATTTTCTACAGGAAATACTGTAGTACACAATATTTTCTATAGGAAATACTGTAGTACACAATATTTTCTATAGGAAATACTGTAGTACAAAATATTTTTTATAGGAAATACTGTAGTACACAATATTTTCTATAGGAAATACTGTAGTACACAATATTTTCTATAGGAAATACTGTAGTACACAAAATTTTCTATAGGAAATACTGTAGTACACAATATTTTCTATAGGAAATACTGTAGTACATAAAATTTTCTATAGGAAATACTATAGTACACAATATTTTCTATAGGAAATACTATAGTACACAATATTTTCTATAGGAAATACTATAGTACACAATATTTTCTATAGGAAATACTATAGTACACAATATTTTCTATAGGAAATACTATAGTACACAATATTTTCTATAGGAAATACTATAGTACACTATATTTTCTATAGGAAATACTATAGTACACAATATTTTCTATAGGAAATACTATAGTACACAATATTTTGTACAGGAAATACTGTAGTACACAATATTTTCTATAGGAAATACTGTAGTACACAATTTTCTATAGGAAATACTATAGTACACAATATTTTCTATAGGAAATACTATAGTACACAATATTTTCTATAGGAAATACTGTAGTACACAATATTTTCTATAGGAAATACTATAGTACACTATATTTTCTATAGGAAATACTATAGTACACAATATTTTCTATAGGAAATACTATAGTACACAATATTTTGTACAGGAAATACACAATATTTTCTATAGGAAATACTGTAGTACAGAATATTTTCTATAGGCAATACTGTAGTACACAATATTTTCTATAGGCAATACTGTAGTACACAATATTTTCTATAGGAAATACTGTAGTGCACAATATTTTCTATAGGAAATACTGTAGTGCACAATATTTTCTATAGGAAATACTGTAGTACACAATATTTTCTATAGGAAATACTGTAGTACAGAATATTTTCTATAGGCAATACTGTAGTACACAATATTTTCTATAGGAAATACTGTAGTACAGAATATTTTCTATAGGAAATACTGTAGTACACAATATTTTCTATAGGAAATACTGTAGTACACAATATTATCTATAGGAAATACTGTAGTTCACAATATTTTCTATAGGAAATACTGTAGTGCACAATATTTTCTATAGGAAATACTGTAGTGCACAATATTTTCTATAGGAAATACTATAGTACACAATATTTACTATAGGAAATACTATAGTACACAATATTTTCTATAGGAAATACTATAGTACACAATATTTTCTATAGGAAATACTATAGTACACAATATTTTCTATAGGAAATACTATAGTACACTATATTTTCTATAGGAAATACTATAGTACACAATATTTTCTATAGGAAATACTATAGTACACAATATTTTGTACAGGAAATACTGTAGTACACAATATTTTCTATAGGAAATACTGTAGTGCACAATATTTTCTATAGGAAATACTATAGTACACAATATTTTCTATAGGAAATACTATAGTACACAATATTTTCTATAGGAAATACTGTAGTACACAATATTTTCTATAGGAAATACTATAGTACACTATATTTTCTATAGGAAATACTATAGTACACAATATTTTCTATAGGAAATACTATAGTACACAATATTTTGTACAGGAAATACTGTAGTACACAATATTTTCTATAGGAAATACTGTAGTACACAATTTTCTATAGGAAATACTGTAGTACACAATATTTTCTATAGGAAATACTGTAGTACACAATATTTTCTATAGGAAATACTGTATTACACAATATTTTCTATAGGAAATACTGTAGTACACAATATTTTCTATAGGAAATAATGTAGTACACAATATTTTCTATAGGAAATACTGTAGTACACAATATTTTCTATAGGAAATACTGTAGTACACAATATTTTCTATAGGAAATACTGTAGTACACAATATTTTCTATAGGAAATACTGTAGTACACAATATTTTCTGTAGGAAATACTGTAGTACACAATATTTTCTATAGGAAATACTGTAGTACACAATATTTTCTATAGGAAATAATGTAGTACACAATATTTTCTATAGGAAATACTGTAGTACACAATATTTTCTATAGGAAATACTGTAGTACACAATATTTTCTATAGGAAATACTGTAGTACACAATATTTTCTATAGGAAATACTGTAGTACACAATATTTTCTATAGGAAATACTGTAGTACACAATAATTTCTATAGGAAATACTGTAGTACACAATCTTTTCTATAGGAAATACTGTAGTACACAATATTTTCTATAGGAAATACTGTAGTACACAATATTTTCTATAGGAAATACTGTAGTACACAATATTTTCTATAGGAAATACTATAGTACACAATATTTTCTATAGGAAATACTGTAGTACACAATATTTTCTATAGGAAATACTGTAGTACACAATATTTTCTATATTAAATACTGTAGTGCACAATATTTTCTATAAGAAATACTGTAGTGCACAATATTTTCTATAGGAAATACTGTAGTACACAATATTTTCTATAGGAAATACTGTAGTACACAATATTTTCTATAGGAAATACTGTAGTACACAATATTTTCTATAGGAAATACTGTCGTACACAATATTTTCTATAGGTAATACTGTCGTACGCAATATTTTCTATAGGAAATACTGTCGTACACAATATTTTCTATAGGAAATACTGTCGTACACAATATTTTCTATAGGAAATACTGTAGTACACAATATTTTCTATAGGAAATACTGTCGTACACAGTATTTTCTATAGGAAATACTGTAGTACACAATATTTTCTATAGGAAATACTGTAGTACACAATATTTTCTATAGGAAATACTGTAGTACACAATATTTTCTATAGGAAATACTGTAGTACACAATATTTTCTATAGGAAATACTGTAGTACACAATATTTTCTATAGGAAATGCTGTAGTACACAATATTTTCTATAGGAAATACTGTAGTACACAATATTTTCTATAGGAAATACTGTAGTACACAATATTTTCTATAGGAAATGCTGTAGTACACAATATTTTCTATAGGAAATACTGTAGTACACAATATTTTCTATAGGAAATACTGTAGTACGCAATATTTTCTATAGGAAATACTGTAGTACACAATATTTTATATAGGAAATACTGCAGTACAGAATATTTTCTATAGGAAATACTGTAGTACAGAATATTTTCTATAGGAAACACTGTAGTACAGAAAATTTTCTATAGGAAATACTATAGTACAGAATATTTTCTATAGGAAATACTATAGTACAGAATATTTTCTATAGGAAATACTGTAGTACAGAATATTTTCTATAGGAAATACTGTAGTACACAATATTTTCTATAGGAAATACTGTAGTACACAATATTTTCTATAGGAAATACTGTAGTACAGAATATTTTCTATAGGAAATACTGTAGTACACAATATTTTCTATAGGCAAATACTGTAGTACAGAATATTTTCTATAGGAAGTACTGTAGTACAGAATATTTTCTATAGGAAATACTGTAGTACACAATATTTTCTATAGGAAATACTGTAGTACACAATATTTTCTATAGGAAATACTGTAGTACACAATATTTTCTATAGGAAATACTGTAGGACACAATATTTTCTATAGGAAATACTGTAGTACACAATATTTTCTATAGGAAATACTGTAGTACACAATATTTTCTATAGGAAATACTGTAGTACACAATATTTTCTATAGGAAATACTGTAGTACACAAAATTTTCTATAGGAAATACTATAGTACACAATATTTTCTATAGGAAATACTATAGTACACAATATTTACTATAGGAAATACTATAGTACACAATATTTTCTATAGGAAATACTATAGTACACAATATTTTCTATAGGAAATACTATAGTACACAATATTTTCTATAGGAAATACTATAGTACACAATATTTTCTATAGGAAATACTATAGTACACAATATTTTCTATAGGAAATACTATAGTACACAATATTTTCTATAGGAAATACTGTAGTACACAATATTTTCTATAGGAAATACTGTAGTACACAATATTTTCTATAGGATATACTATAGTACACAATATTTTCTATAGGAAATACTGTAGTACACAATATTTTCTATAGGAAATACTGTAGTACACAATATTTTCTATAGGAAATACTGTAGTACACAATATTTTCTATAGGAAATACTGTAGTACACAATATTTTCTATAGGAAATACTGTAGTACACAATATTTTCTATAGGAAATACTGTAGTACACAATATTTTCTATAGGAAATACTGTAGTACACAATATTTTCTATAGGAAATACTGTAGTGCACAATATTTTCTATAGGAAATACTGTAGTGCACAATATTTTCTATAGGAAATACTGTAGTACACAATATTTTCTATAGGAAATACTGTAGTACACAATATTTTCTATAGGCAATACTGTAGTACACAATATTTTCTATAGGCAATACTGTAGTACACAATATTTTCTATAGGAAATACTGTAGTGCACAATATTTTCTATAGGAAATACTGTAGTGCACAATATTTTCTATAGGAAATACTGTAGTACACAATATTTTCTATAGGAAATACTGTAGTACAGAATATTTTCTATAGGCAATACTGTAGTACACAATATTTTCTATAGGAAATACTGTAGTACAGAATATTTTCTATAGGCAATACTGTAGTACACAATATTTTCTATAGGCAATACTGTAGTACAGAATATTTTCTATAGGAAGTACTGTAGTACAGAATATTTTCTATAGGAAATACTGTAGTACAGAATATTTTCTATAGGAAACACTGTAGTACACAAAATTTTCTATAGGAAATACTATAGTACACAATATTTTCTATAGGAAATACTATATTACACAATATTTTCTATAGGAAATACTATAGTACACAATATTTTCTATAGGAAATACTATAGTACACAATATTTTCTATAGGAAATACTATAGTACACAATATTTTCTATAGGAAATACTATAGTACACAATATTTTCTATAGGAAATACTATAGTACACAATATTTTCTATAGGAAATACTATAGTACACAATATTTTCTATAGGAAATACTGTAGTACACAATATTTTCTATAGGAAATACTGTAGTACACAATATTTTCTATAGGAAATACTATAGTACACAATATTTTCTATAGGAAATACTGTAGTACACAATATTTTCTATAGGAAATACTGCAGTACAGAATATTTTCTATAGGAAATACTGTAGTACACAATATTTTCTATAGGAAATACTGTAGTACACAATATTTTCTATAGGAAATACTGTAGTACACAATATTTTCTATAGGAAATACTGTAGTACACAATATTTTCTATAGGAAATACTGTAGTACACAATATTTTCTATAGGAAATACTGTAGTACACAATATTTTCTATAGGAAATACTGTAGTACACAAAATTTTCTATAGGAAATACTATAGTACACAATATTTTCTATAGGAAATACTGTAGTACACAAAATTTTCTATAGGAAATACTATAGTACACAATATTTTCTATAGGAAATACTATAGTACACAATATTTTCTATAGGAAATACTATAGTACACAATATTTTCTATAGGAAATACTATAGTGCACAATATTTTCTATAGGAAATACTGTAGTACACAATATTTTCTATAGGAAATACTATAGTACACAATATTTTCTATAGGAAATACTGTAGTACACAATATTTTCTATAGGAAATACTGCAGTACACAATATTTTCTATAGGAAATACTATAGTACACAATATTTTCTATAGGAAATACTATAGTACACAATATTTTCTATAGAAAATACTATAGTGCTCAATATTTTCTATAGGAAATACTGTAGTACACAATATTTTCTATAGGAAATACTATAGTACACAATATTTTCTATAGGAAATACTATGGTACACAATATTTTCTACAGGAAATACTGTAGTACACAATATTTTCTATAGGAAATACTGTAGTACACAATATTTTCTATAGGAAATACTGTAGTACACAATATTTTCTATAGGAAATACTGTAGTACACAATATTTTCTATAGGAAATACTGTAGTACACAATATTTTCTATAGGAAATACTGTAGTACACAATATTTTCTATAGGAAATACTGTAGTACACAATATTTTGTATAGGAAATACTGTAGTACACAATATTTTCTATAGGAAATACTGTAGTACACAATATTTTCTATAGGAAATACTGTAGTACACAATATTTTCTATAGGAAATACTGTAGTGCACAATATTTTCTATAGGAAATACTGTAGTGCACAATATTTTCTATAGGAAATACTGTAGTACACAATATTTTCTATAGGAAATACTGTAGTACAGAATATTTTCTATAGGCAATACTGTAGTACACAATATTTTCTATAGGCAATACTGTAGTACAGAATATTTTCTATAGGAAGTACTGTAGTACAGAATATTTTCTATAGGAAATACTGTAGTACACAATATTTTCTATAGGAAATACTGTAGTACACAATATTTTCTATAGGAAATACTGTAGTACACAATATTTTCTATAGGAAATACTGTAGTACACAATATTTTCTATAGGAAATACTGTAGTACACAATATTTTCTATAGGAAATACTGTAGGACACAATATTTTCTATATTAAATACTGTAGTACACAATATTTTCTATAGGAAATACTGTAGTATACAATATTTTCTATAGGAAATACTGTTGTACACAATATTTTCTATAGGATATACTGTAGTACACAAAATTTTCTATAGGAAATACTATAGTACACAATATTTTCTATAGGAAATACTATAGTACACAATATTTTCTATAGGAAATACTATAGTACACAATATTTTCTATAGGAAATACTGTAGTACACAATATTTTCTATAGGAAATACTGTAGTACACAATATTTTCTATAGGAAATACTGTAGTACACAATATTTTCTATAGGAAATACTGTAGTACACAAAATTTTCAATAGGAAATACTGTAGTACACAATATTTTCTATAGGAAATACTGTAGTACACAATATTTTCTATAGGAAATACTGTAGTACACAATATTTTCTATAGGAAATACTGTAGTACACAAAATTTTCTATAGGAAATACTGTAGTACACAATATTTTCTATAGGAAATACTGTAGTACACAAAATTTTCTATAGGAAATACTATAGTACACAATATTTTCTATAGGAAATACTATAGTACACAATATTTTCTATAGGAAATACTATAGTACACAATATTTTCTATAGGAAATACTATAGTACACAATATTTTCTATAGGAAATACTATAGTACACAATATTTTCTACAGGAAATACTGTAGTGCACAATATTTTCTATAGGAAATACTATAGTACACAATATTTTCTATAGGAAATACTATAGTACACAATATTTTGTACAGGAAATACTGTAGTACACAATATTTTCTATAGGAAATACTGTAGTACACAATTTTCTATAGGAAATACTGTAGTACACAATATTTTCTATAGGAAATACTGTATTACACAATATTTTCTATAGGAAATACTGTAGTACACAATATTTTCTATAGGAAATAATGTAGTACACAATATTTTCTATAGGAAATACTGTAGTGCACAATATTTTCTATAGGAAATACTGTATTGCACAATATTTTCTATAGGAAATACTGTAGTGCACAATATTTTCTATAGGAAATACTGTAGTGCACAATATTTTCTATAGGAAATACTGTAGTGCACAATATTTTCTATAGGAAATACTGTAGTACACAATATTTTCTATAGGAAATACTGTAGTACACAATATTTTCTATAGGAAATACTATAGTACACAATATTTTCTATAGGAAATACTATAGTACACAATATTTTCTATAGGAAATACTATAGTACACAATATTTTCTATAGGAAATACTGTAGTACACAATATTTTCTATAGGAAATACTATAGTACACAATATTTTCTATAGGAAATACTATAGTACACAATATTTTCTATAGGAAATACTGCAGTACAGAATATTTTCTATAGGAAATACTGTAGTACACAATATTTTCTATAGGAAATACTGTAGACACAATATTTTCTATAGGAAATACTGTAGTACACAATATTTTCTATAGGAAATACTGTAGTACACAATATTTTCTATAGGAAATACTGTAGTACACAATATTTTCTATAGGAAATACTAGAGTGCACAATATTTTCTATAGGAAATACTGTAGTACACAATATTTTCTATAGGAAATACTATAGTACACAATATTTTCTATAGGAAATACTATGGTACACAATATTTTCTACAGGAAATACTGTAGTACACAATATTTTCTATAGGAAATACTGTAGTACACAATATTTTCTATAGGAAATACTGTAGTACAAAATATTTTTTATAGGAAATACTGTAGTACACAATATTTTCTATAGGAAATACTGTAGTACACAATATTTTCTATAGGAAATACTGTAGTACACAAAATTTTCTATAGGAAATACTGTAGTACACAATATTTTCTATAGGAAATACTGTAGTGCACAATATTTTCTATAGGAAATACTGTATTGCACAATATTTTCTATAGGAAATACTGTAGTGCACAATATTTTCTATAGGAAATACTGTAGTGCACAATATTTTCTATAGGAAATACTGTAGTGCACAATATTTTCTATAGGAAATACTGTAGTACACAATATTTTCTATAGGAAATACTGTAGTACACAATATTTTCTATAGGAAATACTATAGTACACAATATTTTCTATAGGAAATACTATAGTACACAATATTTTCTATAGGAAATACTATAGTACACAATATTTTCTATAGGAAATACTGTAGTACACAATATTTTCTATAGGAAATACTATAGTACACAATATTTTCTATAGGAAATACTATAGTACACAATATTTTCTATAGGAAATACTGCAGTACAGAATATTTTCTATAGGAAATACTGTAGTACACAATATTTTCTATAGGAAATACTGTAGACACAATATTTTCTATAGGAAATACTGTAGTACACAATATTTTCTATAGGAAATACTGTAGTACACAATATTTTCTATAGGAAATACTGTAGTACACAATATTTTCTATAGGAAATACTAGAGTGCACAATATTTTCTATAGGAAATACTGTAGTACACAATATTTTCTATAGGAAATACTATAGTACACAATATTTTCTATAGGAAATACTATGGTACACAATATTTTCTACAGGAAATACTGTAGTACACAATATTTTCTATAGGAAATACTGTAGTACACAATATTTTCTATAGGAAATACTGTAGTACAAAATATTTTTTATAGGAAATACTGTAGTACACAATATTTTCTATAGGAAATACTGTAGTACACAATATTTTCTATAGGAAATACTGTAGTACACAAAATTTTCTATAGGAAATACTGTAGTACACAATATTTTCTATAGGAAATACTGTAGTACATAAAATTTTCTATAGGAAATACTATAGTACACAATATTTTCTATAGGAAATACTATAGTACACAATATTTTCTATAGGAAATACTATAGTACACAATATTTTCTATAGGAAATACTATAGTACACAATATTTTCTATAGGAAATACTATAGTACACAATATTTTCTATAGGAAATACTATAGTACACTATATTTTCTATAGGAAATACTATAGTACACAATATTTTCTATAGGAAATACTATAGTACACAATATTTTGTACAGGAAATACTGTAGTACACAATATTTTCTATAGGAAATACTGTAGTACACAATTTTCTATAGGAAATACTATAGTACACAATATTTTCTATAGGAAATACTATAGTACACAATATTTTCTATAGGAAATACTGTAGTACACAATATTTTCTATAGGAAATACTATAGTACACTATATTTTCTATAGGAAATACTATAGTACACAATATTTTCTATAGGAAATACTATAGTACACAATATTTTGTACAGGAAATACACAATATTTTCTATAGGAAATACTGTAGTACAGAATATTTTCTATAGGCAATACTGTAGTACACAATATTTTCTATAGGCAATACTGTAGTACACAATATTTTCTATAGGAAATACTGTAGTGCACAATATTTTCTATAGGAAATACTGTAGTACACAATATTTTCTATAGGAAATACTATAGTACACAATATTTTCTATAGGAAATACTGTAGTACACAATATTTTCTATAGGAAATACTGCAGTACACAATATTTTCTATAGGAAATACTATAGTACACAATATTTTCTATAGGAAATACTATAGTACACAATATTTTCTATAGAAAATACTATAGTGCTCAATATTTTCTATAGGAAATACTGTAGTACACAATATTTTCTATAGGAAATACTATAGTACACAATATTTTCTATAGGAAATACTATGGTACACAATATTTTCTACAGGAAATACTGTAGTACACAATATTTTCTATAGGAAATACTGTAGTACACAATATTTTCTATAGGAAATACTGTAGTACACAATATTTTCTATAGGAAATACTGTAGTACACAATATTTTCTATAGGAAATACTGTAGTACACAATATTTTCTATAGGAAATACTGTAGTACACAATATTTTCTATAGGAAATACTGTAGTACACAATATTTTGTATAGGAAATACTGTAGTACACAATATTTTCTATAGGAAATACTGTAGTACACAATATTTTCTATAGGAAATACTGTAGTACACAATATTTTCTATAGGAAATACTGTAGTGCACAATATTTTCTATAGGAAATACTGTAGTGCACAATATTTTCTATAGGAAATACTGTAGTACACAATATTTTCTATAGGAAATACTGTAGTACAGAATATTTTCTATAGGCAATACTGTAGTACACAATATTTTCTATAGGCAATACTGTAGTACAGAATATTTTCTATAGGAAGTACTGTAGTACAGAATATTTTCTATAGGAAATACTGTAGTACACAATATTTTCTATAGGAAATACTGTAGTACACAATATTTTCTATAGGAAATACTGAAGTACACAATATTTTCTATAGGAAATACTGTAGTACACAATATTTTCTATAGGAAATACTGTAGTACACAATATTTTCTATAGGAAATACTGTAGGACACAATATTTTCTATATTAAATACTGTAGTACACAATATTTTCTATAGGAAATACTGTAGTACACAATATTTTCTATAGGAAATACTGTTGTACACAATATTTTCTATAGGATATACTGTAGTACACAAAATTTTCTATAGGAAATACTATAGTACACAATATTTTCTATAGGAAATACTATAGTACACAATATTTTCTATAGGAAATACTATAGTACACAATATTTTCTATAGGAAATACTGTAGTACACAATATTTTCTATAGGAAATACTGTAGTACACAATATTTTCTATAGGAAATACTGTAGTACACAATATTTTCTATAGGAAATACTGTAGTACACAAAATTTTCAATAGGAAATACTGTAGTACACAATATTTTCTATAGGAAATACTGTAGTACACAATATTTTCTATAGGAAATACTGTAGTACACAATATTTTCTATAGGAAATACTGTAGTACACAAAATTTTCTATAGGAAATACTGTAGTACACAATATTTTCTATAGGAAATACTGTAGTACACAAAATTTTCTATAGGAAATACTATAGTACACAATATTTTCTATAGGAAATACTATAGTACACAATATTTTCTATAGGAAATACTATAGTACACAATATTTTCTATAGGAAATACTATAGTACACAATATTTTCTATAGGAAATACTATAGTACACAATATTTTCTACAGGAAATACTGTAGTGCACAATATTTTCTATAGGAAATACTATAGTACACAATATTTTCTATAGGAAATACTATAGTACACAATATTTTGTACAGGAAATACTGTAGTACACAATATTTTCTATAGGAAATACTGTAGTACACAATTTTCTATAGGAAATACTGTAGTACACAATATTTTCTATAGGAAATACTGTATTACACAATATTTTCTATAGGAAATACTGTAGTACACAATATTTTCTATAGGAAATAATGTAGTACACAATATTTTCTATAGGAAATACTGTAGTGCACAATATTTTCTATAGGAAATACTGTATTGCACAATATTTTCTATAGGAAATACTGTAGTGCACAATATTTTCTATAGGAAATACTGTAGTGCACAATATTTTCTATAGGAAATACTGTAGTGCACAATATTTTCTATAGGAAATACTGTAGTACACAATATTTTCTATAGGAAATACTGTAGTACACAATATTTTCTATAGGAAATACTGTAGTACACAATATTTTCTATAGGAAATACTGTAGTACACAATACTTTCTATAGGAAATACTGTAGTACACAATATTTTCTATAGGAAATACTGTAGTACACAATATTTTCTATAGGAAATACTGTAGTATACAATATTTTCTATAGGAAATACTGTAGTACACAATATTTTCTATAGGAAATACTGTAGTACACAAAATTTTCTATAGGAAATACTATAGTACACAATATTTTCTATAGGAAATACTATAGTACACAATATTTTCTATAGGAAGTACTGTAGTACAGAATATTTTCTATAGGAAATACTGTAGTACACAATATTTTCTATAGGAAATACTGTAGTACACAAAATTTTCTATAGGAAATACTATAGTACACAATATTTTCTATAGGAAATACTATAGTACACAATATTTTCTATAGGAAGTACTGTAGTACAGAATATTTTCTATAGGAAATACTATAGTACACAATATTTTCTATAGGAAATACTATAGTACACAATATTTTCTATAGGAAATACTATAGTACACAATATTTTCTTTAGGAAATACTATAGTACACAATATTTTCTATAGGAAATACTATAGTACACAATATTTTCTATAGGAAATACTATAGTACACAATATTTTCTATAGGAAATACTATAGTACACAATATTTTCTATAGGAAATACTATAGTACACAATATTTTCTATAGGAAATACTATAGTACACAATATTTTCTATAGGAAATACTATAGTACACTATATTTTCTATAGGAAATACTATAGTACACAATATTTTCTATAGGAAATACTATAGTACACAATATTTTCTATAGGAAATACTATGGTACACAATATTTTCTACAGGAAATACTGTAGTACACAATATTTTCTATAGGAAACACTGTAGTACACAATATTTTCTATAGGAAATACTGTAGTACACAATATTTTCTATAGGAAATACTGTAGTACACAATATTTTCTATAGGAAATACTGTAGTACACAATATTTTCTATAGGAAATACTGTAGTACACAATATTTTCTATAGGAAATACTGTAGTACACAATATTTTCTATAGGAAATACTGTAGTACACCAAATTTTCTATAGGAAATACTGTAGTACACAATATTTTCTATAGGAAATACTGTAGTACACAATATTTTCTATAGGAAATACTGTAGTACACAATATTTTCTATAGGAAATACTGTAGTACACAATATTTTCTATAGGAAATACTGTAGTACACAATATTTTCTATAGGAAATACTGTAGTACACAATATTTTCTATTGGAAATACTGTAGTACACAATATTTTCTATTGGAAATACTGTAGTACACAATATTTTCTATAGGAAATACTGTAGTACACAATTTTTCTATAGGAAATACTGTAGTACACAATATTTTCTATAGGAAATACTGTAGTACACAATATTTTCTGTAGAAATACTGTAGTACACAATATTTTCTATAGGAAATACTGTAGTGCACAATATTTTCTATAGGAAATACTGTAGTACACAATATTTTCTATAGGAAATACTGTAGTACAGAATATTTTCTATAGGCAATACTGTAGTACACAATATTTTCTATAGGCAATACTGTAGTACAGAATATTTTCTATAGGAAGTACTGTAGTACAGAATATTTTCTATAGGAAATACTGTAGTACACAATATTTTCTATAGGAAATACTGTAGTACACAATATTTTCTATAGGAAATACTGTAGTACACAATATTTTCTATAGGAAATACTGTAGTACACAATATTTTCTATAGGAAATACTGTAGTACACAATATTTTCTATAGGAAATACTGTAGGACACAATATTTTCTATATTAAATACTGTAGTACACAATATTTTCTATAGGAAATACTGTAGTACACAATATTTTCTATAGGAAATACTGTTGTACACAATATTTTCTATAGGATATACTGTAGTACACAAAATTTTCTATAGGAAATACTATAGTACACAATATTTTCTATAGGAAATACTATAGTACACAATATTTTCTATAGGAAATACTATAGTACACAATATTTTCTATAGGAAATACTGTAGTAGACAATATTTTCTATAGGAAATACTGTAGTACACAATATTTTCTATAGGAAATACTATAGTACACAATATTTTCTATAGGAAATACGGTAGTACACAATATTTTCTAAAGGAAATACTGCAGTACAGAATATTTTCTATAGGAAATACTGTAGTACACAATATTTTCTATAGGAAATACTGTAGTACACAATATTTTCTATAGGAAATACTGTAGTACACAATATTTTCTATAGGAAATACTGTAGTACACAATATTTTCTATAGGAAATACTGTAGTACACAATATTTTCTATAGGAAATACTATAGTGCACAATATTTTCTATAGGAAATACTGTAGTACACAATATTTTCTATAGGAAATACTGTAGTACACAATATTTTCTATAGGAAATACTATAGTGCACAATATTTTCTATAGGAAACACTGTAGTACACAATATTTTCTATAGGAAATACTGTAGTACACAATATTTTCTATAGGAAATACTGTAGTACACAATATTTTCTATAGGAAATACTGTAGTACACAATATTTTCTATAGGAAATACTGTAGTACACAAAATTTTCAATAGGAAATACTGTAGTACACAATATTTTCTATAGGAAATACTGTAGTACACAATATTTTCTATAGGAAATACTGTAGTACACAATATTTTCTATAGGAAATACTGTAGTACACAAAATTTTCTATAGGAAATACTGTAGTACACAATATTTTCTATAGGAAATACTGTAGTACACAAAATTTTCTATAGGAAATACTATAGTACACAATATTTTCTATAGGAAATACTATAGTACACAATATTTTCTATAGGAAATACTATAGTACACAATATTTTCTATAGGAAATACTATAGTACACAATATTTTCTACAGGAAATACTGTAGTGCACAATATTTTCTATAGGAAATACTATAGTACACAATATTTTCTATAGGAAATACTATAGTACACAATATTTTGTACAGGAAATACTGTAGTACACAATATTTTCTATAGGAAATACTGTAGTACACAATTTTCTATAGGAAATACTGTAGTACACAATATTTTCTATAGGAAATACTGTATTACACAATATTTTCTATAGGAAATACTGTAGTACACAATATTTTCTATAGGAAATAATGTAGTACACAATATTTTCTATAGGAAATACTGTAGTGCACAATATTTTCTATAGGAAATACTGTATTGCACAATATTTTCTATAGGAAATACTGTAGTGCACAATATTTTCTATAGGAAATACTGTAGTGCACAATATTTTCTATAGGAAATACTGTAGTGCACAATATTTTCTATAGGAAATACTGTAGTACACAATATTTTCTATAGGAAATACTGTAGTATACAATATTTTCTATAGGAAATACTGTAGTACACAATATTTTCTATAGGAAATACTGTAGTACACAATACTTTCTATAGGAAATACTGTAGTACACAATATTTTCTATAGGAAATACTGTAGTACACAATATTTTCTATAGGAAATACTGTAGTATACAATATTTTCTATAGGAAATACTGTAGTACACAATATTTTCTATAGGAAATACTGTAGTACACAAAATTTTCTATAGGAAATACTATAGTACACAATATTTTCTATAGGAAATACTATAGTACACAATATTTTCTATAGGAAGTACTGTAGTACAGAATATTTTCTATAGGAAATACTGTAGTACACAATATTTTCTATAGGAAATACTGTAGTACACAAAATTTTCTATAGGAAATACTATAGTACACAATATTTTCTATAGGAAATACTATAGTACACAATATTTTCTATAGGAAGTACTGTAGTACAGAATATTTTCTATAGGAAATACTATAGTACACAATATTTTCTATAGGAAATACTATAGTACACAATATTTTCTATAGGAAATACTATAGTACACAATATTTTCTTTAGGAAATACTATAGTACACAATATTTTCTATAGGAAATACTATAGTACACAATATTTTCTATAGGAAATACTATAGTACACAATATTTTCTATAGGAAATACTATAGTACACAATATTTTCTATAGGAAATACTATAGTACACAATATTTTCTATAGGAAATACTATAGTACACTATATTTTCTATAGGAAATACTATAGTACACAATATTTTCTATAGGAAATACTATAGTACACAATATTTTCTATAGGAAATACTATGGTACACAATATTTTCTACAGGAAATACTGTAGTACACAATATTTTCTATAGGAAACACTGTAGTACACAATATTTTCTATAGGAAATACTGTAGTACACAATATTTTCTATAGGAAATACTGTAGTACACAATATTTTCTATAGGAAATACTGTAGTACACAATATTTTCTATAGGAAATACTGTAGTACACAATATTTTCTATAGGAAATACTGTAGTACACAATATTTTCTATAGGAAATACTGTAGTACACAATATTTTCTATAGGAAATACTGTAGTACACAAAATTTTCTATAGGAAATACTGTAGTACACAATATTTTCTATAGGAAATACTGTAGTACACAATATTTTCTATAGGAAATACTGTAGTACACAATATTTTCTATAGGAAATACTGTAGTACACAATATTTTCTATAGGAAATACTGTAGTACACAATATTTTCTATAGGAAATACTATAGTACACAATATTTTCTATAGGAAATACTATAGTACAAAATATTTTCTATAGGAAATACTATAGTACACAATATTTTCTATAGGAAATACTATAGTACACAATATTTTCTATAGGAAATACTATAGTACACAATATTTTCTATAGGAAATACTATAGTACACTATATTTTCTATAGGAAATACTATAGTACACAATATTTTCTATAGGAAATACTATAATACACAATATTTTCTACAGGAAATACTGTAGTGCACAATATTTTCTATAGGAAATACTGTAGTACACAATATTTTCTATAGGAAATACTGTAGTACACAATATTTTCTATAGGCAATACTGTAGTACAGAATATTTTCTATAGGAAGTACTGTAGTACAGAATATTTTCTATAGGAAATACTGTAGTACACAATATTTTCTATAGGAAATACTGTAGTACACAATATTTTCTATAGGAAATACTATAGTACACAATATTTTCTATAGGAAATACTGTAGGACACAATATTTTCTATAGGAAATACTGTAGTACACAATATTTTCTATAGGAAATACTGTAGTACACAATATTTTCTATAGGAAATACTGTAGTACACAATATTTTCTATAGGAAATACTGTAGTACACAATATTTTCTATAGGAAATACTGTAGTACACAATATTTTCTATAGGAAATACTGTAGTACACAATATTTTCTATAGGAAATACTATAGTACACAATATTTTCTATAGGAAATACTATAGTACACAATATTTTCTATAGGAAATACTATAGTACACAATATTTTCTATAGGAAATACTGTAGTACACAATATTTTCTATAGGAAATACTGTAGTACACAATATTTTCTATAGGAAATACTGTAGTACACAATATTTTCTATAGGAAATACTGTAGTACACAAAATTTTCTATAGGAAATACTATAGTACACAATATTTTCTATAGGAAATACTATAGTACACAATATTTTCTATAGGAAATACTATAGTACACAATATTTTCTATAGGAAATACTGTAGTACACAATATTTTCTATAGGAAATACTGTAGTACACAATATTTTCTATAGGAAATACTATAGTACACAATATTTTCTATAGGAAATACTGTAGTACACAATATTTTCTATAGGAAATACTGCAGTACAGAATATTTTCTATAGGAAATACTGTAGTACACAATATTTTCTATAGGAAATACTGTAGTACACAATATTTTCTATAGGAAATACTGTAGTACACAATATTTTCTATAGGAAATACTGTAGTACACAATATTTTCTATAGGAAATACTATAGTGCACAATATTTTCTATAGGAAATACTGTAGTACACAATATTTTCTATAGGAAATACTATAGTACACAATATTTTCTATAGGAAATACTATGGTACACAATATTTTCTACAGGAAATACTGTAGTACACAATATTTTCTATAGGAAATACTGTAGTACACAATATTTTCTATAGGAAATACTGTAGTACAAAATATTTTCTATAGGAAATACTGTAGTACACAATATTTTCTATAGGAAATACTGTAGTACACAATATTTTCTATAGGAAATACTGTAGTACACAAAATTTTCTATAGGAAATACTGTAGTACACAATATTTTCTATAGGAAATACTGTAGTACACAAAATTTTCTATAGAAAATACTATAGTACACAATATTTTCTATAGGAAATACTATAGTACACAATATTTTCTATAGGAAATACTATAGTACACAATATTTTCTATAGGAAATACTATAGTACACAATATTTTCTATAGGAAATACTGTAGTACACAATATTTTCTATAGGAAATACTATAGTACACAATATTTTCTATAGGAAATACTATAGTACACTATATTTTCTATAGGAAATACTATAGTACACAATATTTTCTATAGGAAATACTATAGTACACAATATTTTGTACAGGAAATACTGTAGTACACAATATTTTCTATAGGAAATACTGTAGTACACAATTTTCTATAGGAAATACTGTAGTACACAATATTTTCTATAGGAAATACTGTATTACACAATATTTTCTATAGGAAATACTGTAGTACACAATATTTTCTATAGGAAATAATGTAGTACACAATATTTTCTATAGGAAATACTGTAGTACACAAAATTTTCTATAGGAAATACTATAGTACACAATATTTTCTATAGGAAATACTATAGTACACAATATTTTCTATAGGAAATACTATAGTACACAATATTTTCTATAGGAAATACTATAGTACACAATATTTTCTATAGGAAATACTATAGTACACAATATTTTCTACAGGAAATACTGTAGTGCACAATATTTTCTATAGGAAATACTATAGTACACAATATTTTCTATAGGAAATACTATAGTACACAATATTTTGTACAGGAAATACTGTAGTACACAATATTTTCTATAGGAAATACTGTAGTACACAATTTTCTATAGGAAATACTGTAGTACACAATATTTTCTATAGGAAATACTGTATTACACAATATTTTCTATAGGAAATACTGTAGTACACAATATTTTCTATAGGAAATAATGTAGTACACAATATTTTCTATAGGAAATACTGTAGTGCACAATATTTTCTATAGGAAATACTGTATTGCACAATATTTTCTATAGGAAATACTGTAGTGCACAATATTTTCTATAGGAAATACTGTAGTGCACAATATTTTCTATAGGAAATACTGTAGTGCACAATATTTTCTATAGGAAATACTGTAGTACACAATATTTTCTATAGGAAATACTGTAGTACACAATATTTTCTATAGGAAATACTGTAGTACACAATATTTTCTATAGGAAATACTGTAGTACACAATACTTTCTATAGGAAATACTGTAGTACACAATATTTTCTATAGGAAATACTGTAGTACACAATATTTTCTATAGGAAATACTGTAGTATACAATATTTTCTATAGGAAATACTGTAGTACACAATATTTTCTATAGGAAATACTGTAGTACACAAAATTTTCTATAGGAAATACTATAGTACACAATATTTTCTATAGGAAATACTATAGTACACAATATTTTCTATAGGAAGTACTGTAGTACAGAATATTTTCTATAGGAAATACTGTAGTACACAATATTTTCTATAGGAAATACTGTAGTACACAAAATTTTCTATAGGAAATACTATAGTACACAATATTTTCTATAGGAAATACTATAGTACACAATATTTTCTATAGGAAGTACTGTAGTACAGAATATTTTCTATAGGAAATACTATAGTACACAATATTTTCTATAGGAAATACTATAGTACACAATATTTTCTATAGGAAATACTATAGTACACAATATTTTCTTTAGGAAATACTATAGTACACAATATTTTCTATAGGAAATACTATAGTACACAATATTTTCTATAGGAAATACTATAGTACACAATATTTTCTATAGGAAATACTATAGTACACAATATTTTCTATAGGAAATACTATAGTACACAATATTTTCTATAGGAAATACTATAGTACACTATATTTTCTATAGGAAATACTATAGTACACAATATTTTCTATAGGAAATACTATAGTACACAATATTTTCTATAGGAAATACTATGTTACACAATATTTTCTACAGGAAATACTGTAGTACACAATATTTTCTATAGAAAACACTGTAGTACACAATATTTTCTATAGGAAATACTGTAGTACACAATATTTTCTATAGGAAATACTGTAGTACACAATATTTTCTATAGGAAATACTGTAGTACACAATATTTTCTATAGGAAATACTGTAGTACACAATATTTTCTATAGGAAATACTGTAGTACACAATATTTTCTATAGGAAATACTGTAGTACACAAAATTTTCTATAGGAAATACTGTAGTACACAATATTTTCTATAGGAAATACTGTAGTACACAATATTTTCTATAGGAAATACTGTAGTACACAATATTTTCTATAGGAAATACTGTAGTACACAATATTTTCTATAGGAAATACTGTAGTACACAATATTTTCTATAGGAAATACTATAGTACACAATATTTTCTATAGGAAATACTATAGTACAAAATATTTTCTATAGGAAATACTATAGTACACAATATTTTCTATAGGAAATACTATAGTACACAATATTTTCTATAGGAAATACTATAGTACACAATATTTTCTATAGGAAATACTATAGTACACTATATTTTCTATAGGAAATACTATAGTACACAATATTTTCTATAGGAAATACTATAATACACAATATTTTCTACAGGAAATACTGTAGTGCACAATATTTTCTATAGGAAATACTGTAGTACACAATATTTTCTATAGGAAATACTGTAGTACACAATATTTTCTATAGGCAATACTGTAGTACAGAATATTTTCTATAGGAAGTACTGTAGTACAGAATATTTTCTATAGGAAATACTGTAGTACACAATATTTTCTATAGGAAATACTGTAGTACACAATATTTTCTATAGGAAATACTATAGTACACAATATTTTCTATAGGAAATACTGTAGGACACAATATTTTCTATAGGAAATACTGTAGTACACAATATTTTCTATAGGAAATACTGTAGTACACAATATTTTCTATAGGAAATACTGTAGTACACAAAATTTTCTATAGGAAATACTATAGTACACAATATTTTCTATAGGAAATACTATAGTACACAATATTTTCTATAGGAAATACTATAGTACACAATATTTTCTATAGGAAATACTATAGTACACAATATTTTCTATAGGAAATACTATAGTACACAATATTTTCTACAGGAAATACTGTAGTGCACAATATTTTCTATAGGAAATACTATAGTACACAATATTTTCTATAGGAAATACTATAGTACACAATATTTTGTACAGGAAATACTGTAGTACACAATATTTTCTATAGGAAATACTGTAGTACACAATTTTCTATAGGAAATACTGTAGTACACAATATTTTCTATAGGAAATACTGTATTACACAATATTTTCTATAGGAAATACTGTAGTACACAATATTTTCTATAGGAAATAATGTAGTACACAATATTTTCTATAGGAAATACTGTAGTGCACAATATTTTCTATAGGAAATACTGTATTGCACAATATTTTCTATAGGAAATACTGTAGTGCACAATATTTTCTATAGGAAATACTGTAGTGCACAATATTTTCTATAGGAAATACTGTAGTGCACAATATTTTCTATAGGAAATACTGTAGTACACAATATTTTCTATAGGAAATACTGTAGTACACAATATTTTCTATAGGAAATACTGTAGTACACAATATTTTCTATAGGAAATACTGTAGTACACAATACTTTCTATAGGAAATACTGTAGTACACAATATTTTCTATAGGAAATACTGTAGTACACAATATTTTCTATAGGAAATACTGTAGTATACAATATTTTCTATAGGAAATACTGTAGTACACAATATTTTCTATAGGAAATACTGTAGTACACAAAATTTTCTATAGGAAATACTATAGTACACAATATTTTCTATAGGAAATACTATAGTACACAATATTTTCTATAGGAAGTACTGTAGTACAGAATATTTTCTATAGGAAATACTGTAGTACACAATATTTTCTATAGGAAATACTGTAGTACACAAAATTTTCTATAGGAAATACTATAGTACACAATATTTTCTATAGGAAATACTATAGTACACAATATTTTCTATAGGAAGTACTGTAGTACAGAATATTTTCTATAGGAAATACTATAGTACACAATATTTTCTATAGGAAATACTATAGTACACAATATTTTCTATAGGAAATACTATAGTACACAATATTTTCTTTAGGAAATACTATAGTACACAATATTTTCTATAGGAAATACTATAGTACACAATATTTTCTATAGGAAATACTATAGTACACAATATTTTCTATAGGAAATACTATAGTACACAATATTTTCTATAGGAAATACTATAGTACACAATATTTTCTATAGGAAATACTATAGTACACTATATTTTCTATAGGAAATACTATAGTACACAATATTTTCTATAGGAAATACTATAGTACACAATATTTTCTATAGGAAATACTATGGTACACAATATTTTCTACAGGAAATACTGTAGTACACAATATTTTCTATAGGAAACACTGTAGTACACAATATTTTCTATAGGAAATACTGTAGTACACAATATTTTCTATAGGAAATACTGTAGTACACAATATTTTCTATAGGAAATACTGTAGTACACAATATTTTCTATAGGAAATACTGTAGTACACAATATTTTCTATAGGAAATACTGTAGTACACAATATTTTCTATAGGAAATACTGTAGTACACAAAATTTTCTATAGGAAATACTGTAGTACACAATATTTTCTATAGGAAATACTGTAGTACACAATATTTTCTATAGGAAATACTGTAGTACACAATATTTTCTATAGGAAATACTGTAGTACACAATATTTTCTATAGGAAATACTGTAGTACACAATATTTTCTATAGGAAATACTATAGTACACAATATTTTCTATAGGAAATACTATAGTACAAAATATTTTCTATAGGAAATACTATAGTACACAATATTTTCTATAGGAAATACTATAGTACACAATATTTTCTATAGGAAATACTATAGTACACAATATTTTCTATAGGAAATACTATAGTACACTATATTTTCTATAGGAAATACTATAGTACACAATATTTTCTATAGGAAATACTATAATACACAATATTTTCTACAGGAAATACTGTAGTGCACAATATTTTCTATAGGAAATACTGTAGTACACAATATTTTCTATAGGAAATACTGTAGTACACAATATTTTCTATAGGCAATACTGTAGTACAGAATATTTTCTATAGGAAGTACTGTAGTACAGAATATTTTCTATAGGAAATACTGTAGTACACAATATTTTCTATAGGAAATACTGTAGTACACAATATTTTCTATAGGAAATACTATAGTACACAATATTTTCTATAGGAAATACTGTAGGACACAATATTTTCTATAGGAAATACTGTAGTACACAATATTTTCTATAGGAAATACTGTAGTACACAATATTTTCTATAGGAAATACTGTAGTACACAATATTTTCTATAGGAAATACTGTAGTACACAATATTTTCTATAGGAAATACTGTAGTACACAATATTTTCTATAGGAAATACTATAGTACACAATATTTTCTATAGGAAATACTATAGTACACAATATTTTCTATAGGAAATACTATAGTACACAATATTTTCTATAGGAAATACTGTAGTACACAATATTTTCTATAGGAAATACTGTAGTACACAATATTTTCTATAGGAAATACTGTAGTACACAATATTTTCTATAGGAAATACTGTAGTACACAAAATTTTCTATAGGAAATACTATAGTACACAATATTTTCTATAGGAAATACTATAGTACACAATATTTTCTATAGGAAATACTATAGTACACAATATTTTCTATAGGAAATACTGTAGTACACAATATTTTCTATAGGAAATACTGTAGTACACAATATTTTCTATAGGAAATACTATAGTACACAATATTTTCTATAGGAAATACTGTAGTACACAATATTTTCTATAGGAAATACTGCAGTACAGAATATTTTCTATAGGAAATACTGTAGTACACAATATTTTCTATAGGAAATACTGTAGTACACAATATTTTCTATAGGAAATACTGTAGTACACAATATTTTCTATAGGAAATACTGTAGTACACAATATTTTCTATAGGAAATACTGTAGTACACAATATTTTCTATAGGAAATACTGTAGTACACAATATTTTCTATAGGAAATACTATAGTGCACAATATTTTCTATAGGAAATACTGTAGTACACAATATTTTCTATAGGAAATACTATAGTACACAATATTTTCTATAGGAAATACTATGGTACACAATATTTTCTACAGGAAATACTGTAGTACACAATATTTTCTATAGGAAATACTGTAGTACACAATATTTTCTATAGGAAATACTGTAGTACAAAATATTTTCTATAGGAAATACTGTAGTACACAATATTTTCTATAGGAAATACTGTAGTACACAATATTTTCTATAGGAAATACTGTAGTACACAAAATTTTCTATAGGAAATACTGTAGTACACAATATTTTCTATAGGAAATACTGTAGTACACAAAATTTTCTATAGAAAATACTATAGTACACAATATTTTCTATAGGAAATACTATAGTACACAATATTTTCTATAGGAAATACTATAGTACACAATATTTTCTATAGGAAATACTATAGTACACAATATTTTCTATAGGAAATACTGTAGTACACAATATTTTCTATAGGAAATACTATAGTACACAATATTTTCTATAGGAAATACTATAGTACACTATATTTTCTATAGGAAATACTATAGTACACAATATTTTCTATAGGAAATACTATAGTACACAATATTTTGTACAGGAAATACTGTAGTACACAATATTTTCTATAGGAAATACTGTAGTACACAATTTTCTATAGGAAATACTGTAGTACACAATATTTTCTATAGGAAATACTGTATTACACAATATTTTCTATAGGAAATACTGTAGTACACAATATTTTCTATAGGAAATAATGTAGTACACAATATTTTCTATAGGAAATACTGTAGTGCACAATATTTTCTATAGGAAATACTGTAGTACACAATATTTTCTATAGGAAATACTGTAGTACACAATATTTTCTATAGGAAATAATGTAGTACACAATATTTTCTATAGGAAATACTGTAGTGCACAATATTTTCTATAGGAAATACTGTATTGCACAATATTTTCTATAGGAAATACTGTAGTGCACAATATTTTCTATAGGAAATACTGTAGTGCACAATATTTTCTATAGGAAATACTGTAGTGCACAATATTTTCTATAGGAAATACTGTAGTACACAATATTTTCTATAGGAAATACTGTAGTACACAATATTTTCTATAGGAAATACTGTAGTACACAATATTTTCTATAGGAAATACTGTAGTACACAATATTTTCTATAGGAAATACTGTAGTACACAATATTTTCTATAGGAAATACTGTAGTACACAATATTTTCTATAGGAAATACTGTAGTAAACAAAATTGTCTATAGGAAATACTATAGTACACTATATTTTCTATAGGAAATACTGTAGTACACAAAATTTTCTATACGAAATACTATAGTACACAATATTTTCTATAGGAAATACTATAGTACACAATATTTTCTATAGGAAATACTATAGTACACAATATTTTCTATAGGAAATACTATAGTACACAATATTTTCTATAGGAAATACTATAGTACACAATATTTTCTATAGGAAATACTATAGTACACAATATTTTCTATAGGAAATACTGTAGTACACAATATTTTCTATAGGAAATACTGTAGTACACAATATTTTCTATAGGAAATACTGTAGTACACAATATTTTCTATAGGAAATACTGTAGTACACAATATTTTCTATAGGAAATACTGTAGTACACAATATTTTCTATAGGAAATACTGTAGTACACAATATTTTCTATAGGAAATACTGTAGTACACAATATTTTCTATAGGAAATACTGTAGTACACAATATTTTCTATAGGAAATACTATAGTACACAATATTTTCTACAGGAAATACTGTAGTACACAATATTTTCTATAGGAAATACTGTAGTACACAATATTTTCTATAGGAAATACTGTAGTACACAATATTTTCTATAGGAAATACTGTAGTACACAATATTTTCTATAGGAAATACTGTAGTACACAATATTTTCTATAGGAAATACTGTAGTACAAAATATTTTCTATAGGAAATACTGTAGTACAAAATATTTTCTATAGGAAATACTGTAGTACAAAATATTTTCTATAGGAAATACTGTAGTACACAATATTTTCTATAGGAAATACTGTAGTACACAATATTTTCTATAGGAAATACTGTAGTACACAATATTTTCTATAGGAAATACTGTAGTACACAATATTTTCTATAGGAAATACTGTAGTCCACAATATTTTCTATAGGAAATACTGTAGTACACAATATTTTCTATAGGAAATACTGTAGTACACAATATTTTCTATAGGAAATACTGTAGTACACAATATTTTCTATAGGAAATACTGTAGTACACAATATTTTCTATAGGAAATACTGTAGTACACAATATTTTCTATAGGAAATACTGTAGTACACAATATTTTCTATAGGAAATACTGTAGTACACAATATTTTCTATAGGAAATACTGTAGTACACAATATTTTCTATAGGAAATACTGTAGTACACAATATTTTCTATAGGAAATACTGTAGTACACAATATTTTCTATAGGAAATACTGTAGTACACAATATTTTCTATAGGAAATACTGTAGTACAAAATATTTTCTATAGGAAATACTGTAGTACACAATATTTTCTATAGGAAATACTGTAGTACACAATATTTTCTATAGGAAATACTGTAGTACACAAAATTTTCTATAGGAAATACTGTAGTACACAATATTTTCTATAGGAAATACTGTAGTACACAAAATTTTCTATAGAAAATACTATAGTACACAATATTTTCTATAGGAAATACTATAGTACACAATATTTTCTATAGGAAATACTATAGTACACAATATTTTCTATAGGAAATACTATAGTACACAATATTTTCTATAGGAAATACTGTAGTACACAATATTTTCTATAGGAAATACTATAGTACACAATATTTTCTATAGGAAATACTATAGTACACTATATTTTCTATAGGAAATACTATAGTACACAATATTTTCTATAGGAAATACTATAGTACACAATATTTTGTACAGGAAATACTGTAGTACACAATATTTTCTATAGGAAATACTGTAGTACACAATTTTCTATAGGAAATACTGTAGTACACAATATTTTCTATAGGAAATACTGTATTACACAATATTTTCTATAGGAAATACTGTAGTACACAATATTTTCTATAGGAAATAATGTAGTACACAATATTTTCTATAGGAAATACTGTAGTGCACAATATTTTCTATAGGAAATACTGTAGTACACAATATTTTCTATAGGAAATACTGTAGTACACAATATTTTCTATAGGAAATAATGTAGTACACAATATTTTCTATAGGAAATACTGTAGTGCACAATATTTTCTATAGGAAATACTGTATTGCACAATATTTTCTATAGGAAATACTGTAGTGCACAATATTTTCTATAGGAAATACTGTAGTGCACAATATTTTCTATAGGAAATACTGTAGTGCACAATATTTTCTATAGGAAATACTGTAGTACACAATATTTTCTATAGGAAATACTGTAGTACACAATATTTTCTATAGGAAATACTGTAGTACACAATATTTTCTATAGGAAATACTGTAGTACACAATATTTTCTATAGGAAATACTGTAGTACACAATATTTTCTATAGGAAATACTGTAGTACACAATATTTTCTATAGGAAATACTGTAGTACACAATATTTTCTATAGGAAATACTGTAGTAAACAAAATTGTCTATAGGAAATACTATAGTACACTATATTTTCTATAGGAAATACTGTAGTACACAAAATTTTCTATACGAAATACTATAGTACACAATATTTTCTATAGGAAATACTATAGTACACAATATTTTCTATAGGAAATACTATAGTACACAATATTTTCTATAGGAAATACTATAGTACACAATATTTTCTATAGGAAATACTATAGTACACAATATTTTCTATAGGAAATACTATAGTACACAATATTTTCTATAGGAAATACTGTAGTACACAATATTTTCTATAGGAAATACTGTAGTACACAATATTTTCTATAGGAAATACTGTAGTACACAATATTTTCTATAGGAAATACTGTAGTACACAATATTTTCTATAGGAAATACTGTAGTACACAATATTTTCTATAGGAAATACTGTAGTACACAATATTTTCTATAGGAAATACTGTAGTACACAATATTTTCTATAGGAAATACTGTAGTACACAATATTTTCTATAGGAAATACTATAGTACACAATATTTTCTACAGGAAATACTGTAGTACACAATATTTTCTATAGGAAATACTGTAGTACACAATATTTTCTATAGGAAATACTGTAGTACACAATATTTTCTATAGGAAATACTGTAGTACACAATATTTTCTATAGGAAATACTGTAGTACAAAATATTTTCTATAGGAAATACTGTAGTACAAAATATTTTCTATAGGAAATACTGTAGTACAAAATATTTTCTATAGGAAATACTGTAGTACACAATATTTTCTATAGGAAATACTGTAGTACACAATATTTTCTATAGGAAATACTGTAGTACACAATATTTTCTATAGGAAATACTGTAGTACACAATATTTTCTATAGGAAATACTGTAGTCCACAATATTTTCTATAGGAAATACTGTAGTACACAATATTTTCTATAGGAAATACTGTAGTACACAATATTTTCTATAGGAAATACTGTAGTACACAATATTTTCTATAGGAAATACTGTAGTACACAATATTTTCTATAGGAAATACTGTAGTACACAATATTTTCTATAGGAAATACTGTAGTACACAATATTTTCTATAGGAAATACTGTAGTACACAATATTTTCTATAGGAAATACTGTAGTACACAATATTTTCTATAGGAAATACTGTAGTACACAATATTTTCTATAGGAAATACTGTAGTACACAATATTTTCTATAGGAAATACTGTAGTACACAATATTTTCTATAGGAAATACTATAGTGCACAATATTTTCTATAGGAAATACTGTAGTACACAATATTTTCTATAGGAAATACTATGGTACACAATATTTTCTACAGGAAATACTGTAGTACACAATATTTTCTATAGGAAATACTGTAGTACACAATATTTTCTATAGGAAATACTGTAGTACAAAATATTTTCTATAGGAAATACTGTAGTACACAATATTTTCTATAGGAAATACTGTAGTACACAATATTTTCTATAGGAAATACTGTAGTACACAATATTTTCTATAGGAAATACTGTAGTACACAAAATTTTCTATAGGAAATACTGTAGTACACAATATTTTCTATAGGAAATACTGTAGTACACAAAATTTTCTATAGAAAATACTATAGTACACAATATTTTCTTTAGGAAATACTATAGTACACAATATTTTCTATAGGAAATACTATAGTACACAATATTTTCTATAGGAAATACTATAGTACACAATATTTTCTATAGGAAATACTGTAGTACACAATATTTTCTATAGGAAATACTATAGTACACAATATTGTCTATAGGAAATACTATAGTACACTATATTTTCTATAGGAAATACTATAGTACACAATATTTTGTACAGGAAATACTGTAGTACACAATATTTTCTATAGGAAATACTGTAGTACACAATTTTCTATAGGAAATACTGTAGTACACAATATTGTCTATAGGAAATACTGTATTACACAATATTTTCTATAGGAAATACTGTAGTACACAATATTTTCTATAGGAAATAATGTAGTACACAATATTTTCTATAGGAAATACTGTAGTGCACAATATTTTCTATAGGAAATACTGTAGTACACAATATTTTCTATAGGAAATACTGTAGTACACAATATTTTCTATAGGAAATAATGTAGTACACAATATTTTCTATAGGAAATACTGTAGTGCACAATATTTTCTATAGGAAATACTCTATTGCACAATATTTTCTATAGGAAATACTGTAGTGCACAATATTTTCTATAGGAAATACTGTAGTGCACAATATTTTCTATAGGAAATACTGTAGTGCACAATATTTTCTATAGGAAATACTGTAGTACACAATATTTTCTATAGGAAATACTGTAGTACACAATATTTTCTATAGGAAATACTGTAGTACACAATATTTTCTATAGGAAATACTGTAGTACACAATATTTTCTATAGGAAATACTGTAGTACACAATATTTTCTATAGGAAATACTGTAGTACACAATATTTTCTATAGGAAATACTGTAGTAAACAAAATTGTCTATAGGAAATACTATAGTACACTATATTTTCTATAGGAAATACTGTAGTACACAAAATTTTCTATACGAAATACTATAGTACACAATATTTTCTATAGGAAATATTATAGTACACAATATTTTCTATAGGAAATACTATAGTACACAATATTTTCTATAGGAAATACTGTAGTACACAATATTTTCTATAGGAAATACTATAGTACACAATATTTTCTATAGGAAATACTGTAGTACACAATATTTTCTATAGGAAATACTGTAGTACACAATATTTTCTATAGGAAATACTGTAGTACACAATATTTTCTATAGGAAATACTGTAGTACACAATATTTTCTATAGGAAATACTGTAGTACACAATATTTTCTATAGGAAATACTGTAGTACACAATATTTTCTATAGGAAATACTGTAGTACACAATATTTTCTATAGGAAATACTGTAGTACACAATATTTTCTATAGGAAATACTATAGTACACAATATTTTCTACAGGAAATACTGTAGTACACAATATTTTCTATAGGAAATACTGTAGTACACAATATTTTCTATAGGAAATACTGTAGTACACAATATTTTCTATAGGAAATACTGTAGTACACAATATTTTCTATAGGAAATACTGTAGTACACAATATTTTCTATAGGAAATACTGTAGTACACAATATTTTCTATAGGAAATACTGTAGTACACAATATTTTCTATAGGAAATACTGTAGTACAAAATATTTTCTATAGGAAATACTGTAGTACACAATATTTTCTATAGGAAATACTGTAGTACACAATATTTTCTATAGGAAATACTGTAGTACACAATATTTTCTATAGGAAATACTGTAGTACACAATATTTTCTATAGGAAATACTGTAGTACACAATATTTTCTATAGGAAATACTGTAGTACACAATATTTTCTATAGGAAATACTGTAGTACACAATATTTTCTATAGGAAATACTGTAGTACACAATATTTTCTATAGGAAATACTGTAGTACACAATATTTTCTATAGGAAATACTGTAGTACACAATATTTTCTATAGGAAATACTGTAGTACACAATATTTTCTATAGGAAATACTGTAGTACACAATATTTTCTATAAGAAATACTGTAGTACACAATATTTTCTATAGGAAATACTGTAGTACACAATATTTTCTATAGGAAATACTGTAGTACACAATATTTTCTATAGGAAATACTGTAGTACACAATATTTTCTATAGGAAATACTGTAGTACACAATATTTTCTATAGGAAATACTGTAGTACACAATATTTTCTATAGGAAATACTGTAGTACACAATATTTTCTATAGGAAATACTGTAGTACACAATATTTTCTATAGGAAATACTGTAGTACACAATATTTTCTATAGGAAATACTATAGTACACAATATTTTCTATAGGAAACACTGTAGTACAGAATATTTTCTATAGGAAATACTATAGTACACAATATTTTCTATGGGAAATACTGTAGTACAGAATATTTTCTATAGGAAATACTATAGTACACAATATTTTCTATAGGAAATACTGTAGTACACAATATTTTCTATAGGAAATACTGTAGTACACAAAATTTTCTATAGGAAATACTATAGTACACAATATTTTCTATAGGAAATACTGTAGTACACAATATTTTCTATAGGAAATACTGCAGTACAGAATATTTTCTATAGGAAATACTGTAGTACACAATATTTTCTATAGGAAATACTGTAGTACACAATATTTTCTATAGGAAATACTGTAGTACACAAAATTTTCTATAGGAAATACTATAGTACACAAAATTTTCTATAGGAAATACTATAGTACACAATATTTTCTATAGGAAATACTGTAGTACACAATATTTTCTATAGGAAATACTGCAGTACAGAATATTTTCTATAGGAAATACTGTAGTACACAATATTTTCTATAGGAAATACTGTAGTACACAATATTTTCTATAGGAAATACTGTAGTACACAATATTTTTTATAGGAAATACTGTAGTACACAATATTTTCTATAGGAAATACTGTAGTACACAATATTTTCTATAGGAACTACTGTAGTACACAATATTTTCTATAGGAAATACTGTAGTACACAAAATTTTCTATAGGAAATACTATAGTACACAATATTTTCTATAGGAAATACTGTAGTACACAAAATTTTCTATAGGAAATACTATAGTACACAATATTTTCTATAGGAAATACTATAGTACACAATATTTTCTATAGGAAATACTATAGTACACAATATTTTCTATAGGAAATACTATAGTGCACAATATTTTCTATAGGAAATACTGTAGTACACAATATTTTCTATAGGAAATACTATAGTACACAATATTTTCTATAGGAAATACTATAGTACACAATATTTTCTATAGGAAATACTATAGTACACAATATTTTCTATAGGAAATACTATGGTACACAATATTTTCTATAGGAAATACTATGGTACACAATATTTTCTACAGGAAATACTGTAGTACACAATATTTTCTATAGGAAATACTGTAGTACACAATATTTTCTATAGGAAATACTGTAGTACACAATATTTTCTATAGGAAATACTGTAGTACACAATATTTTCTATAGGAAATACTGTAGTACACAATATTTTCTATAGGAAATACTGTAGTACACCATATTTTCTATAGGAAATACTGTAGTACACCATATTTTCTATAGGAAATACTGTAGTACACAATATTTTCTATAGGAAATACTGTAGTACACAATATTTTCTATAGGAAATACTGTAGTACACAATATTTTCTATAGGAAATACTGTAGTACACAATATTTTCTATAGGAAATACTGTAGTACACAATATTTTCTATAGGAAATACTGTAGTACACAATATTTTCTATAGGAAATACTGTAGTACACAATATTTTCTATAGGAAATACTGTAGTACACAATATTTTCTATAGGAAATACTGTAGTACACAATATTTTCTATAGGAAATACTGTAGTACACAATATTTTCTATAGGAAATACTGTAGTACACAATATTTTCTATAGGAAATACTGTAGTACACAATATTTTCTATAGGAAATACTGTAGTACACAATATTTTCTATAGGAAATACTGTAGTACACAATATTTTCTATAGGAAATACTATAGTACACAATATTTTCTATGGGAAATACTGTAGTACAGAATATTTTCTATAGGAAATACTATAGTACACAATATTTTCTATAGGAAATACTGTAGTACACAAAATTTTCTATAGGAAATACTGTAGTACACAAAATTTTCTATAGGAAATACTATAGTACACAAAATTTTCTATAGGAAATACTATAGTACACAATATTTTCTATAGGAAATACTGTAGTACACAATATTTTCTATAGGAAATACTGCAGTACAGAATATTTTCTATAGGAAATACTGTAGTACACAATATTTTCTATAGGAAATACTGTAGTACACAATATTTTCTATAGGAAATACTGTAGTACACAATATTTTTTATAGGAAATACTGTAGTACACAATATTTTCTATAGGAAATACTGTAGTACACAATATTTTCTATAGGAACTACTGTAGTACACAATATTTTCTATAGGAAATACTGTAGTACACAAAATTTTCTATAGGAAATACTATAGTACACAATATTTTCTATAGGAAATACTGTAGTAAACAAAATTTTCTATAGGAAATACTATAGTACACAATATTTTCTATAGGAAATACTATAGTACACAATATTTTCTATAGGAAATACTATAGTACACAATATTTTCTATAGGAAATACTATAGTACACAATATTTTCTATAGGAAATACTATAGTGCACAATATTTTCTATAGGAAATACTGTAGTACACAATATTTTCTATAGGAAATACTATAGTACACAATATTTTCTATAGGAAATACTATAGTACACAATATTTTCTATAGGAAATACTGTAGTACACAATATTTTCTATAGGAAATACTGTAGTACACAATATTTTCTATAGGAAATACTGTAGTACACAATATTTTCTATAGGAAATACTGTAGTACACAATATTTTCTATAGGAAATACTGTAGTACACCATATTTTCTATAGGAAATACTGTAGTACACCATATTTTCTATAGGAAATACTGTAGTACACAATATTTTCTATAGGAAATACTGTAGTACACAATATTTTCTATAGGAAATACTGTAGTACACAATATTTTCTATAGGAAATACTGTAGTACACAATATTTTCTATAGGAAATACTGTAGTACACAATATTTTCTATAGGAAATACTGTAGTACACAATATTTTCTATAGGAAATACTGTAGTACACAATATTTTCTATAGGAAATACTGTAGTACACAATATTTTCTATAGGAAATACTGTAGTACACAATATTTTCTATTGGAAATACTGTAGTACACAATATTTTCTATAGGAAATACTGTAGTACACAATATTTTCTATAGGAAATACTGTAGTACACAATATTTTCTATAGGAAATACTGTAGTACACAATATTTTCTATAGGAAATACTGTAGTACACAATATTTTCTATAGGAAATACTATAGTACACAATATTTTCTATGGGAAATACTGTAGTACACAATATTTTCTATAGGAAATACTATAGTACACAATATTTTCTATAGGAAATACTGTAGTACACAATATTTTCTATAGGAAATACTGTAGTACACAAAATTTTCTATAGGAAATACTATAGTACACAAAATTTTCTATAGGAAATACTATAGTACACAATATTTTCTATAGGAAATACTGTAGTACACAATATTTTCTATAGGAAATACTGCAGTACAGAATATTTTCTATAGGAAATACTGTAGTACACAATATTTTCTATAGGAAATACTGTAGTACACAATATTTTCTATAGGAAATACTGTAGTACACAATATTTTTTATAGGAAATACTGTAGTACACAATATTTTCTATAGGAAATACTGTAGTACACAATATTTTCTATAGGAACTACTGTAGTACACAATATTTTCTATAGGAAATACTGTAGTACACAAAATTTTCTATAGGAAATACTATAGTACACAATATTTTCTATAGGAAATACTGTAGTAAACAAAATTTTCTATAGGAAATACTATAGTACACAATATTTTCTATAGGAAATACTATAGTACACAATATTTTCTATAGGAAATACTATAGTACACAATATTTTCTATAGGAAATACTATAGTGCACAATATTTTCTATAGGAAATACTGTAGTACACAATATTTTCTATAGGAAATACTATAGTACACAATATTTTCTATAGGAAATACTATAGTACACAATATTTTCTATAGGAAATACTATGGTACACAATATTTTCTACAGGAAATACTGTAGTACACAATATTTTCTATAGGAAATACTGTAGTACACAATATTTTCTATAGGAAATACTGTAGTACACAATATTTTCTATAGGAAATACTGTAGTACACAATATTTTCTATAGGAAATACTGTAGTACACCATATTTTCTATAGGAAATACTGTAGTACACAATATTTTCTATAGGAAATACTGTAGTACACCATATTTTCTATAGGAAATACTGTAGTACACAATATTTTCTATAGGAAATACTGTAGTACACCATATTTTCTATAGGAAATACTGTAGTACACAATATTTTCTATAGGAAATACTGTAGTACACAATATTTTCTATAGGAAATACTGTAGTACACAATATTTTCTATAGGAAATACTGTAGTACACAATATTTTCTATAGGAAATACTGTAGTATACAATATTTTCTATAGGAAATACTGTAGTACACAATATTTTCTATAGGAAATACTGTAGTACACAATATTTTCTATAGGAAATACTGTAGTACACAATATTTTCTATACGAAATACTGTAGTACACAATATTTTCTATAGGAAATACTGTAGTACACAATATTTTCTATAGGAAATACTGTAGTACACAATATTTTCTATAGGAAATACTGTAGTACACAATATTTTCTATAGGAAATACTGTAGTACACAATATTTTCTATAGGAAATACTGTAGTACACAATATTTTCTATAGGAAATACTGTAGTACACAATATTTTCTATAGGAAATACTGTAGTACACAATATTTTCTATAGGAAATACTGTAGTACACAATATTTTCTATAGGAAATACTGTAGTACACAATATTTTCTATAGGAAATACTGTAGTACACAATATTTTCTATAGGAAATACTGTAGTACACAATATTTTCTATAGGAAATACTGTAGTACACAATATTTTCTATAGGAAATACTGTAGTACACAATATTTTCTATAGGAAATACTGTAGTACACAATATTTTCTATAGGAAATACTGTAGTACACAATATTTTCTATAGGAAATACTGTAGTACACAATATTTTCTATAGGAAATACTGTAGTACACAATATTTTCTATAGGAAATACTGTAGTACACAATATTTTCTATGGGAAATACTGTAGTACAGAATATTTTCTATAGGAAATACTGTAGTACAGAATATTTTCTATAGGAAATACTGTAGTACACAATATTTTCTATAGGAAATACTGTAGTACACAATATTTTCTATAGGAAATAATGTAGTACAGAATATTTTCTATAGGAAATACTGTAGTACACAATATTTTCTATAGGAAATACTGTAGTACAGAATATTTTCTATAGGAAGTACTGTAGTACAGAATATTTTCTATAGGAAATACTGTAGTACACAATATTTTCTATAGGAAATACTGTAGTACACAATATTTTCTATAGGAAATACTGTAGTACACAATATTTTCTATAGGAAATACTGTAGTACACAATATTTTCTATATGAAATACTGTAGGACACAATATTTTCTATAGGAAATACTGTAGTACACAATATTTTCTATAGGAAATACTGTAGTACACAATATTTTCTATAGGAAATACTGTAGTACACAATATTTTCTATAGGAAATACTGCAGTACACAAAATTTTCTATAGGAAATACTATAGTACACAATATTTTCTATAGGAAATACTATAGTACACAATATTTTCTATAGGAAATACTATAGTACACAATATTTTCTATAGGAAATACTGTAGTACACAATATTTTCTATAGGAAATACTGTAGTACACAATATTTTCTATAGGAAATACTATAGTACACAATATTTTCTATAGGAAATACTGTAGTACACAATATTTTCTATAGGAAATACTGCAGTACAGAATATTTTCTATAGGAAATACTGTAGTACACAATATTTTCTATAGGAAATACTGTAGTACACAATATTTTCTATAGGAAATACTGTAGTACACAATATTTTCTATAGGAAATACTGTAGTACACAATATTTTTTATAGGAAATACTGTAGTACACAATATTTTCTATAGGAAATACTGTAGTACACAATATTTTCTATAGGAAATACTGTAGTACACAATATTTTCTATAGGAAATACTATAGTACACAATATTTTCTATGGGAAATACTGTAGTACACAATATTTTCTATAGGAAATACTATAGTACACAATATTTTCTATAGGAAATACTGTAGTACACAATATTTTCTATAGGAAATACTGTAGTACACAAAATTTTCTATAGGAAATACTATAGTACACAAAATTTTCTATAGGAAATACTATAGTACACAATATTTTCTATAGGAAATACTGTAGTACACAATATTTTCTATAGGAAATACTGCAGTACAGAATATTTTCTATAGGAAATACTGTAGTACACAATATTTTCTATAGGAAATACTGTAGTACACAATATTTTCTATAGGAAATACTGTAGTACACAATATTTTTTATAGGAAATACTGTAGTACACAATATTTTCTATAGGAAATACTGTAGTACACAATATTTTCTATAGGAACTACTGTAGTACACAATATTTTCTATAGGAAATACTGTAGTACACAAAATTTTCTATAGGAAATACTATAGTACACAATATTTTCTATAGGAAATACTGTAGTAAACAAAATTTTCTATAGGAAATACTATAGTACACAATATTTTCTATAGGAAATACTATAGTACACAATATTTTCTATAGGAAATACTATAGTACACAATATTTTCTATAGGAAATACTATAGTGCACAATATTTTCTATAGGAAATACTGTAGTACACAATATTTTCTATAGGAAATACTATAGTACACAATATTTTCTATAGGAAATACTATAGTACACAATATTTTCTATAGGAAATACTATGGTACACAATATTTTCTACAGGAAATACTGTAGTACACAATATTTTCTATAGGAAATACTGTAGTACACAATATTTTCTATAGGAAATACTGTAGTACACAATATTTTCTATAGGAAATACTGTAGTACACAATATTTTCTATAGGAAATACTGTAGTACACCATATTTTCTATAGGAAATACTGTAGTACACAATATTTTCTATAGGAAATACTGTAGTACACCATATTTTCTATAGGAAATACTGTAGTACACAATATTTTCTATAGGAAATACTGTAGTACACCATATTTTCTATAGGAAATACTGTAGTACACAATATTTTCTATAGGAAATACTGTAGTACACAATATTTTCTATAGGAAATACTGTAGTACACAATATTTTCTATAGGAAATACTGTAGTACACAATATTTTCTATAGGAAATACTGTAGTATACAATATTTTCTATACGAAATATTTTCTATAGGAAATACTGTAGTACACAATATTTTCTATAGGAAATACTGTAGTACACAATATTTTCTATAGGAAATACTGTAGTACACAATATTTTCTATAGGAAATACTGTAGTACACAATATTTTCTATAGGAAATACTGTAGTACACAATATTTTCTATAGGAAATACTGTAGTACACAATATTTTCTATAGGAAATACTGTAGTACACAATATTTTCTATAGGAAATACTGTAGTACACAATATTTTCTATAGGAAATACTGTAGTACACAATATTTTCTATAGGAAATACTGTAGTACACAATATTTTCTATAGGAAATACTGTAGTACACAATATTTTCTATAGGAAATACTGTAGTACACAATATTTTCTATAGGAAATACTGTAGTACACAATATTTTCTATAGGAAATACTGTAGTACACAATATTTTCTATAGGAAATACTGTAGTACACAATATTTTCTATAGGAAATACTGTAGTACACAATATTTTCTATAGGAAATACTGTAGTACACAATATTTTCTATAGGAAATACTGTAGTACACAATATTTTCTATAGGAAATACTGTAGTACACAATATTTTCTATAGGAAATACTGTAGTACACAATATTTTCTATAGGAAATACTGTAGTACACAATATTTTCTACGGGAAATACTGTAGTACAGAATATTTTCTATAGGAAATACTGTAGTACAGAATATTTTCTATAGGAAATACTGTAGTACACAATATTTTCTATAGGAAATACTGTAGTACACAATATTTTCTATAGGAAATAATGTAGTACAGAATATTTTCTATAGGAAATACTGTAGTACACAATATTTTCTATAGGAAATACTGTAGTACAGAATATTTTCTATAGGAAGTACTGTAGTACAGAATATTTTCTATAGGAAATACTGTAGTACACAATATTTTCTATAGGAAATACTGTAGTACACAATATTTTCTATAGGAAATACTGTAGTACACAATATTTTCTATAGGAAATACTGTAGTACACAATATTTTCTATATGAAATACTGTAGGACACAATATTTTCTATAGGAAATACTGTAGTACACAATATTTTCTATAGGAAATACTGTAGTACACAATATTTTCTATAGGAAATACTGTAGTACACAATATTTTCTATAGGAAATACTGCAGTACACAAAATTTTCTATAGGAAATACTATAGTACACAATATTTTCTATAGGAAATACTATAGTACACAATATTTTCTATAGGAAATACTATAGTACACAATATTTTCTATAGGAAATACTGTAGTACACAATATTTTCTATAGGAAATACTGTAGTACACAATATTTTCTATAGGAAATACTATAGTACACAATATTTTCTATAGGAAATACTGTAGTACACAATATTTTCTATAGGAAATACTGCAGTACAGAATATTTTCTATAGGAAATACTGTAGTACACAATATTTTCTATAGGAAATACTGTAGTACACAATATTTTCTATAGGAAATACTGTAGTACACAATATTTTCTATAGGAAATACTGTAGTACACAATATTTTTTATAGGAAATACTGTAGTACACAATATTTTCTATAGGAAATACTGTAGTACACAATATTTTCTATAGGAACTACTGTAGTACACAATATTTTCTATAGGAAATACTGTAGTACACAAAATTTTCTATAGGAAATACTATAGTACACAATATTTTCTATAGGAAATACTGTAGTACACAAAATTTTCTATAGGAAATACTATAGTACACAATATTTTCTATAGGAAATACTATAGTACACAATATTTTCTATAGGAAATACTATAGTACACAATATTTTCTATAGGAAATACTATAGTGCACAATATTTTCTATAGGAAATACTGTAGTACACAATATTTTCTATAGGAAATACTATAGTACACAATATTTTCTATAGGAAATACTATGGTACACAATATTTTCTACAGGAAATACTGTAGTACACAATATTTTCTATAGGAAATACTGTAGTACACAATATTTTCTATAGGAAATACTGTAGTACACAATATTTTCTATAGGAAATACTGTAGTACACAATATTTTCTATAGAAAATACTGTAGTACACAATATTTTCTATAGGAAATACTGTAGTACACAATATTTTCTATAGCAAATACTGTAGTACACAATATTTTCTATAGGAAATACTGTAGTACACAATATTTTCTATAGGAAATACTGTAGTACACAATATTTTCTATAGGAAATACTGTAGTACACAATATTTTCTATAGGAAATACTGTAGTACACAATATTTTCTATAGGAAATACTGTAGTACACAATATTTTCTATATGAAATACTGTAGTACACAATATTTTCTATAGGAAATACTGTAGTACACAATATTTTCTATAGGAAATACTGTAGTACACAATATTTTCTATAGGAAATACTGTAGTACACAATATTTTCTATAGGAAATACTGTAGTACACAATATTTTCTATAGGCAATACTGTAGTACACAATATTTTCTATAGGCAATACTGTAGTACAGAATATTTTCTATAGGAAGTACTGTAGTACAGAATATTTTCTATAGGAAATACTGTAGTACAGAATATTTTCTATAGGAAACACTGTAGTACAGAATATTTTCTATAGGAAATACTATAGTACAGAATATTTTCTATAGGAAATACTATAGTACAGAATATTTTCTATAGGAAATACTGTAGTACAGAATATTTTCTATAGGAAATACTGTAGTACACAATATTTTCTATAGGAAATACTGTAGTACACAATATTTTCTATAGGAAATACTGTAGTACACAATATTTTCTATAGGAAATACTGTAGTACAGAATATTTTCTATAGGAAATACTGTAGTACACAATATTTTCTATAGGCAATACTGTAGTACAGAATATTTTCTATAGGAAGTACTGTAGTACAGAATATTTTCTATAGGAAATACTGTAGTACACAATATTTTCTATAGGAAATACTGTAGTACACAATATTTTCTATAGGAAATACTGTAGTACACAATATTTTCTATAGGAAATACTGTAGGACACAATATTTTCTATAGGAAATACTGTAGTACACAATATTTTCTATAGAAAATACTGTAGTACACAATATTTTCTATAGGAAATACTGTAGTACACAATATTTTCTATAGGAAATACTGTAGTACACAAAATTTTCTATAGGAAATACTATAGTACACAATATTTTCTATAGGAAATACTATAGTACACAATATTTTCTATAGGAAATACTATAGTACACAATATTTTCTATAGGAAATACTATAGTACACAATATTTTCTATAGGAAATACTATAGTACACAATATTTTCTATAGGAAATACTATAGTACACAATATTTTCTATAGGAAATACTATAGTACAAAATATTTTCTATAGGAAATACTATAGTACACAATATTTTCGATAGCAAATACTGTAGTACACAATATTTTCTATAGGAAATACTGTAGTACACAATATTTTCTATAGGAAATACTATAGTACACAATATTTTCTATAGGAAATACTGTAGTACACAATATTTTCTATAGGAAATACTGTAGTACAGAATATTTTCTATAGGAAATACTGTAGTACACAATATTTTCTATAGGAAATACTGTAGTACACAATATTTTCTATAGGAAATACTGTAGTACACAATATTTTCTATAGGAAATACTGTAGTACACAATATTTTCTATAGGAAATACTGTAGTACACAATATTTTCTATAGGAAATACTGTAGTACACAATATTTTCTATAGGAAATACTGTAGTACACAATATTTTCTATAGGAAATACTGTAGTACACAAAATTTTCTATAGGAAATACTATAGTACACAATATTTTCTATAGGAAATACTGTAGTACACAAAATTTTCTATAGGAAATACTATAGTACACAATATTTTCTATAGGAAATACTATAGTGCACAATATTTTCTATAGGAAATACTGTAGTACACAATATTTTCTATAGGAAATACTATAGTACACAATATTTTCTATAGGAAATACTGTAGTACACAATATTTTCTATAGGAAATACTGTAGTACACAATATTTTCTATAGGAAATACTGTAGTACACAATATTTTCTATAGGAAATACTGTAGTACACAATATTTTCTATAGGAAATACTGTAGTACACAATATTTTCTATAGGAAATACTGTAGTACACAATATTTTCTATAGGAAATACTGTAGTACACAATATTTTCTATAGGAAATACTGTAGTACACAATATTTTCTATAGGAAATACTGTAGTACACAATATTTTCTATAGGAAATACTGTAGTACACAATATTTTCTATAGGAAATACTGTAGTACACAATATTTTCTATAGGAAATACTGTAGTACACAATATTTTCTATAGGAAATACTGTAGTACACAATATTTTCTATAGGAAATACTGTAGTACACAATATTTTCTATAGGAAATACTGTAGTACACAATATTTTCTATAGGAAATACTGTAGTACACAATATTTTCTATAGGAAATACTGTAGTACACAATATTTTCTATAGGAAATACTGTAGTACACAATATTTTCTATAGGAAATACTGTAGTACACAATATTTTCTATAGGAAATACTGTAGTACACAATATTTTCTATAGGAAATACTATAGTACAGAATATTTTCTATGGGAAATACTGTAGTACAGAATATTTTCTATAGGAAATACTGTAGTACAGAATATTTTCTATAGGAAATACTGTAGTACACAATATTTTCTATAGGAAATACTGTAGTACACAATATTTTCTATAGGAAATACTGTAGTACAGAATATTTTCTATAGGAAATACTGTAGTACACAATATTTTCTATAGGAAATACTGTAGTACACAATATTTTCTATAGGAAGTACTGTAGTACAGAATATTTTCTATAGGAAATACTGTAGTACACAATATTTTCTATAGGAAATACTGTAGTACACAATATTTTCTATAGGAAATACTGTAGTACACAATATTTTCTATAGGAAATACTGTAGGACACAATATTTTCTATAGGAAATACTGTAGTACACAATATTTTCTATAGGAAATACTGTAGTACACAATATTTTCTATAGGAAATACTGTAGTACACAATATTTTCTATAGGAAATACTGCAGTACACAAAATTTTCTATAGGAAATACTATAGTACACAATATTTTCTATAGGAAATACTATAGTACACAATATTTTCTATAGGAAATACTATAGTACACAATATTTTCTATAGGAAATACTATAGTACACAATATTTTCTATAGGAAATACTATAGTACACAATATTTTCTATAGGAAATACTATAGTACACAATATTTTCTATAGGAAATACTGTAGTACACAATATTTTCTATAGGAAATACTGTAGTACACAAAATTTTCTATAGGAAATACTATAGTACACAATATTTTCTAAAGGAAATACTGTAGTACACAATATTTTCTATAGGAAATACTGCAGTACAGAATATTTTATATAGGAAATACTGTAGTACACAATATTTTCTATAGGAAATACTGTAGTACACAATATTTTCTATAGGAAATACTGTAGTACACAATATTTTTTATAGGAAATACTGTAGTACACAATATTTTCTATAGGAAATACTGTAGTACACAATATTTTCTATAGGAACTACTGTAGTACACAATATTTTCTATAGGAAATACTGTAGTACACAAAATTTTCTATAGGAATTACTATAGTACACAATATTTTCTATAGGAAATACTGTAGTACACAAAATTTTCTATAGGAAATACTATAGTACACAATATTTTCTATAGGAAATACTATAGTACACAATATTTTCTATAGGAAATACTATAGTACACAATATTTTCTATAGGAAATACTATAGTGCACAATATTTTCTATAGGAAATACTGTAGTACACAATATTTTCTATAGGAAATACTATAGTACACAATATTTTCTATAGGAAATACTATGGTACACAATATTTTCTACAGGAAATACTGTAGTACACAATATTTTCTATAGGAAATACTGTAGTACACAATATTTTCTATAGGAAAAACTGTAGTACACAATATTTTCTATAGGAAATACTGTAGTACACAATATTTTCTATAGGAAATACTGTAGTACACCATATTTTCTATAGGTAATACTGTAGTACACCATATTTTCTATAGGAAATACTGTAGTACACAATATTTTCTATAGGAAATACTGTAGTACACAATATTTTCTATAGGAAATACTGTAGTACACAATATTTTCTATAGGAAATACTGTAGTACACAATATTTTCTATAGGAAATACTGTAGTACACAATATTTTCTATAGGAAATACTGTAGTACACAATATTTTCTATAGGAAATACTGTAGTACACAATATTTTCTATAGGAAATACTGTAGTACACAATATTTCCTATAGGAAATACTGTAGTACACAATATTTTCTATAGGAAATACTGTAGTACACAATATTTTCTATAGGAAATACTGTAGTACACAATATTTTCTATTGGAAATACTGTAGTACACAATATTTTCTATAGGAAATACTGTAGTACACAATATTTTCTATAGAAAATACTGTAGTACACAATATTTTCTATAGGAAATACTGTAGTACACAATATTTTCTATAGGAAATACTGTAGTACACAATATTTTCTATAGGAAATACTGTAGTACACAATATTTTCTATAGGAAATACTGTAGTACACAATATTTTCTATAGGAAATACTGTAGTACACAATATTTTCTATAGGAAATACTGTAGTACACAATATTTTCTATATGAAATACTGTAGTACACAATATTTTCTATATGAAATACTGTAGTACACAATATTTTCTATAGGAAATACTGTAGTACACAATATTTTCTATAGGAAATACTGTAGTACACAATATTTTCTATAGGAAATACTGTAGTACACAATATTTTCTATAGGAAATACTGTAGTACACAATATTTTCTATAGGAAATACTGTAGTACACAATATTTTCTATAGGAAATACTGTAGTACACAATATTTTCTATAGGAAATACTGTAGTACACAATATTTTCTATAGGAAATACTGTAGTGCACAATATTTTCTATAGGAAATACTGTAGTGCACAATATTTTCTATAGGAAATACTGTAGTACACAATATTTTCTATAGGAAATACTGTAGTACAGAATATTTTCTATAGGCAATACTGTAGTACACAATATTTTCTATAGGCAATACTGTAGTACAGAATATTTTCTATAGGAAGTACTGTAGTACAGAATATTTTCTATAGGAAATACTGTAGTACAGAATATTTTCTATAGGAAACACTGTAGTACAGAATATTTTCTATAGGAAATACTATAGTACAGAATATTTTCTATAGGAAATACTATAGTACAGAATATTTTCTATAGGAAATACTGTAGTACAGAATATTTTCTATAGGAAATACTGTAGTACACAATATTTTCTATAGGAAATACTGTAGTACACAATATTTTCTATAGGAAATACTGTAGTACACAATATTTTCTATAGGAAATACTGTAGTACAGAATATTTTCTATAGGAAATACTGTAGTACACAATATTTTCTATAGGCAATACTGTAGTACAGAATATTTTCTATAGGAAGTACTGTAGTACAGAATATTTTCTACAGGAAATACTGTAGTACACAATATTTTATATAGGAAATACTGTAGTACACAATATTTTCTATAGGAAATACTGTAGTACACAATATTTTCTATAGGAAATACTGTAGTACACAATATTTTCTATAGGAAATACTGTAGGACACAATATTTTCTATAGGAAATACTGTAGTACACAATATTTTCTATAGAAAATACTGTAGTACACAATATTTTCTATAGGAAATACTGTAGTACACAATATTTTCTATAGGAAATACTGTAGTACACAAAATTTTCTATAGGAAATACTATAGTACACAATATTTTCTATAGGAAATACTATAGTACACAATATTTTCTATAGGAAATACTATAGTACACAATATTTTCTATAGGAAATACTATAGTACACAATATTTTCTATAGGAAATACTATAGTACACAATATTTTCTATAGGAAATACTATAGTACACAATATTTTCTATAGGAAATACTATAGTACACAATATTTTCTATAGGAAATACTGTAGTACACAATATTTTCTATAGGAAATACTATAGTAGACAATATTTTCTATAGGAAATACTGTAGTACACAATATTTTCTATAGGAAATACTGCAGTACACAATATTTTCTATAGGAAATACTGTAGTACACAATATTTTCTATAGGAAATACTGTAGTACACAATATTTTCTATAGGAAATACTGTAGTACACAATATTTTCTATAGGAAATACTGTAGTACACAATATTTTCTATAGGAAATACTGTAGTACACAATATTTTCTATAGGAAATACTGTAGTACACAATATTTTCTATAGGAAATACTGTAGTACACAATATTTTCTATAGGAAATACTGTAGTACACAAAATTTTCTATAGGAAATACTATAGTACACAATATTTTCTATAGGAAATACTGTAGTACACAAAATTTTCTATAGGAAATACTATAGTACACAATATTTTCTATAGGAAATACTATAGTACACAATATTTTCTATAGGAAATACTATAGTACACAATATTTTCTATAGGAAATACTATAGTGCACAATATTTTCTATAGGAAATACTGTTGTACACAATATTTTCTATAGGAAATACTATAGTACACAATATTTTCTATAGGAAATACTATAGTACACAATATTTTCTATAGGAAATACTGCAGTACACAATATTTTCTATAGGAAATACTGTAGTACACAAAATTTTCTATAGGAAATACTATAGTACACAATATTTTCTATAGGAAATACTGTAGTACACAAAATTTTCTATAGGAAATACTATAGTACACAATATTTTCTATAGGAAATACTATAGTACACAATATTTTCTATAGGAAATACTATAGTACACAATATTTTCTATAGAAAATACTATAGTGCTCAATATTTTCTATAGGAAATACTGTAGTACACAATATTTTCTATAGGAAATACTATAGTACACAATATTTTCTATAGGAAATACTATGGTACACAATATTTTCTACAGGAAATACTGTAGTACACAATATTTTCTATAGGAAATACTGTAGTACACAATATTTTCTATAGGAAATACTGTAGTACACAATATTTTCTATAGGAAATACTGTAGTACACAATATTTTCTATAGGAAATACTGTAGTACACAATATTTTCTATAGGAAATACTGTAGTACACAATATTTTCTATAGGAAATACTGTAGTACACAATATTTTCTATAGGAAATACTGTAGTACACAATATTTTCTATAGGAAATACTGTAGTATACAATATTTTCTATAGGAAATACTGTAGTGCACAATATTTTCTATAGGAAATACTGTAGTGCACAATATTTTCTATAGGAAATACTGTAGTACACAATATTTTCTATAGGAAATACTGTAGTACAGAATATTTTCTATAGGCAATACTGTAGTACAGAATATTTTCTATAGGCAATACTGTAGTACACAATATTTTCTATAGGCAATACTGTAGTACACAATATTTTCTATAGGCAATACTGTAGTACAGAATATTTTCTATAGGAAGTACTGTAGTACAGAATATTTTCTATAGGAAATACTGTAGTACACAATATTTTCTATAGGAAATATTGTAGTACACAATATTTTCTATAGGAAATACTGTAGTACACAATATTTTCTATAGGAAATACTGTAGGACACAATATTTTCTATATTAAATACTGTAGTACACAATATTTTCTATAGGAAATACTGTAGTACACAATATTTTCTATAGGAAATACTGTAGTACACAATATTTTCTATAGGATATACTGTAGTACACAAAATTTTCTATAGGAAATACTATAGTACACAATATTTTCTATAGGAAATACTATAGTACACAATATTTTCTATAGGAAATACTATAGTACACAATATTTTCTATAGGAAATACTGTAGTAGACAATATTTTCTATAGGAAATACTGTAGTACACAATATTTTCTATAGGAAATACTATAGTACACAATATTTTCTATAGGAAATACTGTAGTACACAATATTTTCTAAAGGAAATACTGCAGTACAGAATATTTTCTATAGGAAATACTGTAGTACACAATATTTTCTATAGGAAATACTGTAGTACACAATATTTTCTATAGGAAATACTGTAGTACACAATATTTTCTATAGGAAATACTGTAGTACACAATATTTTCTATAGGAAATACTGTAGTACACAATATTTTCTATAGGAAATACTATAGTGCACAATATTTTCTATAGGAAATACTGTAGTACACAATATTTTCTATAGGAAATACTGTAGTACACAATATTTTCTATAGGAAATACTGTAGTACACAATATTTTCTATAGGAAATACTGTAGTACACAAAATTTTCTATAGGAAATACTGTAGTACACAATATTTTCTATAGGAAATACTGTAGTACACAATATTTTCTATAGGAAATACTGTAGTACACAATATTTTCTATAGGAAATACTGTAGTACACAATATTTTCTATAGGAAATACTGTAGTACACAAAATTTTCTATAGGAAATACTGTAGTACACAATATTTTCTATAGGAAATACTGTAGTACACAAAATTTTCTATAGGAAATACTATAGTACACAATATTTTCTATAGGAAATACTATAGTACACAATATTTTCTATAGGAAATACTATAGTACACAATATTTTCTATAGGAAATACTATAGTACACAATATTTTCTATAGGAAATACTATAGTACACAATATTTTCTACAGGAAATACTGTAGTGCACAATATTTTCTATAGGAAATACTATAGTACACAATATTTTCTATAGGAAATACTATAGTACACAATATTTTGTACAGGAAATACTGTAGTACACAATATTTTCTATAGGAAATACTGTAGTACACAATTTTCTATAGGAAATACTGTAGTACACAATATTTTCTATAGGAAATACTGTATTACACAATATTTTCTATAGGAAATACTGTAGTACACAATATTTTCTATAGGAAATAATGTAGTACACAATATTTTCTATAGGAAATACTGTAGTGCACAATATTTTCTATAGAAAATACTGTATTGCACAATATTTTCTATAGGAAATACTGTAGTGCACAATATTTTCTATAGGAAATACAGTAGTGCACAATATTTTCTATAGGAAATACTGTAGTGTACAATATTTTCTATAGGAAATACTGTAGTACACAATATTTTCTATAGGAAATACTGTAGTACACAATATTTTCTATAGGAAATACTGTAGTACACAATATTTTCTATAGGAAATACTGTAGTACACAATACTTTCTATAGGAAATACTGTAGTACACAATATTTTCTATAGGAAATACTGTAGTACACAATATTTTCTATAGGAAATACTGTAGTACACAATATTTTCTATAGGAAATACTGTAGTACACAAAATTTTCTATAGGAAATACTATAGTACACAATATTTTCTATAGGAAATACTATAGTACACAATATTTTCTATAGGAAGTACTGTAGTACAGAATATTTTCTATAGGAAATACTGTAGTACACAATATTTTCTATAGGAAATACTGTAGTACACAAAATTTTCTATAGGAAATACTATAGCACACAATATTTTCTATAGGCAATACTATAGTACACAATATTTTCTATAGGAAGTACTGTAGTACAGAATATTTTCTATAGGAAATACTGTAGTACACAATATTTTCTATAGGAAATACTATAGTACACAATATTTTCTATAGGAAATATTATAGTACACAATATTTTCTATAGGAAATACTATAGTACACAATATTTTCTATAGGAAATACTATAGTACACAATATTTTCTATAGGAAATACTATAGTACACAATATTTTCTATAGGAAATACTATAGTACACAATATTTTCTATAGGAAATACTATAGTACACAATATTTTCTATAGGAAATACTATAGTACACAATATTTTCTATAGGAAATACTATAGTACACTAAATTTTCTATAGGAAATACTATAGTACACAATATTTTCTATAGGAAATACTATAGTACACAATATTTTCTATAGGAAATACTATGGTACACAATATTTTCTACAGGAAATACTGTAGTACACAATATTTTCTATAGGAAACACTGTAGTACACAATATTTTCTATAGGAAATACTGTAGTACACAATATTTTCTATAGGAAATACTGTAGTACACAATATTTTCTATAGGAAATACTGTAGTACACAATATTTTCTATAGGAAATACTGTAGTACACAATATTTTCTATAGGAAATACTGTAGTACACAATATTTTCTATAGGAAATACTGTAGTACACAATATTTTCTATAGGAAATACTATAGTACACAATATTTTCTATAGGAAATACTATAGTACACAATATTTTCTATAGGAAATACTATAGTACACAATATTTTCTATAGGAAATACTATAGTACACAATATTTTCTATAGGAAATACTATAGTATACTATATTTTCTATAGGAAATACTATAGTACACAATATTTTCTATAGGAAATACTATAGTACACAATATTTTCTACAGGAAATACTGTAGTGCACAATATTTTCTATAGGAAATACTGTAGTACACAATATTTTCTATAGGAAATACTGTAGTACACAATATTTTCTATAGGAAATACTGTAGTACACAATATTTTCTATAGGCAATACTGTAGTACAGAATATTTTCTATAGGAAGTACTGTAGTACAGAATATTTTCTATAGGAAATACTGTAGTACACAATATTTTCTATAGGAAATACTGTAGTACACAATATTTTCTATAGGAAATACTGTAGTACACAATATTTTCTATAGGAAATACTGTAGTACACAATATTTTCTATAGGAAATACTGTAGGACACAATATTTTCTATAGGAAACACTGTAGCACACAATATTTTCTATAGGAAATACTGTAGTACACAATATTTTCTATAGGAAATACTGTAGTACACAATATTTTCTATAGGAAATACTGTAGTACACAATATTTTCTATAGGAAATACTGTAGTACACAAAATTTTCTATAGGAAATACTATAGTACACAATATTTTCTATAGGAAATACTATAGTACACAAAATTTTCTATAGGAAATACTATAGTACACAATATTTTCTATAGGAAATACTATAGTACACAATATTTTCTATAGGAAATACTATAGTACACAATATTTTCTATAGGAAATACTGTAGTACACAATATTTTCTATAGGAAATACTGTAGTACACAATATTTTCTATAGGAAATACTATAGTACACAATATTTTCTATAGGAAATACTGTAGTACACAATATTTTCTATAGGAAATACTGCAGTACAGAATATTTTCTATAGGAAATACTGTAGTACACAATATTTTCTATAGAAAATACTGTAGTACACAATATTTTCTATAGGAAATACTGTAGTACACAATATTTTCTATAAGAAATACTGTAGTACACAATATCTTCTATAGGAAATACTGTAGTACACAATATTTTCTATAGGAAATACTATAGTGCACAATATTTTCTATAGGAAATACTGTAGTACACAATATTTTCTATAGGAAATACTATAGAACACAATATTTTCTATAGGAAATACTATGGTACACAATATTTTCTACAGGAAATACTGTAGTACACAATATTTTCTATAGGAAATACTGTAGTACACAATATTTTCTATAGGAAATACTGTAGTACACAATATTTTCTATAGGAAATACTGTAGTACACAATATTTTCTATAGGAAATACTGTAGTACACAATATTTTCTATAGGAAATACTGTAGTACACAAATTTTTCTATAGGAAATACTGTAGTACACAATATTTTCTATAGGAAATACTGTAGTACACAAAATTTTCTATAGAAAATACTATAGTACACAATATTTTCTATAGGAAATACTATAGTACACAATATTTTCTATAGGAAATACTATAGTACACAATATTTTCTATAGGAAATACTATAGTACACAATATTTTCTATAGGAAATACTATAGTACACAATATTTTCTATAGGAAATACTATAGTACACAATATTTTCTATAGGAAATACTATAGTACACTATATTTTCTATAGGAAATACTATAGTACACAATATTTTCTATAGGAAATACTATAGTACACAATATTTTGTACAGGAAATACTGTAGTACACAATATTTTCTATAGGAAATACTGTAGTACACAATTTTCTATAGGAAATACTGTAGTACACAATATTTTCTATAGGAAATACTGTAGTACACAATATTTTCTATAGGAAATACTGTAGTACACAATATTTTCTATAGGAAATACTGTAGTACACAAAATTTTCTATAGGAAATACTATAGTACACAATATTTTCTATAGGAAGTACTGTAGTACAGAATATTTTCTATAGGAAATACTGTAGTACACAATATTTTCCATAGGAAATACTGTAGTACACAAAATTTTCTATAGGAAATACTATAGTACACAATATTTTCTATAGGAAATACTGTAGTACACAATATTTTCTATAGGAAGTACTGTAGTACAGAATATTTTCTATAGGAAATACTGTAGTACACAATATTTTCTATAGGAAATACTATAGTACACAATATTTTCTATAGGAAATACTATAGTACACAATATTTTCTATAGGAAATACTATAGTACACAAAATTTTCTATAGGAAATACTATAGTACACAATATTTTCTATAGGAAATACTATAGTACACAATATTTTCTATAGGAAATACTATAGTACACAATATTTTCTATAGGAAATACTATAGTACACAATATTTTCTATAGGAAATACTATAGTACACAATATTTTCTATAGGAAATACTATAGTACACAATATTTTCTATAGGAAATACTATAGTACACTATATTTTCTATAGGAAATACTATAGTACACAATATTTTCTATAGGAAATACTATAGTACACAATATTTTGTACAGGAAATAGTACACAATATTTTCTATAGGAAATACTGTAGTACACAATTTTCTATAGGAAATACTGTAGTACACAATATTTTCTATAGGAAATAATGTAGTACACAATATTTTCTATAGGAAATACTGTAGTACACAATATTTTCTATAGGAAATAATGTAGTACACAATATTTTCTATAGGAAATACTGTAGTGCACAATATTTTCTATAGGAAATACTGTATTGCACAATATTTTCTATAGGAAATACTGTAGTGCACAATATTTTCTATAGGAAATACTGTAGTGCACAATATTTTCTATAGGAAATACTGTAGTGCACAATATTTTCTATAGGAAATACTGTAGTGCACAATATTTTCTATAGGAAATACTGTAGTACACAATATTTTCTATAGGAAATACTGTAGTACACAATATTTTCTATAGGAAATACTGTAGTACACAATATTTTCTATAGGAAATACTGTAGTACACAATATTTTCTATAGGAAATACTGTAGTACACAATATTTTCTATAGGAAATACTGTAGTACACAATATTTTCTATAGGAAATACTGTAGTAAACAAAATTGTCTATAGGAAATACTATAGTACACTATATTTTCTATAGGAAATACTGTAGTACACAAAATTTTCTATACGAAATACTATAGTACACAATATTTTCTATAGGAAATATTATAGTACACAATATTTTCTATAGGAAATACTATAGTACACAATATTTTCTATAGGAAATACTATAGTACACAATATTTTCTATAGGAAATACTATAGTACACAATATTTTCTATAGGAAATACTGTAGTACACAATATTTTCTATAGGAAATACTGTAGTACACAATATTTTCTATAGGAAATACTGTAGTACACAATATTTTCTATAGGAAATACTGTAGTACACAATATTTTCTATAGGAAATACTGTATTACGCAATATTTTCTATAGGAAATACTGTAGTACACAATATTTTCTATAGGAAATAATGTAGTACACAATATTTTCTATAGGAAATACTGTAGTGCACAATATTTTCTATAGGAAATACTGTATTGCACAATATTTTCTATAGGAAATACTGTATTGCACAATATTTTCTATAGGAAATACTGTAGTGCACAATATTTTCTATAGGAAATACTGTAGTGCACAATATTTTCTATAGGAAATACTGTAGTGCACAATATTTTCTATAGGAAATACTGTAGTACACAATATTTTCTATAGGAAATACTGTAGTACACAATATTTTCTATAGGAAATACTGTAGTACAAAATATTTTCTATAGGAAATACTGTAGAACACAATATTTTCTATAGGAAATACTGTAGTACACAATATTTTCTATAGGAAATACTGTAGTACACAATATTTTCTATAGGAAATACTGTAGTACACAATATTTTCTATAGGAAATACTGTAGTACACAATATTTTCTATAGGAAATACTGTAGTACACAATATTTTCTATAGGAAATACTGTAGTACACAATATTTTCTATAGGAAATACTGTAGTACACAATATTTTCTATAGGAAATACTGTAGTACACAATATTTTCTATAGGAAATACAGTAGTACACAATATTTTCTATAGGAAATACTGTAGTACACAATATTTTCTATAGGAAATACTGTAGTACACAATATTTTCTATAGGAAATACTGTAGTACACAATATTTTCTATAGGAAATACTGTAGTACACAATATTTTCTATAGGAAATACTGTAGTACACAATATTTTCTATAGGAAATACTGTAGTACACAATATTTTCTATAGGAAATACTGTAGTACACAATATTTTCTATAGGAAATACTGTAGTACACAATATTTTCTATAGGAAATACTGTAGTACACAATATTTTCTATAGGAAATACTGTAGTACACAAGGAAATACTGTAGTACACAATATTTTCTATAGGAAATACTATAGTGCACAATATTTTCTATAGGAAATACTGTAGTACATAATATTTTCTATAGGAAATACTATAGTACACAATATTTTCTATAGGAAATACTATGGTACACAATATTTTCTACAGGAAATACTGTAGTACACAATATTTTCTATAGGAAATACTGTAGTAGACAATATTTTCTATAGGAAATACTGTAGTACAAAATATTTTCTATAGGAAATACTGTAGTACACAATATTTTCTATAGGAAATACTGTAGTACACAATATTTTCTATAGGAAATACTGTAGTACACAAAATTTTCTATAGGAAATACTGTAGTACACAATATTTTCTATAGGAAATACTGTAGTACACAATATTTTCTATAGGAAATACTGTAGTACACAATATTTTCTATAGGAAATACTGTAGTACACAATATTTTCTATAGGAAATACTGTAGTACACAATATTTTCTATAGGAAATACTGTAGTACACAATATTTTCTATAGGAAATACTGTAGTACACAATATTTTCTATAGGAAATACTGTAGTACACAATATTTTCTATAGGAAATACTGTAGTACACAATATTTTCTATAGGAAATACTGTAGTACACAATATTTTCTATAGGAAATACTGTAGTACACAATATTTTCTATAGGAAATACTGTAGTACACAATATTTTCTATAGGAAATACTGTAGTACACAATATTTTCTATAGGAAATACTGTAGTACACAATATTTTCTATAGGAAATACTGTAGTACACAATATTTTCTATAGGAAATACTGTAGTACACAATATTTTCTATAGGAAATACTGTAGTACACAATATTTTCTATAGGAAATACTGTAGTACACAATATTTTCTATAGGAAACACTGTAGTACAGAATATTTTCTATAGGAAATACTATAGTACACAATATTTTCTATAGGAAATACTGTAGTACACAATATTTTCTATAGGAAATACTGCAGTACAGAATATTTTCTATAGGAAATACTGTAGTACACAATATTTTCTATAGGAAATACTGTAGTACACAATATTTTCTATAGGAACTACTGTAGTACACAATATTTTCTATAGGAAATACTGTAGTACACAAAATTTTCTATAGGAAATACTATAGTACACAATATTTTCTATAGGAAATACTGTAGTACACAAAATTTTCTATAGGAAATACTGTAGTACACAAAATTTTCTATAGGAAATACTATAGTACACAATATTTTCTATAGGAAATACTGTAGTACACAATATTTTCTATAGGAAATACTGTAGTACACAATATTTTCTATAGGAAATACTGTATTACACAATATTTTCTATAGGAAATACTGTAGTACACAATATTTTCTATAGGAAATAATGTAGTACACAATATTTTCTATAGGAAATACTGTAGTACACAATATTTTCTATAGGAAATACTGTAGTACACAATATTTTCTATAGGAAATACTGTAGTACACAAAATTTTCTATAGGAAATACTGTAGTACACAAAATTTTCTATAGGAAATACTATAGTACACAATATTTTCTATAGGAAATACTGTAGTACACAATATTTTCTATAGGAAATACTGTAGTACACAATATTTTCTATAGGAAATACTGTAGTACACAATATTTTCTATAGGAAATACTGTAGTACACAATATTTTCTATAGGAAATACTGTAGTACACAATATTTTCTATAGGAAATACTGTAGTACACAATATTTTCTATAGGAAATACTGTAGTACACAATATTTTCTATAGGAAATACTGTAGTACACAATATTTTCCATAGGAAATACTGTAGTACACCATATTTTCTATAGGAAATACTGTAGTACACAATATTTTCTATAGGAAATACTGTAGTACACAATATTTTCTATAGGAAATACTGTAGTACACAATATTTTCTATAGGAAATACTGTAGTACACAATATTTTCTATAGGAAATACTGTAGTACACAATATTTTCTATAGGAAATACTGTAGTACACAATATTTTCTATAGGAAATACTGTAGTACACAATATTTTCTATAGGAAATACTGAAGTACACAATATTTTCTATAGGAAATACTGTAGAACACAATATTTTCTATAGGAAATACTGTAGTACACAATAGTTTCTATAGGAAATACTGTAGTACACAATAGTTTCTATAGGAAATACTGTAGTACACAATATTTTCTATAGGAAATACTGTAGTACACAATATTTTCTATAGGAAATACTGTAGTACACAATATTTTCTATAGGAAATACTGTAGTACACAATATTTTCTATAGGAAATACTGTAGTACACAATATTTTCTATAGGAAATACTGTAGTACACAATATTTTCTATAGGAAATACTGTAGTACACAATATTTTCTATAGGAAATACAGTAGTACACAATATTTTCTATAGGAAATACTGTAGTACACAATATTTTCTATAGGAAATACTGTAGTACACAATATTTTCTATAGGAAATACTGTAGTACACAATATTTTCTATAGGAAATACTGTAGTACACAATATTTTCTATAGGAAATACTGTAGTACACAATATTTTCTATAGGAAATACTGTAGTACACAATATTTTCTATAGGAAATACTGTAGTACACAATATTTTCTATAGGAAATACTGTAGTACACAATATTTTCTATAGGAAATACTGTAGTACACAATATTTTCTATAGGAAATACTGTAGTACACAATATTTTCTATAGGAAATACTGTAGTACACAAGGAAATACTGTAGTACACAATATTTTCTATAGGAAATACTATAGTGCACAATATTTTCTATAGGAAATACTGTAGTACATAATATTTTCTATAGGAAATACTATAGTACACAATATTTTCTATAGGAAATACTATGGTACACAATATTTTCTACAGGAAATACTGTAGTACACAATATTTTCTATAGGAAATACTGTAGTACACAATATTTTCTATAGGAAATACTGTAGTACAAAATATTTTCTATAGGAAATACTGTAGTACACAATATTTTCTATAGGAAATACTGTAGTACACAATATTTTCTATAGGAAATACTGTAGTACACAAAATTTTCTATAGGAAATACTGTAGTACACAATATTTTCTATAGGAAATACTGTAGTACACAATATTTTCTATAGGAAATACTGTAGTACACAATATTTTCTATAGGAAATACTGTAGTACACAATATTTTCTATAGGAAATACTGTAGTACACAATATTTTCTATAGGAAATACTGTAGTACACCATATTTTCTATAGGAAATACTGTAGTACACAATATTTTCTATAGGAAATACTGTAGTACACAATATTTTCTATAGGAAATACTGTAGTACACAATATTTTCTATAGGAAATACTGTAGTACACAATATTTTCTATAGGAAATACTGTAGTACACAATATTTTCTATAGGAAATACTGTAGTACACAATATTTTCTATAGGAAATACTGAAGTACACAATATTTTCTATAGGAAATACTGTAGTACACAATATTTTCTATAGAAAATACTGTAGTACACAATATTTTCTATAGGAAATACTGTAGTACACAATATTTTCTATAGGAAATACTGTATTACACAATATTTTCTATAGGAAATACTGTAGTACACAATATTTTCTATAGGAAATAATGTAGTACACAATATTTTCTATAGGAAATACTGTAGTGCACAATATTTTCTATAGGAAATACTGTATTGCACAATATTTTCTATAGGAAATACTGTATTGCACAATATTTTCTATAGGAAATACTGTAGTGCACAATATTTTCTATAGGAAATACTGTAGTGCACAATATTTTCTATAGGAAATACTGTAGTGCACAATATTTTCTATAGGAAATACTGTAGTACACAATATTTTCTATAGGAAATACTGTAGTACACAATATTTTCTATAGGAAATACTGTAGTACAAAATATTTTCTATAGGAAATACTGTAGAACACAATATTTTCTATAGGAAATACTGTAGTACACAATATTTTCTATAGGAAATACTGTAGTACACAATATTTTCTATAGGAAATACTGTAGTACACAATATTTTCTATAGGAAATACTGTAGTACACAATATTTTCTATAGGAAATACTGTAGTACACAATATTTTCTATAGGAAATACTGTAGTACACAATATTTTCTATAGGAAATACTGTAGTACACAATATTTTCTATAGGAAATACTGTAGTACACAATATTTTCTATAGGAAATACAGTAGTACACAATATTTTCTATAGGAAATACTGTAGTACACAATATTTTCTATAGGAAATACTGTAGTACACAATATTTTCTATAGGAAATACTGTAGTACACAATATTTTCTATAGGAAATACTGTAGTACACAATATTTTCTATAGGAAATACTGTAGTACACAATATTTTCTATAGGAAATACTGTAGTACACAATATTTTCTATAGGAAATACTGTAGTACACAATATTTTCTATAGGAAATACTGTAGTACACAATATTTTCTATAGGAAATACTGTAGTACACAATATTTTCTATAGGAAATACTGTAGTACACAATATTTTCTATAGGAAATACTGTAGTACACAATATTTTCTATAGGAAATACTGTAGTACACAATATTTTCTATAGGAAATACTGTAGTACACAATATTTTCTATAGGAAATACTGTAGTACACAATATTTTCTATAGGAAATACTGTAGTACACAATATTTTCTATAGGAAATACTGTAGTACACAATATTTTCTATAGGAAATACTGTAGTACACAATATTTTCTATAGGAAATACTGTAGTACACAATATTTTCTATAGGAAATACTGTAGTACACAATATTTTCTATAGGAAATACTGTAGTACACAATATTTTCTATAGGAAATACTGTAGTACACAATATTTTCTATAGGAAATACTATAGTACACAATATTTTCTATAGGAAACACTGTAGTACAGAATATTTTCTATAGGAAATACTATAGTACACAATATTTTCTATGGGAAATACTGTAGTACAGAATATTTTCTATAGGAAATACTATAGTACAGAATATTTTCTATAGGAAATACTGTAGTACACAATATTTTCTATTGGAAATACTGTAGTACACAAAATTTTCTATAGGAAATACTATAGTACACAATATTTTCTATAGGAAATACTGTAGTACACAATATTTTCTATAGGAAATACTGCAGTACAGAATATTTTCTATAGGAAATACTGTAGTACACAATATTTTCTATAGGAAATACTGTAGTACACAATATTTTCTATAGGAAATACTGTAGTACACAATATTTTTTATAGGAAATACTGTAGTACACAATATTTTCTATAGGAAATACTGTAGTACACAATATTTTCTATAGGAACTACTGTAGTACACAATATTTTCTATAGGAAATACTGTAGTACACAAAATTTTCTATAGGAAATACTATAGTACACAATATTTTCTATAGGAAATACTGTAGTACACAAAATTTTCTATAGGAAATACTGTAGTACACAAAATTTTCTATAGGAAATACTATAGTACACAATATTTTCTATAGGAAATACTATAGTACACAATATTTTCTATAGGAAATACTATAGTACACAATATTTTCTATAGGAAATACTATAGTGCACAATATTTTCTATAGGAAATACTGTAGTACACAATATTTTCTATAGGAAATACTATAGTACACAATATTTTCTATAGGAAATACTATAGTACACAATATTTTCTATAGGAAATACTATGGTACACAATATTTTCTATAGGAAATACTGTAGTACACAATATTTTCTATAGGAAATACTGTAGTACACAATATTTTCTATAGGAAATACTGTAGTACACAATATTTTCTATAGGAAATACTGTAGTACACAATATTTTCTATAGGAAATACTGTAGTACACAATATTTTCTATAGGAAATACTGTAGTACACAATATTTTCTATAGGAAATACTGTAGTACACCATATTTTCTATAGGAAATACTGTAGTACACAATATTTTCTATAGGAAATACTGTAGTACACAATATTTTCTATAGGAAATACTGTAGTACACAATATTTTCTATAGGAAATACTGTAGTACACAATATTTTCTATAGGAAATACTGTAGTACACAATATTTTCTATAGGAAATACTGTAGTACACAATATTTTCTATAGGAAATACTGTAGTACACAATATTTTCTATAGGAAATACTGAAGTACACAATATTTTCTATAGGAAATACTGTAGTACACAATATTTTCTATAGGAAATACTGTAGTACACAATATTTTCTATAGGAAATACTGTAGTACACAATATTTTCTATAGGAAATACTGTAGTACACAATATTTTCTATAGGAAATACTGTAGTACACAATATTTTCTATAGGAAATACTGTAGTACACAATATTTTCTATAGGAAATACTGTAGTACACAATATTTTCTATAGGAAATACTGTAGTACACAATATTTTCTATAGGAAATACTGTAGTACACAAGGAAATACTGTAGTACACAATATTTTCTATAGGAAATACTATAGTGCACAATATTTTCTATAGGAAATACTGTAGTACATAATATTTTCTATAGGAAATACTATAGTACACAATATTTTCTATAGGAAATACTATGGTACACAATATTTTCTACAGGAAATACTGTAGTATACAATATTTTCTATAGGAAATACTGTAGTACACAATATTTTTTATAGGAAATACTGTAGTACAAAATATTTTCTATAGGAAATACTGTAGTACACAATATTTTCTATAGGAAATACTGTAGTACACAATATTTTCTATAGGAAATACTGTAGTACACAAAATTTTCTATAGAAAATACTGTAGTACACAATATTTTCTATAGGAAATACTGTAGTACACAATATTTTCTATAGGAAATACTGTAGTACACAATATTTTCTATAGGAAATACTGTAGTACACAATATTTTCTATAGGAAATACTGTAGTACACAATATTTTCTATAGGAAATACTGTAGTACACAATATTTTCTATAGGAAATACTGTAGTACACAATATTTTCTATAGGAAATACTGTAGTACACAATATTTTCTATAGGAAATACTGTAGTACACAATATTTTCTATAGGAAATACTGTAGTACACAATATTTTCTATAGGAAATACTGTAGTACACAATATTTTCTATAGGAAATACTGTAGTACACAATATTTTCTATAGGAAATACTGTAGTACACAATATTTTCTATAGGAAATACTGTAGTACACAATATTTTCTATAGGAAATACTATAGTACACAATATTTTCTATAGGAAACACTGTAGTACAGAATATTTTCTATAGGAAATACTATAGTACACAATATTTTCTATGGGAAATACTGTAGTACAGAATATTTTCTATAGGAAATACTATAGTACAGAATATTTTCTATAGGAAATACTGTAGTACACAATATTTTCTATAGGAAATACTGTAGTACACAAAATTTTCTATAGGAAATACTATAGTACACAATATTTTCTATAGGAAATACTGTAGTACACAATATTTTCTATTTGAAATACTGCAGTACAGAATATTTTCTATAGGAAATACTGTAGTACACAATATTTTCTATAGGAAATACTGTAGTACACAATATTTTCTATAGGAAATACTGTAGTACACAATATTTTTTATAGGAAATACTGTAGTACACAATATTTTCTATAGGAAATACTGTAGTACACAATATTTTCTATAGGAACTACTGTAGTACACAATATTTTCTATAGGAAATACTGTAGTACACAAAATTTTCTATAGGAAATACTATAGTACACAATATTTTCTATAGGAAATACTGTAGTACACAAAATTTTCTATAGGAAATACTGTAGTACACAAAATTTTCTATAGGAAATACTATAGTACACAATATTTTCTATAGGAAATACTATAGTACACAATATTTTCTATAGGAAATACTATAGTACACAATATTTTCTATAGGAAATACTATAGTGCACAATATTTTCTATAGGAAATACTGTAGTACACAATATTTTCTATAGGAAATACTATAGTACACAATATTTTCTATAGGAAATACTATAGTACACAATATTTTCTATAGGAAATACTATGGTACACAATATTTTCTACAGGAAATACTGTAGTACACAATATTTTCTATAGGAAATACTGTAGTACACAATATTTTCTATAGGAAATACTGTAGTACACAATATTTTCTATAGGAAATACTGTAGTACACAATATTTTCTATAGGAAATACTGTAGTACACCATATTTTCTATAGGAAATACTGTAGTACACAATATTTTCTATAGGAAATACTATAGTACACCATATTTTCTATAGGAAATACTGTAGTACACAATATTTTCTATAGGAAATACTGTAGTACACAATATTTTCTATAGGAAATACTGTAGTACACAATATTTTCTATAGGAAATACTGTAGTACACAATATTTTCTATAGGAAATACTGTAGTACACAATATTTTCTATAGGAAATACTGTAGTACACAATATTTTCTATAGGAAATACTGTAGTACACAATATTTTCTATAGGAAATACTGTAGTACACAATATTTTCTATAGGAAATACTGTAGTACACAATATTTTCTATAGGAAATACTGTAGTACACAATATTTTCTATAGGAAATACTGTAGTACACAATATTTTCTATAGGAAATACTGTAGTACACAATATTTTCTATAGGAAATACTGTAGTACACAATATTTTCTATAGGAAATACTGTAGTACACAATATTTTCTATAGGAAATACTGTAGTACACAATATTTTCTATAGGAAATACTGGTAGGTGAATAAAAATACTTTGTGTTTTTATATATCAAAAAATATTAAGTTTTCATTTTCTTAATTAATTTTATTAATCATATTAGTTTTCAATAATTTTCATTATAATTTTCAATATTCTACAACAAACAATAAAATTTTGTAATTTTGAAATAAAACCAGAATATTGTATTTTATTTTAAAATAATATAAATATAATCTCTACAATTGTACACAATATTTTCTATGGGAAATACTGTAGTACAGAATATTTTCTATAGGAAATACTATAGTACAGAATATTTTCTATAGGAAATACTGTAGTACACAATATTTTCTATAGGAAATACTGTAGTACACAAAATTTTCTATAGGAAATACTATTTTCTATAGGAAATATTTTCTATAGGAAATACTGTAGTACACAAAATTTTCTATAGAAAATACTATAGTACACAATATTTTCTATAGGAAATACTGTAGTACACAAAATTTTCTATAGGAAATACTGTAGGACACAAAATTTTCTATAGGAAATACTATAGTACACAATATTTTCTATAGGAAATACTATAGTACACAATATTTTCTATAGGAAATACTATAGTACACAATATTTTCTATAGGAAATACTATAGTGCACAATATTTTCTATAGGAAATACTGTAGTACACAATATTTTCTATAGGAAATACTATAGTACACAATATTTTCTATAGGAAATACTATAGTACACAATATTTTCTATAGGAAATACTATGGTACACAATATTTTCTACAGGAAATACTGTAGTACACAATATTTTCTATAGGAAATACTGTAGTACACAATATTTTCTATAGGAAATACTGTAGTACACAATATTTTCTATAGGAAATACTGTAGTACACAATATTTTCTATAGGAAATACTGTAGTACACCATATTTTCTATAGGAAATACTGTAGTACACAATATTTTCTATAGGAAATACTGTAGTACACAATATTTTCTATAGGAAATACTGTAGTACACAATATTTTCTATAGGAAATACTGTAGTACACAATATTTTCTATAGGAAATACTGTAGTACACAATATTTTCTATAGGAAATACTGTAGTACACAATATTTTCTATAGGAAATACTGTAGTACACAATATTTTCTATAGGAAATACTGTAGTACACAATATTTTCTATAGGAAATACTGTAGTACACAATATTTTCTATAGGAAATACTGTAGTACACAATATTTTCTATAGGAAATACTGTAGTACACAATATTTTCTATAGGAAATACTGTAGTACACAATATTTTCTATAGGAAATACTGTAGTACACAATATTTTCTATAGGAAATACTGTAGTACACAATATTTTCTATAGGAAATACTGTAGTACACAATATTTTCTATAGGAAATACTGTAGTACACAATATTTTCTATAGGAAATACTGTAGTACACAATATTTTCTATAGGAAATACTGTAGTACACAATATTTTCTATAGGAAATACTGTAGTACACAATATTTTCTATAGGAAATACTGTAGTACACAATATTTTCTATAGGAAATACTGTAGTACACAATATTTTCTATAGGAAATACTGTAGTACACAATATTTTCTATAGGAAATACTGTAGTACACAATATTTTCTATAGGAAATACTGTAGTACACAATATTTTCTATAGGGAATACTGTAGTACACAATATTTTCTATAGGAAATACTGTAGTACACAATATTTTCTATAGGAAATACTGTAGTACACAATATTTTCTATAGGAAATACTGTAGTACACAATATTTTCTATAGGAAATACTGTAGTACACAATATTTTCTATAGGAAATACTATAGTACAGAATATTTTCTATGGGAAATACTGTAGTACAGAATATTTTCTATAGGAAATACTGTAGTACAGAATATTTTCTATAGGAAATACTGTAGTACAGAATATTTTCTATAGGAAATACTGTAGTACACAATATTTTCTATAGGAAATACTGTAGTACAGAATATTTTCTATAGGAAATACTGTAGTACAGAATATTTTCTATAGGAAATACTGTAGTACACAATATTTTCTATAGGAAATACTGTAGTACAGAATATTTTCTATAGGAAGTACTGTAGTACAGAATATTTTCTATAGGAAATACTGTAGTACACAATATTTTCTATAGGAAATACTGTAGTACACAATATTTTCTATAGGAAATACTGTAGTACACAATATTTTCTATAGGAAATACTGTAGGACACAATATTTTCTATAGGAAATACTGTAGTACACAATATTTTCTATAGGAAATACTGTAGTACACAATATTTTCTATAGGAAATACTGCAGTACACAAAATTTTCTATAGGAAATACTATAGTACACAATATTTTCTATAGGAAATACTATAGTACACAATATTTTCTATAGGAAATACTATAGTACACAATATTTTCTATAGGAAATACTATAGTACACAATATTTTCTATAGGAAATACTATAGTACACAATATTTTCTATAGGAAATACTGTAGTACACAATATTTTCTATAGGAAATACTGTAGTACACAAAATTTTCTATAGGAAATACTATAGTACACAATATTTTCTATAGGAAATACTGTAGTACACAATATTTTCTATAGGAAATACTGCAGTACAGAATATTTTCTATAGGAAATACTGTAGTACACAATATTTTCTATAGGAAATACTGTAGTACACAATATTTTCTATAGGAAATACTGTAGTACACAATATTTTTTATAGGAAATACTGTAGTACACAATATTTTCTATAGGAAATACTGTAGTACACAATATTTTCTATAGGAACTACTGTAGTACACAATATTTTCTATAGGAAATACTGTAGTACACAAAATTTTCTATAGGAAATACTGTAGTACACAAAATTTTCTATAGGAAATACTATAGTACACAATATTTTCTATAGGAAATACTATAGTACACATTATTTTCTATAGGAAATACTATAGTACACAATATTTTCTATAGGAAATACTATAGTACACAATATTTTCTATAGGAAATACTATAGTGCACAATATTTTCTATAGGAAATACTGTAGTACACAATATTTTCTATAGGAAATACTATAGTACACAATATTTTCTATAGGAAATACTGTAGTACACAATATTTTCTATAGGAAATACTGTAGTACACAATATTTTCTATAGGAAATACTGTAGTACACAATATTTTCTATAGGAAATACTGTAGTACACCATATTTTCTATAGGAAATACTGTAGTACACCATATTTTCTATAGGAAATACTGTAGTACACAATATTTTCTATAGGAAATACTGTAGTACACAATATTTTCTATAGGAAATACTGTAGTACACAATATTTTCTATAGGAAATACTGTAGTACACAATATTTTCTATAGGAAATACTGTAGTACACAATATTTTCTATAGGAAATACTGTAGTACACAATATTTTCTATAGGAAATACTGTAGTATACAATATTTTCTATAGGAAATACTGTAGTACACAATATTTTCTATAGGAAATACTGTAGTACACAATATTTTCTATAGGAAATACTGTAGTACACAATATTTTCTTTAGGAAATACTGTAGTACACAATATTTTCTTTAGGAAATACTGTAGTACACAATATTTTCTATTGGAAATACTGTAGTACACAATATTTTCTATAGGAAATACTGTAGTACACAATATTTTCTATAGGAAATACTGTAGTACACAATATTTTCTATAGGAAATACTGTAGTACACAATATTTTCTATAGAAAATACTGTAGTACACAATATTTTCTATAGGAAATACTGTAGTACACAATATTTTCTATAGGAAATACTGTAGTACACAATATTTTCTATAGGAAATACTGTAGTACACAATATTTTCTATAGGAAATACTGTAGTACACAATATTTTCTATAGGAAATACTGTAGTACACAATATTTTCTATAGGAAATACTGTAGTACACAATATTTTCTATATGAAATACTGTAGTACACAATATTTTCTATAGGAAATACTGTAGTACACAATATTTTCTATAGGAAATACTGTAGTACACAATATTTTCTATAGGAAATACTGTAGTACACAATATTTTCTATAGGAAATACTGTAGTACACAATATTTTCTATAGGAAATACTGTAATACACAATATTTTCTATAGGAAATACTGTAGTACACAATATTTTCTATAGGAAATACTGTAGTACACAATATTTTCTATAGGAAATACTGTAGTACACAATATTTTCTATAGGAAATACTGTAGTACACAATATTTTCTATAGGAAATACTGTAGTACACAATATTTTCTATAGGAAATACTGTAGTACACAATATTTTCTATAGGAAATACTGTAGTACACAATATTTTCTATAGGAAATACTGTAGTACACAATATTTTCTATAGGAAATACTGTAGTACACAATATTTTCTATAGGAAATGCTGTAGTACACAATATTTTCTATAGGAAATACTGTAGTGCACAATATTTTCTATAGGAAATACTGTAGTACACAATATTTTCTATAGGAAATACTGTAGTACACAATATTTTCTATAGGAAATACTGTAGTACACAATATTTTCTATAGGCAATACTGTAGTACACAATATTTTCTATAGGAAGTACTGTAGTACACAATATTTTCTATAGGAAATACTGTAGTACACAATATTTTCTATAGGAAATACTGTAGTACACAATATTTTCTATAGGAAATACTGTAGTACACAATATTTTCTATAGGAAATACTGTAGGACACAATATTTTCTATAGGAAATACTGTAGTACACAATATTTTCTATAGGAAATACTGTAGTACACAATATTTTCTATAGGAAATACTGTAGTACACAAAATTTTCTATAGGAAATACTATAGTACACAATATTTTCTATAGGAAATACTATAGTACACAATATTTTCTATAGGAAATACTATAGTACACAATATTTTCTATAGGAAATACTATAGTACACAATATTTTCTATAGGAAATACTGTAGTACACAATATTTTCTATAGGAAATACTGTAGTACACAATATTATCTATAGGAAATACTATAGTACACAATATTTTCTATAGGAAATACTGTAGTACACAATATTTTCTATAGGAAATACTGCAGTACAGAATATTTTCTATAGGAAATACTGTAGTACACAATATTTTCTATAGGAAATACTGTAGTACACAATATTTTCTATAGGAAATACTGTAGTACACAATATTTTCTATAGGAAATACTGTAGTACACAATATTTTCTATAGGAAATACTGTAGTACACAATATTTTCTATAGGAAATACTGTAGTACACAATATTTTCTATAGGAAATACTGTAGTACACCATATTTTCTATAGGAAATACTGTAGTACACAATATTTTCTATAGGAAATACTGTAGTACACAATATTTTCTATAGGAAATACTGTAGTACACAATATTTTCTATAGGAAATACTGTAGTACACAATATTTTCTATAGGAAATACTGTAGTACACAATATTTTCTATAGGAAATACTGTAGTACACAATATTTTCTATAGAAAATACTGTAGTACACAATATTTTCTATAGGAAATACTGTAGTACACAATATTTTCTATAGGAAATACTGTAGTACACAATATTTTCTATAGGAAATACTGTAGTACACAATATTTTCTATAGGAAATACTGTAGTACACAATATTTTCTATAGGAAATACTGTAGTACACAATATTTTCTATAGGAAATACTGTAGTACACAATATTTTCTATAGGAAATACTGTAGTACACAATATTTTCTATAGGAAATACTGTAGTACACAATATTTTCTATAGGAAATACTGTAGTACACAATATTTTCTATAGGAAATACTGTAGTACACAATATTTTCTATAGGAAATACTGTAGTACACAATATTTTCTATAGGAAATACTGTAGTACACAATATTTTCTATAGGAAATACTGTAGTACACAATATTTTCTATAGGAAATACTGTAGTACACAATATTTTCTATAGGAAATACTGTAGTACACAATATTTTCTATAGGAAATACTGTAGTACACAATATTTTCTATAGGAAATACTGTAGTACACAATATTTTCTATAGGAAATACTGTAGTACACAATATTTTCTGTAGTACACAATATTTTCTATAGGAAATACTGTAGTACACAATATTTTCTATAGGAAATACTGTAGTACACAATATTTTCTATAGGAAATACTGTAGTACACAATATTTTCTATAGGAAATACTGTAGTACACAATATTTTCTATAGGAAATACTGTAGTACACAATATTTTCTATAGGAAATACTGTAGTACACAATATTTTCTATAGGAAATACTGTAGTACACAATATTTTCTATAGGAAATACTGTAGTGCACAATATTTTCTATAGGAAATACTGTAGTACACAATATTTTCTATAGGAAATACTGTAGTACACAATATTTTCTATAGGAAATACTGTAGTACACAATATTTTCTATAGGCAATACTGTAGTACACAATATTTTCTATAGGAAGTACTGTAGTACACAATATTTTCTATAGGAAATACTGTAGTACACAATATTTTCTATAGGAAATACTGTAGTACACAATATTTTCTATAGGAAATACTGTAGTACACAATATTTTCTATAGGAAATACTGTAGGACACAATATTTTCTATAGGAAATACTGTAGTACACAATATTTTCTATAGGAAATACTGTAGTACACAATATTTTCTATAGGAAATACTGTAGTACACAATATTTTCTATAGGAAATACTGTAGTACACAAAATTTTCTATAGGAAATACTATAGTACACAATATTTTCTATAGGAAATACTATAGTACACAATATTTTCTATAGGAAATACTGTAGTACACAATATTTTCTATACGAAATACTGTAGTACACAATATTATCTATAGGAAATACTATAGTACACAATATTATCTATAGGAAATACTATAGTACACAATATTTTCTATAGGAAATACTGTAGTACACAATATTTTCTATAGGAAATACTGCAGTACAGAATATTTTCTATAGGAAATACTGTAGTACACAATATTTTCTATAGGAAATACTGTAGTACACAATATTTTCTATAGGAAATACTGTAGTACACAATATTTTCTATAGGAAATACTGTAGTACACAATATTTTCTATAGGAAATACTGTAGTACACAATATTTTCTATAGGAAATACTGTAGTACACAATATTTTCTATAGGAAATACTGTAGTACACAATATTTTCTATAGGAAATACTGTAGTACACAATATTTTCTATAGGAAATACTGTAGTACACAAAATTTTCTATAGGAAATACTGTAGTACACAAAATTTTCTATAGGAAATACTGTAGTACACATAATTTTCTATAGGAAATACTATAGTACACAATATTTTCTATAGGAAATACTGTAGTACACAAAATTTTCTATAGGAAATACTATAGTACACAATATTTTCTATAGGAAATACTATAGTACACAATATTTTCTATAGGAAATACTATAGTACACAATATTTTCTATAGGAAATACTGTAGGACACAATATTTTCTATAGGAAATACTGTAGTACACAATATTTTCTATAGGAAATACTGTAGTACACAATATTTTCTATAGGAAATACTGTAGTACACAATATTTTCTATAGGAAATACTGTAGTACACAATATTTTCTATAGGAAATACTGTAGGACACAATATTTTCTATAGGAAATACTGTAGTACACAATATTTTCTATAGGAAATACTGTAGTACACAATATTTTCTATAGGAAATACTGTAGTACACAAAATTTTCTATAGGAAATACTATAGTACACAATATTTTCTATAGGAAATACTATAGTACACAATATTTTCTATAGGAAATACTGTAGTACACAATATTTTCTATACGAAATACTGTAGTACACATATTATCTATAGGAAATACTATAGTACACAATATTTTCTATAGGAAATACTGTAGTACAGAATATTTTCTATAGGAAATACTGCAGTACAGAATATTTTCTATAGGAAATACTGTAGTACACAATATTTTCTATAGGAAATACTGTAGTACACAATATTTTCTATAGGAAATACTGTAGTACACAATATTTTCTATAGGAAATACTGTAGTACACAATATTTTCTATAGGAAATACTGTAGTACACAATATTTTCTATAGGAAATACTGTAGTACACAATATTTTCTATAGGAAATACTGTAGTACACAATATTTTCTATAGGAAATACTGTAGTACACAATATTTTCTATAGGAAATACTGTAGTACACAATATTTTCTATAGGAAATACTGTAGTACACAATATTTTCTATAGGAAATACTGTAGTACACAATATTTTCTATAGGAAATACTGTAGTACACAAAATTTTCTATAGGAAATACTATAGTACACAATATTTTCTATAGGAAATACTGTAGTACACAAAATTTTCTATAGAAAATACTATAGTACACAATATTTTCTATAGGAAATACTATAGTACACAATATTTTCTATAGGAAATACTGTAGTACACAATATTTTCTATAGGAAATACTGTAGTACACAAAATTTTCTATAGGAAATACTGTAGTACACAATATTTTCTGTAGGAAATACTGTAGTAAACAAAATTTTCTATAGGAAATACTATAGTACACAATATTTTCTATAGGAAATACTATAGTACACAATATTTTCTATAGGAAATTCTATAGTACACAATATTTTCTATAGGAAATACTATAGTACACAATATTTTCTATAGGAAATACTATAGTACGCAATATTTTCTATAGGAAATACTATAGTACACTATATTTTCTATAGGAAATACTATAGTACACAATATTTTCTATAGGAAATACTATAGTACACAATATTTTCTACAGGAAATACTGTAGTACACAATATTTTCTATAGGAAATACTGTAGTACACAATATTTTCTATAGGAAATACTGTAGTACACAATATTTTCTATAGGAAATACTGTAGTACACAATATTTTCTATAGGAAATACTGTAGTACACAATATTTTCTATAGGAAATACTGTAGTACACAATATTTTCTATAGGAAATACTGTAGTACACAATATTTTCTATAGGAAATACTGTAGTACACAATATTTTCTATAGAAAATACTGTAGTAAACAATTTTCTATAGGAAATACTGTAGTACACAATATTTTCTATAGGAAATACTGTAGTACACAATATTTTCTATAGGAAATACTGTATTACACAATATTTTCTATAGGAAATACTGTAGTACACAATATTTTCTATAGGAAATAATGTAGTACACAATATTTTCTATAGGAAATACTGTAGTGCACAATATTTTCTATAGGAAATACTATAGTACACAATATTTTCTATAGGAAATACTGTAGTACACAAAATTTTCTATAGGAAATATTATAGTACACAATATTTTCTATAGGAAATACTATAGTACACAATATTTTCTATAGGAAATACTATAGGAAATACTATAGTACACAATATTTTCTATAGGAAATACTATAGTACGCAATATTTTCTATAGGAAATACTATAGTACACTATATTTTCTATAGGAAATACTATAGTACACAATATTTTCTATAGGAAATACTATAGTACACAATATTTTCTACAGGAAATACTGTAGTACACAATATTTTCTATAGGAAATACTGTAGTACACAATATTTTCTATAGGAAATACTGTAGTACACAATATTTTCTATAGGAAATACTGTAGTACACAATATTTTCTATAGGAAATACTGTAGTACACAATATTTTCTATAGGAAATACTGTAGTACACAATATTTTCTATAGGAAATACTGTAGTACACAATATTTTCTATAGGAAATACTGTAGTACACAATATTTTCTATAGGAAATACTGTAGTACACAATATTTTCTATAGGAAATACTGTAGTACACAATATTTTCTATAGAAAATACTGTAGTACACAATTTTCTATAGGAAATACTGTAGTACACAATATTTTCTATAGGAAATACTGTAGTACACAATATTTTCTATAGGAAATACTGTATTACACAATATTTTCTATAGGAAATACTGTAGTACACAATATTTTCTATAGGAAATAATGTAGTACACAATATTTTCTATAGGAAATACTGTAGTGCACAATATTTTCTATAGGAAATACTATAGTACACAATATTTTCTATAGGAAATACTATAGTACACAATATTTTCTATAGGAAATACTATAGTACACAATATTTTCTATAGGAAATACTATAGTACACAATATTTTCTATAGGAAATACTATAGTACACAATATTTTCTATAGGAAATACTATAGTACACAATATTTTCTATAGGAAATACTGTAGTAAACAATATTTTCTATAGGAAATACTGTAGTACACAATATTTTCTATAGGAAATACTGTAGTACACAATATTTTCTATAGGAAATACTGTAGTACACAATATTTTCTATAGGAAATACTGTAGTACACAATATTTTCTATAGGAAATACTGTAGTACACAATATTTTCTATAGGAAATACTGTAGTACACAATATTTTCTATAGGAAATACTGTAGTACACAATATTTTCTATAGGAAATACTGTAGTACACAATATTTTCTATAGGAAATACTGTAGTACACAATATTTTCTATAGGAAATACTGTAGTACACAATATTTTCTATAGGAAATACTGTAGTACACAATATTTTCTATAGGAAATACTGTAGTACACAATATTTTCTACAGGAAATACTGTAGTACACAATATTTTCTATAGAAAATACTGTAGTACACAATATTTTCTATAGGAAATACTGTAGTACACAATATTTTCTATAGGAAATACTGTAGTACACAATATTTTCTATAGCAAATACTGTAGTACACAATATTTTCTATAGCAAATACTGTAGTACAATATATTATCTATAGCAAATACTGTAGTACACAATATTTTCTATAGGAAATACTGTAGTACACAATATTTTCTATAGGAAATACTGTAGTACACAATATTTTCTATAGGAAATACTGTAGTGCACAATATTTTCTATAGGAAATACTGTAGTGCACAATATTTTCTATAGGAAATACTATAGTACACAATATTTTCTATAGGAAATACTGTAGTACACAATATTTTCTATAGGAAATACTGTAGTACACAATATTTTCTATAGGAAATACTGCAGTACAGAATATTTTCTATAGGAAATACTGTAGTACACAATATTTTCTATAGGAAATACTGTAGTACACAATATTTTCTATAGGAAATACTGTAGTACACAATATTTTCTATAGGAAATACTGTAGTACACAATATTTTCTATAGGAAATACTGTAGTACACAATATTTTCTATAGGAAATACTGTAGTACACAATATTTTCTATAGGAAATACTGTAGTACACAATATTTTCTATAGGAAATACTGTAGTACACAAAATTTTCTATAGGAAATACTGTAGTACACAAAATTTTCTATAGGAAATACTGTAGTACACATAATTTTCTATAGGAAATACTATAGTACACAATATTTTCTATAGGAAATACTGTAGTACACAAAATTTTCTATAGGAAATACTATAGTACACAATATTTTCTATAGGAAATACTATAGTACACAATATTTTCTATAGGAAATACTATAGTACACAATATTTTCTATAGGAAATACTGTAGGACACAATATTTTCTATAGGAAATACTGTAGTACACAATATTTTCTATAGGAAATACTGTAGTACACAATATTTTCTATAGGAAATACTGTAGTACACAATATTTTCTATAGGAAATACTGTAGTACACAATATTTTCTATAGGAAATACTGTAGGACACAATATTTTCTATAGGAAATACTGTAGTACACAATATTTTCTATAGGAAATACTGTAGTACACAATATTTTCTATAGGAAATACTGTAGTACACAAAATTTTCTATAGGAAATACTATAGTACACAATATTTTCTATAGGAAATACTATAGTACACAATATTTTCTATAGGAAATACTGTAGTACACAATATTTTCTATACGAAATACTGTAGTACACAATATTATCTATAGGAAATACTATAGTACACAATATTATCTATAGGAAATACTATAGTACACAATATTTTCTATAGGAAATACTGTAGTACAGAATATTTTCTATAGGAAATACTGCAGTACAGAATATTTTCTATAGGAAATACTGTAGTACACAATATTTTCTATAGGAAATACTGTAGTACACAATATTTTCTATAGGAAATACTGTAGTACACAATATTTTCTATAGGAAATACTGTAGTACACAATATTTTCTATAGGAAATACTGTAGTACACAATATTTTCTATAGGAAATACTGTAGTACACAATATTTTCTATAGGAAATACTGTAGTACACAATATTTTCTATAGGAAATACTGTAGTACACAAAATTTTCTATAGGAAATACTGTAGTACACAAAATTTTCTATAGGAAATACTGTAGTACACATAATTTTCTATAGGAAATACTGTAGTAAACAATATTTTCTATAGGAAATACTGTAGTACACAATATTTTCTATAGGAAATACTGTAGTACACAATATTTTCTATAGGAAATACTGTAGTACACAATATTTTCTATAGGAAATACTGTAGTACACAATATTTTCTATAGGAAATACTGTAGTACACAATATTTTCTATAGGAAATACTGTAGTACACAATATTTTCTATAGGAAATACTGTAGTACACAATATTTTCTATAGGAAATACTGTAGTACACAATATTTTCTATAGGAAATACTGTAGTACACAATATTTTCTATAGGAAATACTGTAGTACACAATATTTTCTATAGGAAATACTGTAGTACACAATATTTTCTATAGCAAATACTGTAGTACACAATATTTTCTATAGCAAATACTGTAGTACACAATATTATCTATAGCAAATACTGTAGTACACAATATTTTCTATAGGAAATACTGTAGTACACAATATTTTCTATAGGAAATACTGTAGTACACAATATTTTCTATAGGAAATACTGTAGTGCACAATATTTTCTATAGGAAATACTGTAGTGCACAATATTTTCTATAGGAAATACTTTAGTACACAATATTTTCTATAGGAAATACTATAGTACACAATATTTTCTATAGGAAATACTGTAGTACACAATATTTTCTATAGGAAATACTGCAGTACAGAATATTTTCTATAGGAAATACTGTAGTACACAATATTTTCTATAGGAAATACTGTAGTACACAATATTTTCTATAGGAAATACTGTAGTACACAATATTTTCTATAGGAAATACTGTAGTACACAATATTTTCTATAGGAAATACTGTAGTACACAATATTTTCTATAGGAAATACTGTAGTACACAATATTTTCTATAGCAAATACTGTAGTACACAATATTTTCTATAGCAAATACTGTAGTACACAATATTATCTATAGCAAATACTGTAGTACACAATATTTTCTATAGGAAATACTGTAGTACACAATATTTTCTATAGGAAATACTGTAGTACACAATATTTTCTATAGGAAATACTGTAGTGCACAATATTTTCTATAGGAAATACTGTAGTGCACAATATTTTCTATAGGAAATACTTTAGTACACAATATTTTCTATAGGAAATACTATAGTACACAATATTTTCTATAGGAAATACTGTAGTACACAATATTTTCTATAGGAAATACTGCAGTACAGAATATTTTCTATAGGAAATACTGTAGTACACAATATTTTCTATAGGAAATACTGTAGTACACAATATTTTCTATAGGAAATACTGTAGTACACAATATTTTCTATAGGAAATACTGTAGTACACAATATTTTCTATAGGAAATACTGTAGTACACAATATTTTCTATAGGAAATACTGTAGTACACAATATTTTCTATAGGAAATACTGTAGTACACAATATTTTCTATAGGAAATACTGTAGTACACAAAATTTTCTATAGGAAATACTATAGTACACAATATTTTCTATAGGAAATACTATAGTACACAATATTTTCTATAGGAAATACTATAGTACACAATATTTTCTATAGGAAATACTATACTACACAATATTTTCTATAGGAAATACTATAGTACACAATATTTTCTATAGGAAATACTATAGTACACAATATTTTCTATAGGAAATACTATAGTACACAATATTTTCTATAGGAAATACTATAGTACACAATATTTTCTATAGGAAATACTATAGTACACAATATTTTCTATAGGAAATACTGTAGTAAACAATATTTTCTATAGGAAATACTGTAGTACACAATATTTTCTATAGGAAATACTGTAGTACACAATATTTTCTATAGGAAATACTGTAGTACACAATATTTTCTATAGGAAATACTGTAGTACACAATATTTTCTATAGGAAATACTGTAGTACACAATATTTTCTATAGGAAATACTGTAGTACACAATATTTTCTATAGGAAATACTGTAGTACACAATATTTTCTATAGGAAATACTGTAGTACACAATATTTTCTATAGGAAATACTGTAGTACACAATATTTTCTATAGGAAATACTGTAGTACACAATATTTTCTATAGGAAATACTGTAGTACACAATATTTTCTATAGGAAATACTGTAGTACACAATATTTTCTATAGGAAATACTGTAGTACACAATATTTTCTACAGGAAATACTGTAGTACACAATATTTTCTATAGAAAATACTGTAGTACACAATATTTTCTATAGGAAATACTGTAGTACACAATATTTTCTATAGGAAATACTGTAGTACACAATATTTTCTATAGGAAATACTGTAGTACACAATATTTTCTATAGCAAATACTGTAGTACACAATATTTTCTATAGCAAATACTGTAGTACAATATATTATCTATAGCAAATACTGTAGTACACAATATTTTCTATAGGAAATACTGTAGTACACAATATTTTCTATAGGAAATACTGTAGTACACAATATTTTCTATAGGAAATACTGTAGTGCACAATATTTTCTATAGGAAATACTGTAGTGCACAATATTTTCTATAGGAAATACTGTAGTACACAATATTTTCTATAGGAAATACTATAGTACACAATATTTTCTATAGGAAATACTGTAGTACACAATATTTTCTACAGGAAATACTGCAGTACAGAATATTTTCTATAGGAAATACTGTAGTACACAATATTTTCTATAGGAAATACTGTAGTACACAATATTTTCTATAGGAAATACTGTAGTACACAATATTTTCTATAGGAAATACTGTAGTACACAATATTTTCTATAGGAAATACTGTAGTACACAATATTTTCTATAGGAAATACTGTAGTACACAATATTTTCTATAGGAAATACTGTAGTACACAATATTTTCTATAGGAAATACTGTAGTACACAAAATTTTCTATAGGAAATACTGTAGTACACAAAATTTTCTATAGGAAATACTGTAGTACACATAATTTTCTATAGGAAATACTATAGTACACAATATTTTCTATAGGAAATACTGTAGTACACAAAATTTTCTATAGGAAATACTATAGTACACAATATTTTCTATAGGAAATACTATAGTACACAATATTTTCTATAGGAAATACTATAGTACACAATATTTTCTATAGGAAATACTGTAGGACACAATATTTTCTATAGGAAATACTGTAGTACACAATATTTTCTATAGGAAATACTGTAGTACACAATATTTTCTATAGGAAATACTGTAGTACACAATATTTTCTATAGGAAATACTGTAGTACACAATATTTTCTATAGGAAATACTGTAGGACACAATATTTTCTATAGGAAATACTGTAGTACACAATATTTTCTATAGGAAATACTGTAGTACACAATATTTTCTATAGGAAATACTGTAGTACACAAAATTTTCTATAGGAAATACTATAGTACACAATATTTTCTATAGGAAATACTATAGTACACAATATTTTCTATAGGAAATACTGTAGTACACAATATTTTCTATACGAAATACTGTAGTACACAATATTATCTATAGGAAATACTATAGTACACAATATTATCTATAGGAAATACTATAGTACACAATATTTTCTATAGGAAATACTGTAGTACAGAATATTTTCTATAGGAAATACTGCAGTACAGAATATTTTCTATAGGAAATACTGTAGTACACAATATTTTCTATAGGAAATACTGTAGTACACAATATTTTCTATAGGAAATACTGTAGTACACAATATTTTCTATAGGAAATACTGTAGTACACAATATTTTCTATAGGAAATACTGTAGTACACAATATTTTCTATAGGAAATACTGTAGTACACAATATTTTCTATAGGAAATACTGTAGTACACAATATTTTCTATAGGAAATACTGTAGTACACAAAATTTTCTATAGGAAATACTGTAGTACACAAAATTTTCTATAGGAAATACTGTAGTACACATAATTTTCTATAGGAAATACTGTAGTAAACAATATTTTCTATAGGAAATACTGTAGTACACAATATTTTCTATAGGAAATACTGTAGTACACAATATTTTCTATAGGAAATACTGTAGTACACAATATTTTCTATAGGAAATACTGTAGTACACAATATTTTCTATAGGAAATACTGTAGTACACAATATTTTCTATAGGAAATACTGTAGTACACAATATTTTCTATAGGAAATACTGTAGTACACAATATTTTCTATAGGAAATACTGTAGTACACAATATTTTCTATAGGAAATACTGTAGTACACAATATTTTCTATAGGAAATACTGTAGTACACAATATTTTCTATAGCAAATACTGTAGTACACAATATTTTCTATAGCAAATACTGTAGTACACAATATTATCTATAGCAAATACTGTAGTACACAATATTTTCTATAGGAAATACTGTAGTACACAATATTTTCTATAGGAAATACTGTAGTACACAATATTTTCTATAGGAAATACTGTAGTGCACAATATTTTCTATAGGAAATACTGTAGTGCACAATATTTTCTATAGGAAATACTGTAGTACACAATATTTTCTATAGGAAATACTATAGTACACAATATTTTCTATAGGAAATACTGTAGTACAGAATATTTTCTATAGGAAATACTGCAGTACAGAATATTTTCTATAGGAAATACTGTAGTACACAATATTTTCTATAGGAAATACTGTAGTACACAATATTTTCTATAGGAAATACTGTAGTACACAATATTTTCTATAGGAAATACTGTAGTACACAATATTTTCTATAGGAAATACTGTAGTACACAATATTTTCTATAGGAAATACTGTAGTACACAATATTTTCTATAGGAAATACTGTAGTACACAATATTTTCTATAGGAAATACTGTAGTACACAAAATTTTCTATAGGAAATACTGTAGTACACAAAATTTTCTATAGGAAATACTGTAGTACACATAATTTTCTATAGGAAATACTATAGTACACAATATTTTCTATAGGAAATACTGTAGTACACAAAATTTTCTATAGGAAATACTATAGTACACAATATTTTCTATAGGAAATACTATAGTACACAATATTTTCTATAGGAAATACTATAGTACACAATATTTTCTATAGGAAATACTGTAGGACACAATATTTTCTATAGGAAATACTGTAGTACACAATATTTTCTATAGGAAATACTGTAGTACACAATATTTTCTATAGGAAATACTGTAGTACACAATATTTTCTATAGGAAATACTGTAGTACACAATATTTTCTATAGGAAATACTGTAGGACACAATATTTTCTATAGGAAATACTGTAGTACACAATATTTTCTATAGGAAATACTGTAGTACACAATAATTTCTATAGGAAATACTGTAGTACACAAAATTTTCTATAGGAAATACTATAGTACACAATATTTTCTATAGGAAATACTATAGTACACAATATTTTCTATAGGAAATACTGTAGTACACAATATTTTCTATACGAAATACTGTAGTACACAATATTATCTATAGGAAATACTATAGTACACAATATTATCTATAGGAAATACTATAGTACACAATATTTTCTATAGGAAATACTGTAGTACACAATATTTTCTATAGGAAATACTGCAGTACAGAATATTTTCTATAGGAAATACTGTAGTACACAATATTTTCTATAGGAAATACTGTAGTACACAATATTTTCTATAGGAAATACTGTAGTACACAATATTTTCTATAGGAAATACTGTAGTAAGGAGTGAGATCGAAAAATTCTTAACACACGTTTTTCATTACATTTTTTAACCCAAGTATTATTTGAATTTTTTTTTGATCAAGTTACCTTTGAAAAACATGTCAGTTATTATGTGTAATGTCAATTATATTAATTTTTTTGTTAATCTGATTAAAATGAGTGACCAGAAAAAAGTGCGTACTGAAATTATTAAATATTTTCAACAAAACCCAACTTGGTCTTACAAAAAGTTGGCCAAGCATACAAAGGTCTGCCGTTAAACTGTTTCCAATGTTATTAAACAGTACCGGGAGAACTTGTCAGTTGATAGAAAACCTGGTTCAGGTAGAAGGAATGGTCCACATGATGTTTCTAAAGCCAAAAAAATAGAACGCATTTTCAAAAGAGCTCCCAACACATCCGGTAGGAAAGCAGCCCGGTGAGCTCAGTGCTCGGACTATTTGGTACGAAAAGTTAAAGCTAATGCAGGTTTAAAAACATACAAGGCTCAAAAAGTTCCTGACAGGAACGCTACTAAAAATTTAGAGGCCAAAAACAGAGCACGGAAATTGAAGTCAAGTTTTATAAAAAAATATTCTTGCTGCATAATGGATGACGAAACGTATGTTCTGGCAGATTTTTCGCAACTTCCAGGTCAAAAATTTTATGTTGCTGATGCTCGAGGGAATGTTGAAGAAAAGTTTAGGACCCAAAAGCAGACAAAATTTCCCAGAAAGTTCTTGGTATGGCAAGCAATATGCAGTTGCGGCAAAAGAAGCCACTCATTTGTTACAACGGGCTCTATAAATACCGAAATTTACATCAAGGAATGTTTACAAAAAAGGCTGCTTCCATTCATAAGACTTCATAATGTGTCCACTTATTTTTGGCCTGACTTGGCATCCTGTCACTATGGCAAACAAGCCCTTGAGTGGTACAAGAACAATAATGTGGTATTTGTACCAAGAGAGGCAAATCCTCCAAACTGCCCGGAGCTAAGGCCAGTGGAGAGATATTGGGCTCTTGTTAAAAGAGAATTGAAGAGTACAAAAAAGGTGTCCAAAAGTGTGGTAGATTTTAAACGGAGATGGACTACATGTTCGAGCAAAGTGACAGAAAGCACTATAAAAACGTTAATGGAAGGGTTTCCGAAAAAGGTTCAAAATTTCATCACTAGTGATTAAAACTATAAAAATAATTTTTTTTGTAAATTGTAATAATAATTTCAATCAAATAAAAAAAAATTAAAGCTGTAAGTTTAGTGGTTTCTTTTTTATAAACATATATGTATGTTAAGAATTTTTCGATCTCACTCCTTACACAATATTTTCTATAGGAAATACTGTAGTACACAATATTTTCTATAGGAAATACTGTAGTACACAATATTTTCTATAGGAAATACTGTAGTACACAATATTTTCTATAGGAAATACTGTAGTACACAAAATTTTCTATAGGAAATACTGTAGTACACAAAATTTTCTATAGGAAATACTGTAGTACACATAATTTTCTATAGGAAATACTATAGTACACAATATTTTCTATAGGAAATACTGTAGTACACAAAATTTTCTATAGGAAATACTATAGTACACAATATTTTCTATAGGAAATACTATAGTACACAATATTTTCTATAGGAAATACTATAGTACACAATATTTTCTATAGGAAATACTGTAGGACACAATATTTTCTATAGGAAATACTGTAGTACACAATATTTTCTATAGGAAATACTGTAGTACACAATATTTTCTATAGGAAATACTGTAGTACACAATATTTTCTATAGGAAATACTGTAGTACACAATATTTTCTATAGGAAATACTGTAGGACACAATATTTTCTATAGGAAATACTGTAGTACACAATATTTTCTATAGGAAATACTGTAGTACACAATATTTTCTATAGGAAATACTGTAGTACACAAAATTTTCTATAGGAAATACTATAGTACACAATATTTTCTATAGGAAATACTATAGTACACAATATTTTCTATAGGAAATACTGTAGTACACAATATTTTCTATACGAAATACTGTAGTACACATATTATATATAGGAAATACTATAGTACACAATATTTTCTATAGGAAATACTGTAGTACAGAATATTTTCTATAGGAAATACTGCAGTACAGAATATTTTCTATAGGAAATACTGTAGTACACAATATTTTCTATAGGAAATACTGTAGTACACAATATTTTCTATAGGAAATACTGTAGTACACAATATTTTCTATAGGAAATACTGTAGTACACAATATTTTCTATAGGAAATACTGTAGTACACAATATTTTCTATAGGAAATACTGTAGTACACAATATTTTCTATAGGAAATACTGTAGTACACAATATTTTCTATAGGAAATACTGTAGTACACAATATTTTCTATAGGAAATACTGTAGTACACAATATTTTCTATAGGAAATACTGTAGTACACAATATTTTCTATAGGAAATACTGTAGTACACAATATTTTCTATAGGAAATACTGTAGTACACAAAATTTTCTATAGGAAATACTATAGTACACAATATTTTCTATAGGAAATACTGTAGTACACAAAATTTTCTATAGAAAATACTATAGTACACAATATTTTCTATAGGAAATACTATAGTACACAATATTTTCTATAGGAAATACTGTAGTACACAATATTTTCTATAGGAAATACTGTAGTACACAAAATTTTCTATAGGAAATACTGTAGTACACAATATTTTCTGTAGGAAATACTGTAGTAAACAAAATTTTCTATAGGAAATACTATAGTACACAATATTTTCTATAGGAAATACTATAGTACACAATATTTTCTATAGGAAATTCTATAGTACACAATATTTTCTATAGGAAATACTATAGTAAACAATATTTTCTATAGGAAATACTATAGTACGCAATATTTTCTATAGGAAATACTATAGTACACTATATTTTCTATAGGAAATACTATAGTACACAATATTTTCTATAGGAAATACTATAGTACACAATATTTTCTACAGGAAATACTGTAGTACACAATATTTTCTATAGGAAATACTGTAGTACACAATATTTTCTATAGGAAATACTGTAGTACACAATATTTTCTATAGGAAATACTGTAGTACACAATATTTTCTATAGGAAATACTGTAGTACACAATATTTTCTATAGGAAATACTGTAGTACACAATATTTTCTATAGGAAATACTGTAGTACACAATATTTTCTATAGGAAATACTGTAGTACACAATATTTTCTATAGAAAATACTGTAGTACACAATTTTCTATAGGAAATACTGTAGTACACAATATTTTCTATAGGAAATACTGTAGTACACAATATTTTCTATAGGAAATACTGTATTACACAATATTTTCTATAGGAAATACTGTAGTACACAATATTTTCTATAGGAAATAATGTAGTACACAATATTTTCTATAGGAAATACTGTAGTGCACAATATTTTCTATAGGAAATACTATAGTACACAATATTTTCTATAGGAAATACTGTAGTACACAAAATTTTCTATAGGAAATATTATAGTACACAATATTTTCTATAGGAAATACTATAGTACACAATATTTTCTATAGGAAATACTATAGGAAATACTATAGTACACAATATTTTCTATAGGAAATACTATAGTACGCAATATTTTCTATAGGAAATACTATAGTACACTATATTTTCTATAGGAAATACTATAGTACACAATATTTTCTATAGGAAATACTATAGTACACAATATTTTCTACAGGAAATACTGTAGTACACAATATTTTCTATAGGAAATACTGTAGTACACAATATTTTCTATAGGAAATACTGTAGTACACAATATTTTCTATAGGAAATACTGTAGTACACAATATTTTCTATAGGAAATACTGTAGTACACAATATTTTCTATAGGAAATACTGTAGTACACAATATTTTCTATAGGAAATACTGTAGTACACAATATTTTCTATAGGAAATACTGTAGTACACAATATTTTCTATAGGAAATACTGTAGTACACAATATTTTCTATAGGAAATACTGTAGTACACAATATTTTCTATAGAAAATACTGTAGTACACAATTTTCTATGGGAAATACTGTAGTACACAATATTTTCTATAGGAAATACTGTAGTACACAATATTTTCTATAGGAAATACTGTATTACACAATATTTTCTATAGGAAATACTGTATTACACAATATTTTCTATAGGAAATACTGTAGTACACAATATTTTCTATAGGAAATAATGTAGTACACAATATTTTCTATAGGAAATACTGTAGTGCACAATATTTTCTATAGGAAATACTATAGTACACAATATTTTCTATAGGAAATACTGTAGTACACAAAATTTTCTATAGGAAATACTATAGTACACAATATTTTCTATAGGAAATACTATAGTACACAATATTTTCTATAGGAAATACTATAGTACACAATATTTTCTATAGGAAATACTATACTACACAATATTTTCTATAGGAAATACTATAGTACACAATATTTTCTATAGGAAATACTATAGTACACAATATTTTCTATAGGAAATACTATAGTACACAATATTTTCTATAGGAAATACTATAGTACACAATATTTTCTATAGGAAATACTGTAGTAAACAATATTTTCTATAGGAAATACTGTAGTACACAATATTTTCTATAGGAAATACTGTAGTACACAATATTTTCTATAGGAAATACTGTAGTACACAATATTTTCTATAGGAAATACTGTAGTACACAATATTTTCTATAGGAAATACTGTAGTACACAATATTTTCTATAGGAAATACTGTAGTACACAATATTTTCTATAGGAAATACTGTAGTACACAATATTTTCTATAGGAAATACTGTAGTACACAATATTTTCTATAGGAAATACTGTAGTACACAATATTTTCTATAGGAAATACTGTAGTACACAATATTTTCTATAGGAAATACTGTAGTACACAATATTTTCTATAGGAAATACTGTAGTACACAATATTTTCTACAGGAAATACTGTAGTACACAATATTTTCTATAGAAAATACTGTAGTACACAATATTTTCTATAGGAAATACTGTAGTACACAATATTTTCTATAGGAAATACTGTAGTACACAATATTTTCTATAGCAAATACTGTAGTACACAATATTTTCTATAGCAAATACTGTAGTACACAATATTATCTATAGCAAATACTGTAGTACACAATATTTTCTATAGGAAATACTGTAGTACACAATATTTTCTATAGGAAATACTGTAGTACACAATATTTTCTATAGGAAATACTGTAGTGCACAATATTTTCTATAGGAAATACTGTAGTGCACAATATTTTCTATAGGAAATACTGTAGTACACAATATTTTCTATAGGAAATACTGTAGTGCACAATATTTTCTATCGGAAATACTGTAGTGCACAATATTTTCTATAGCAAATACTGTAGTACACAACATTTTCTATAGGAAATACTGTAGTACACAATATTTTCTATAGGAAATACTGTAGTACACAATATTTTCTATAGGAAATACTGTAGTACACAAAATTTTCTATAGGAAATACTATAGTACACAATATTTTCTATAGGAAATACTATAGTACACAATATTTTCTATAGGAAATACTATAGTACACAATATTTTCTATAGGAAATACTATAGTACACAATATTTTCTATAGGAAATATTATATTACACAATATTTTCTATAGGAAATACTGTAGTACACAATATTTTCTATAGGAAATACTGTAGTACACAATATTTTCTATAGGAAATACTGTAGTACACAATATTTTCTATAGGAAATACTGTAGTACACAATATTTTCTATAGGAAATACTGTAGTACACAATATTTTCTATAGGAAATACTGTAGTACACAATATTTTCTATAGGAAATACTATAGTACACAATATTTTCTATAGGAAATACTGTAGTACAGAATATTTTCTATAGGAAATACTGTAGTTCAGAATATTTTCTATAGGAAATACTGTAGTACAGAATATTTTCTATAGGAAATACTGTAGTACAGAATATTTTCTATAGGAAATACTGTAGTACAGAATATTTTCTATAGGAAATACTGTAGTACAGAATATTTTCTTTAGGAAATACTGTAGTACAGAATATTTTCTATAGGAAATACTGTAGTACAGAATATTTTCTATAGGAAGTACTGTAGTACAGAATATTTTCTATAGGAAATACTGTAGTACAGAATATTTTCTATAGGAAATACTGTAGTACAGAATATTTTCTATAGGAAATACTGTAGTACACAATATTTTCTATAGGAAATACTGTAGTACACAATACTTTCTATAGGAAATACTGTAGTACACAATATTTTCTATAGGAAATACTGTAGTACACAAAATTTTCTATAGGAAATACTATAGTACACAAAATTTTCTATAGGAAATACTATAGTACACAATATTTTCTATAGGAAATACTATAGTACACAATATTTTCTATAGGAAATACTATAGTACACAATATTTTCTATAGGAAATATTATAGTACACAATATTTTCTATAGGAAATACTGTAGTACACAATATTTTCTATAGGAAATACTGTAGTACACATAATTTTCTATAGGAAATACTATAGTACACAATATTTTCTATAGGAAATACTGTAGTACACAAAATTTTCTATAGGAAATACTATAGTACACAATATTTTCTATAGGAAATACTATAGTACACAATATTTTCTATAGGAAATACTATAGTACACAATATTTTCTATAGGAAATACTGTAGGACACAATATTTTCTATAGGAAATACTGTAGTACACAATATTTTCTATAGGAAATACTGTAGTACACAATATTTTCTATAGGAAATACTGTAGTACACAATATTTTCTATAGGAAATACTGTAGTACACAATATTTTCTATAGGAAATACTGTAGGACACAATATTTTCTATAGGAAATACTGTAGTACACAATATTTTCTATAGGAAATACTGTAGTACACAATAATTTCTATAGGAAATACTGTAGTACACAAAATTTTCTATAGGAAATACTATAGTACACAATATTTTCTATAGGAAATACTATAGTACACAATATTTTCTATAGGAAATACTGTAGTACACAATATTTTCTATACGAAATACTGTAGTACACAATATTATCTATAGGAAATACTATAGTACACAATATTATCTATAGGAAATACTATAGTACACAATATTTTCTATAGGAAATACTGTAGTACACAATATTTTCTATAGGAAATACTGTAGTACACAATATTTTCTATAGGAAATACTGCAGTACAGAATATTTTCTATAGGAAATACTGTAGTACACAATATTTTCTATAGGAAATACTGTAGTACACAATATTTTCTATAGGAAATACTGTAGTACACAATATTTTCTATAGGAAATACTGTAGTACACAATATTTTCTATAGGAAATACTGTAGTACACAATATTTTCTATAGGAAATACTGTAGTACACAATATTTTCTATAGGAAATACTGTAGTACACAATATTTTCTATAGGAAATACTGTAGTACACAAAATTTTCTATAGGAAATACTGTAGTACACAAAATTTTCTATAGGAAATACTGTAGTACACATAATTTTCTATAGGAAATACTATAGTACACAATATTTTCTATAGGAAATACTGTAGTACACAAAATTTTCTATAGGAAATACTATAGTACACAATATTTTCTATAGGAAATACTATAGTACACAATATTTTCTATAGGAAATACTATAGTACACAATATTTTCTATAGGAAATACTGTAGGACACAATATTTTCTATAGGAAATACTGTAGTACACAATATTTTCTATAGGAAATACTGTAGTACACAATATTTTCTATAGGAAATACTGTAGTACACAATATTTTCTATAGGAAATACTGTAGTACACAATATTTTCTATAGGAAATACTGTAGTACACAATATTTTCTATAGGAAATACTGTAGTACACAATATTTTCTATAGGAAATACTGTAGTACACAATATTTTCTATAGGAAATACTGTAGTACACAATATTTTCTATAGGAAATACTGTAGTACACAATATTTTCTATAGGAAATACTGTAGTACACAATATTTTCTATAGGAAATACTGTAGTACACAATATTTTCTATAAGAAATACTGTAGTACACAATATTTTCTATAGGAAATACTGTAGTACACAATATTTTCTATAGGAAATACTGTAGTACACAATATTTTCTACAGGAAATACTGTAGTACACAATATTTTCTATAGAAAATACTGTAGTACACAATATTTTCTATAGGAAATACTATAGTACACAATATTTTCTATAGGAAATACTGTAGTACACAATATTTTCTATACGAAATACTGTAGTACACAATATTATCTATAGGAAATACTATAGTACACAATATTATCTATAGGAAATACTATAGTACACAATATTTTCTATAGGAAATACTGTAGTACACAATATTTTCTATAGGAAATACTGCAGTACAGAATATTTTCTATAGGAAATACTGTAGTACACAATATTTTCTATAGGAAATACTGTAGTACACAATATTTTCTATAGGAAATACTGTAGTACACAATATTTTCTATAGGAAATACTGTAGTACACAATATTTTCTATAGGAAATACTGTAGTACACAATATTTTCTATAGGAAATACTGTAGTACACAATATTTTCTATAGGAAATACTGTAGTACACAATATTTTCTATAGGAAATACTGTAGTACACAAAATTTTCTATAGGAAATACTGTAGTACACAAAATTTTCTATAGGAAATACTGTAGTACACATAATTTTCGATAGGAAATACTATAGTACACAATATTTTCTATAGGAAATACTGTAGTACACAAAATTTTCTATAGGAAATACTATAGTACACAATATTTTCTATAGGAAATACTATAGTACACAATATTTTCTATAGGAAATACTATAGTACACAATATTTTCTATAGGAAATACTGTAGGACACAATATTTTCTATAGGAAATACTGTAGTACACAATATTTTCTATAGGAAATACTGTAGTACACAATATTTTCTATAGGAAATACTGTAGTACACAATATTTTCTATAGGAAATACTGTAGTACACAATATTTTCTATAGGAAATACTGTAGGACACAATATTTTCTATAGGAAATACTGTAGTACACAATATTTTCTATAGGAAATACTGTAGTACACAATATTTTCTATAGGAAATACTGTAGTACACAATATTTTCTATAGGAAATACTGTAGTACACAATATTTTCTATAGGAAATACTGTAGTACACAATATTTTCTATAGGAAATACTGTAGTACACAATATTTTCTATAGGAAATACTGTAGTACACAATATTTTCTATAGGAAATACTGTAGTACACAATATTTTCTATAGGAAATACTGTAGTACACAATATTTTCTATAGGAAATACTGTAGTACACAATATTTTCTATAGGAAATACTGTAGTACACAATATTTTCTATAGGAAATACTGTAGTACACAATATTTTCTATAGGAAATAATGTAGTACACAATATTTTCTATAGGAAATACTGTAGTACACAATATTTTCTATAGGAAATACTGTAGTACACAAAATTTTCTATAGGAAATACTATAGTACACAATATTTTCTATAGGAAATACTGTAGTACACAAAATTTTCTATAGAAAATACTATAGTACACAATATTTTCTATAGGAAATACTATAGTACACAATATTTTCTATAGGAAATACTGTAGTACACAATATTTTCTATAGGAAATACTGTAGTACACAAAATTTTCTATAGGAAATACTGTAGTACACAATATTTTCTGTAGGAAATACTGTAGTAAACAAAATTTTCTATAGGAAATACTATAGTACACAATATTTTCTATAGGAAATACTATAGTACACAATATTTTCTATAGGAAATTCTATAGTACACAATATTTTCTATAGGAAATACTATAGTACACAATATTTTCTATAGGAAATACTATAGTACGCAATATTTTCTATAGGAAATACTATAGTACACTATATTTTCTATAGGAAATACTATAGTACACAATATTTTCTATAGGAAATACTATAGTACACAATATTTTCTACAGGAAATACTGTAGTACACAATATTTTCTATAGGAAATACTGTAGTACACAATATTTTCTATAGGAAATACTGTAGTACACAATATTTTCTATAGGAAATACTGTAGTACACAATATTTTCTATAGGAAATACTGTAGTACACAATATTTTCTATAGGAAATACTGTAGTACACAATATTTTCTATAGGAAATACTGTAGTACACAATATTTTATATAGGAAATACTGTAGTACACAATATTTTCTATAGGAAATACTGTAGTACACAATATTTTCTATAGAAAATACTGTAGTACACAATTTTCTATAGGAAATACTGTAGTACACAATATTTTCTATAGGAAATACTGTAGTACACAATATTTTCTATAGGAAATACTGTATTACACAATATTTTCTATAGGAAATACTGTAGTACACAATATTTTCTATAGGAAATAATGTAGTACACAATATTTTCTATAGGAAATACTGTAGTGCACAATATTTTCTATAGGAAATACTATAGTACACAATATTTTCTATAGGAAATACTGTAGTACACAAAATTTTCTATAGGAAATATTATAGTACACAATATTTTCTATAGGAAATACTATAGTACACAATATTTTCTATAGGAAATACTATAGGAAATACTATAGTACACAATATTTTCTATAGGAAATACTATAGTACGCAATATTTTCTATAGGAAATACTATAGTACACTATATTTTCTATAGGAAATACTATAGTACACAATATTTTCTATAGGAAATACTATAGTACACAATATTTTCTACAGGAAATACTGTAGTACACAATATTTTCTATAGGAAATACTGTAGTACACAATATTTTCTATAGGAAATACTGTAGTACACAATATTTTCTATAGGAAATACTGTAGTACACAATATTTTCTATAGGAAATACTGTAGTACACAATATTTTCTATAGGAAATACTGTAGTACACAATATTTTCTATAGGAAATACTGTAGTACACAATATTTTCTATAGGAAATACTGTAGTACACAATATTTTCTATAGGAAATACTGTAGTACACAATATTTTCTATAGGAAATACTGTAGTACACAATATTTTCTATAGAAAATACTGTAGTACACAATATTTTCTATAGAAAATACTGTAGTATACAATTTTCTATAGGAAATACTGTAGTACACAATATTTTCTATAGGAAATACTGTAGTACACAATATTTTCTATAGGAAATACTGTATTACACAATATTTTCTATAGGAAATACTGTAGTACACAATATTTTCTATAGGAAATAATGTAGTACACAATATTTTCTATAGGAAATACTGTAGTGCACAATATTTTCTATAGGAAATACTATAGTACACAATATTTTCTATAGGAAATACTGTAGTACACAAAATTTTCTATAGGAAATACTATAGTACACAATATTTTCTATAGGAAATACTATAGTACACAATATTTTCTATAGGAAATACTATAGTACACAATATTTTCTATAGGAAATACTATACTACACAATATTTTCTATAGGAAATACTATAGTACACAATATTTTCTATAGGAAATACTATAGTACACAATATTTTCTATAGGAAATACTATAGTACACAATATTTTCTATAGGAAATACTATAGTACACAATATTTTCTATAGGAAATACTGTAGTAAACAATATTTTCTATAGGAAATACTGTAGTACACAATATTTTCTATAGGAAATACTGTAGTACACAATATTTTCTATAGGAAATACTGTAGTACACAATATTTTCTATAGGAAATACTGTAGTACACAATATTTTCTATAGGAAATACTGTAGTACACAATATTTTCTATAGGAAATACTGTAGTACACAATATTTTCTATAGGAAATACTGTAGTACACAATATTTTCTATAGGAAATACTGTAGTACACAATATTTTCTATAGGAAATACTGTAGTACACAATATTTTCTATAGGAAATACTGTAGTACACAATATTTTCTATAGGAAATACTGTAGTACACAATATTTTCTATAGGAAATACTGTAGTACACAATATTTTCTATAGGAAATACTGTAGTACACAATATTTTCTACAGGAAATACTGTAGTACACAATATTTTCTATAGAAAATACTGTAGTACACAATATTTTCTATAGGAAATACTGTAGTACACAATATTTTCTATAGGAAATACTGTAGTACACAATATTTTCTATAGCAAATACTGTAGTACACAATATTTTCTATAGCAAATACTGTAGTACACAATATTATCTATAGCAAATACTGTAGTACACAATATTTTCTATAGGAAATACTGTAGTACACAATATTTTCTATAGGAAATACTGTAGTACACAATATTTTCTATAGGAAATACTGTAGTGCACAATATTTTCTATAGGAAATACTGTAGTACACAATATTTTCTATAGGAAATACTGTAGTGCACAATATTTTCTATCGGAAATACTGTAGTGCACAATATTTTCTATAGCAAATACTGTAGTACACAATATTTTCTATAGGAAATACTGTAGTACACAATATTTTCTATAGGAAATACTGTAGTACACAATATTTTCTATAGGAAATACTGTAGTACACAAAATTTTCTATAGGAAATACTATAGTACACAATATTTTCTATAGGAAATACTATAGTACACAATATTTTCTATAGGAAATACTATAGTACACAATATTTTCTATAGGAAATACTATAGTACACAATATTTTCTATAGGAAATATTATATTACACAATATTTTCTATAGGAAATACTGTAGTACACAATATTTTCTATAGGAAATACTGTAGTACACAATATTTTCTATAGGAAATACTGTAGTACACAATATTTTCTATAGGAAATACTGTAGTACACAATATTTTCTATAGGAAATACTGTAGTACACAATATTTTCTATAGGAAATACTATAGTACACAATATTTTCTATAGGAAATACTATAGTACACAATATTTTCTATAGGAAATACTGTAGTACAGAATATTTTCTATAGGAAATACTGTAGTTCAGAATATTTTCTATAGGAAATACTGTAGTACAGAATATTTTCTATAGGAAATACTGTAGTACAGAATATTTTCTCTAGGAAATACTGTAGTACAGAATATTTTCTATAGGAAATACTGTAGTACAGAATATTTTCTTTAGGAAATACTGTAGTACAGAATATTTTCTATAGGAAATACTGTAGTACAGAATATTTTCTATAGGAAATACTGTAGTACAGAATATTTTCTATAGGAAGTACTGTAGTACAGAATATTTTCTATAGGAAATACTGTAGTACAGAATATTTTCTATAGGAAATACTGTAGTACAGAATATTTTCTATAGGAAATACTGTAGTACACAATATTTTCTATAGGAAATACTGTAGTACACAATACTTTCTATAGGAAATACTGTAGTACACAATATTTTCTATAGGAAATACTGTAGTACACAAAATTTTCTATAGGAAATACTATAGTACACAAAATTTTCTATAGGAAATACTATAGTACACAATATTTTCTATAGGAAATACTATAGTACACAATATTTTCTATAGGAAATACTATAGTACACAATATTTTCTATAGGAAATACTATAGTACACAATATTTTCTATAGGAAATACTATAGTACACAATATTTTCTATAGGAAATACTGTAGTACACAATATTTTCTATAGGAAATTCTATAGTACACAATATTTTCTATAGGAAATACTATAGTACACAATATTTTCTACAGGAAATACTATAGTACACAATATTTTCTATAGGAAATACTATAGTACACAATATTTTCTATAGGAAATACTATAGTACACAATATTTTCTATAGGAAATACTATAGTACACAATATTTTCTATAGGAAATATTATATTACACAATATTTTCTATAGGAAATACTGTAGTACACAATATTTTCTATAGGAAATACTGTAGTACACAATATTTTCTATAGGAAATACTGTAGTACACAATATTTTCTATAGGAAATACTGTAGTACACAATATTTTCTATAGGAAATACTGTAGTACACAATATTTTCTATAGGAAATACTGTAGTACACAATATTTTCTATAGGAAATACTATAGTACACAATATTTTCTATAGGAAATACTGTAGTACAGAATATTTTCTATAGGAAATACTGTAGTTCAGAATATTTTCTATAGGAAATACTGTAGTACAGAATATTTTCTATAGGAAATACTGTAGTACAGAATATTTTCTATAGGAAATACTGTAGTACAGAATATTTTCTATAGGAAATACTGTAGTACAGAATATTTTCTATAGGAAATACTGTAGTACAGAATATTTTCTATAGGAAATACTGTAGTACAGAATATTTTCTATAGGAAATACTGTAGTACAGAATATTTTCTATAGGAAGTACTGTAGTACAGAATATTTTCTATAGGAAATACTGTAGTACAGAATATTTTCTATAGGAAATACTGTAGTACAGAATATTTTCTATAGGAAATACTGTAGTACACAATATTTTCTATAGGAAATACTGTAGTACACAATATTTTCTATAGGAAATACTGTAGTACACAATATTTTCTATAGGAAATACTGTAGTACACAAAATTTTCTATAGGAAATACTATAGTACACAAAATTTTCTATAGGAAATACTATAGTACACAATATTTTCTATAGGAAATACTATAGTACACAATATTTTCTATAGGAAATATTGTGTACTATAGTATTTCCTATAGAAAATTTTGTGTACTATAGTATTTCCTATAGAAAATTTTGTGTACTACAGTATTTCCTATAGAAAATATTGTGTACTACAGTATTTCCTATAGAAAATATTGTGTACTACAGTATTTCCTATAGAAAATATTGTGTACTACAGTATTTCCTATAGAAAATATTCTGTACTACAGTATTTCCTATAGAAAATATTCTGTACTACAGTATTTCCTATAGAAAATATTCTGTACTACAGTACTTCCTATAGAAAATATTCTGTACTACAGTATTTCCTATAGAAAATATTCTGTACTACAGTATTTCCTATAGAAAATATTCTGTACTACAGTATTTCCTATAGAAAATATTCTGTACTACAGTATTTCCTATAGAAAATATTCTGTACTACAGTATTTCCTATAGAAAATATTCTGTACTACAGTATTTCCTATAGAAAATATTCTGTACTACAGTATTTCCTATAGAAAATATTCTGTACTACAGTATTTCCTATAGAAAATATTCTGAACTACAGTATTTCCTATAGAAAATATTGTGTACTACAGTATTTCCTATAGAAAATATTGTGTACTACAGTATTTCCTATAGAAAATATTGTGTACTACAGTATTTCCTATAGAAAATATTGTGTACTACAGTATTTCCTATAGAAAATATTGTGTACTACAGTATTTCCTATAGAAAATATTGTGTACTACAGTATTTCCTATAGAAAATATTGTGTAATATAATATTTCCTATAGAAAATATTGTGTACTATAGTATTTCCTATAGAAAATATTGTGTACTATAGTATTTCCTATAGAAAATATTGTGTACTATAGTATTTCCTATAGAAAATATTGTGTACTATAGTATTTCCTGTAGAAAATATTGTGTACTATAGTATTTCCTATAGAAAATATTGTGTACTATAGAATTTCCTATAGAAAATATTGTGTACTACAGTATTTCCTATAGAAAATATTGTGTACTATAGTATTTCCTATAGAAAATATTGTGTACTATAGTATTTCCTATAGAAAATATTGTGTACTATAGTATTTCCTATAGAAAATATTGTGTACTATAGTATTTCCTATAGAAAATATTGTGTACTATAGTATTTCCTATAGAAAATTTTGTGTACTATAGTATTTCCTATAGAAAATTTTGTGTACTACAGTATTTCCTATAGAAAATATTGTGTACTACAGTATTTCCTATAGAAAGTATTGTGTACTACAGTATTTCCTATAGAAAATATTGTGTACTACAGTATTTCCTATAGAAAATATTCTGTACTACAGTATTTCCTATAGAAAATATTCTGTACTACAGTATTTCCTATAGAAAATATTCTGTACTACAGTACTTCCTATAGAAAATATTCTGTACTACAGTATTTCCTATAGAAAATATTCTGTACTACAGTATTTCCTATAGAAAATATTCTGTACTACAGTATTTCCTAAAGAAAATATTCTGTACTACAGTATTTCCTATAGAAAATATTCTGTACTACAGTATTTCCTAGAGAAAATATTCTGTACTACAGTATTTCCTATAGAAAATATTCTGTACTACAGTATTTCCTATAGAAAATATTCTGAACTACAGTATTTCCTATAGAAAATATTCTGTACTACAGTATTTCCTATAGAAAATATTGTGTACTATAGTATTTCCTATAGAAAATATTGTGTACTACAGTATTTCCTATAGAAAATATTGTGTACTACAGTATTTCCTATAGAAAATATTGTGTACTACAGTATTTCCTATAGAAAATATTGTGTACTACAGTATTTCCTATAGAAAATATTGTGTACTACAGTATTTCCTATAGAAAATATTGTGTACTACAGTATTTCCTATAGAAAATATTGTGTAATATAATATTTCCTATAGAAAATATTGTGTACTATAGTATTTCCTATAGAAAATATTGTGTACTATAGTATTTCCTATAGAAAATATTGTGTACTATAGTATTTCCTATAGAAAATATTGTGTACTATAGTATTTCCTATAGAAAATTTTGTGTACTACAGTATTTCCTATAGAAAATATTGTGTACTACAGTATTTCCTATAGAAAATATTGTGTACTACAGTATTTCCTATAGAAAATATTGTGTACTACAGTATTTGCTATAGAAAATATTGTGCACTACAGTATTTCCGATAGAAAATATTGTGCACTATAGTATTTCCTATAGAAAATATTGTGTACTACAGTATTTCCTATAGAAAATATTGTGCACTACAGTATTTCCTATAGAAAATATTGTGCACTACAGTATTTCCTATAGAAAATATTGTGTACTACAGTATTTCCTATAGAAAATATTGTGTACTACAGTATTTCCTATAGAAAATATTGTGTACTACAGTATTTGCTATAGATAATATTGTGTACTACAGTATTTGCTATAGAAAATATTGTGTACTACAGTATTTGCTATAGAAAATATTGTGTACTACAGTATTTCCTATAGAAAATATTGTGTACTACAGTATTTCCTATAGAAAATATTGTGTACTACAGTATTTTCTATAGAAAATATTGTGTACTACAGTATTTCCTAGTAGAAAATATTGTGTACTACAGTATTTCCTATAGAAAATATTGTGTACTACAGTATTTCCTATAGAAAATATTGTGTACTACAGTATTTCCTATAGAAAATATTGTGTACTACAGTATTTCCTATAGAAAATATTGTGTACTACAGTATTTCCTATAGAAAATATTGTGTACTACAGTATTTCCTATAGAAAATATTGTGTACTACAGTATTTCCTATAGAAAATATTGTGTACTACAGTATTTCCTATAGAAAATATTGTGTACTACAGTATTTCCTATAGAAAATATTGTGTACTACAGTATTTCCTATAGAAAATATTGTGTACTACAGTATTTCCTATAGAAAATATTGTTTACTACAGTATTTCCTATAGAAAATATTGTGTACTATAGTATTTCCTATAGAAAATATTGTGTACTATAGTATTTCCTATAGAAAATATTGTGTACTATAGTATTTCCTATAGAAAATATTGTGTACTATAGTATTTCCTATAGAAAATATTGTGTAGTATAGTATTTCCTATAGAAAATATTGTGTACTATAGTATTTCCTATAGAAAATATTGTGTACTATAGTATTTCCTATAGAAAATATTGTGTACTAATAGTATTTCCTATAGAAAATTTTGTGTACTACAGTATTTCCTATAGAAAATATTGTGTACTATAGTATTTCCTATAGAAAATATTGTGCACTACAGTATTTCCTATAGAAAATATTGTGTACTACATTATTTCCTATAGAAAATATTGTGTACTACAGTATTTCCTATAGAAAATATTGTGTAATACAGTATTTCCTATAGAAAATATTGTGTACTACAGTATTTCCTATAGAAAATATTGTGTACTACAGTATTTCCTATAGAAATATTGTGTACTACAGTATTTCCTATAGAAAATATTGTGTACTACAGTATTTCCTATAGAAAAATATTGTTGCTACTACAGTATTTCCTATAGAAATATATTGTACTACAGTATTTCCTATAGAAAAGTATTGTGTACTACAGTATTTCCTATAGAAAATATTGTGTACTACAGTATTTCCTATAGAAAATATTGTGTACTACAGTATTTCCTATAGAAAATATTGTGTACTACAGTATTTCCTATAGAAAAATATTGTGTACTACCCTATAGAAAATATTGTGTACTACAGTATTTCCTATAGAAAATATTGTGTACTACAGTATTTCCTGTAGAAAATATTGTGTACTATAGTATTTCCTATAGAAAATATTGTGTACTATAGTATTTCCTATAGAAAATATAGTGTACTATAGTATTTCCTATAGAAAATATTGCGTACTATAGTATTTCCTATAGAAAATATTGTGTACTATAGTATTTCCTATAGTATTTCCTATAGAAAATATTGTGTACTATAGTATTTCCTATAGAAAATATTGTGTACTAGAATATTTTCTATAGGAAATACTGTAGTACAGAATATTTTCTATAGGAAATACTGTAGTACAGAATATTTTCTATAGGAAATACTGTAGTACACAATATTTTCTATAGGAAATACTGTAGTACACAATATTTTCTATAGGAAATACTGTAGTACACAATATTTTCTATAGGAAATACTGTAGTACACAAAATTTTCTATAGGAAATACTATAGTACACAAAATTTTCTATAGGAAATACTATAGTACACAATATTTTCTATAGGAAATACTATAGTACACAATATTTTCTATAGGAAATACTATAGTACACAATATTTTCTATAGGAAATACTATAGTACACAATATTTTCTATAGGAAATACTATAGAACACAATATTTTCTATAGGAAATACTGTAGTACACAATATTTTCTATAGGAAATTCTATAGTACACAATATTTTCTATAGGAAATACTATAGTACACAATATTTTCTACAGGAAATACTATAGTACACAATATTTTCTATAGGAAATACTGTAGTACACAATATTTTCTATAGGAAATACTGTAGTACACAATATTTTCTATAGGAAATACTGTAGTACACAATATTTTCTATAGGAAATACTGTAGTACACAATATTTTCTATAGGAAATACTGTAGTACACAATATTTTCTATAGGAAATACTGTAGTACACAATATTTTCTATAGGAAATACTGTAGTACACAATATTTTCTATAGGAAATACTGTAGTACACAATATTTTCTATAGGAAATACTGTAGTACACAATATTTTCTATAGGAAATACTGTAGTACACAATATTTTCTATAGGAAATACTGTAGTACACAATATTTTCTATAGGAAATACTGTAGTACACAATATTTTCTATAGGAAATACTGTAGTACACAATATTTTCTATAGGAAATACTGTAGTACACAATATTTTCTATAGGAAATACTGTAGTACACAATATTTTCTATAGGAAATACTGTAGTACACAATATTTTCTATAGGAAATACTGTAGTACACAATATTTTCTATAGGAAATACTGTAGTACACAATATTTTCTATAGGAAATACTGTAGTACACAATATTTTCTATAGGAAATACTGTAGTACACAATATTTTCTATAGGAAATACTGTAGTACACAATATTTTCTATAGGAAATACTGTAGTACACAATATTTTCTATAGGAAATACTGTAGTACACAATATTTTCTATAGGAAATACTGTAGTACACAATATTTTCTATAGGAAATACTGTAGTACACAATATTTTCTATAGGAAATACTGTAGTACACAATATTTTCTATAGGAAATACTGTAGTGCACAATATTTTCTATAGGAAATACTGTAGTACACAACATTTTCTATAGGAAATACTGTAGTACACAATATTTTCTATAGGAAATACTGTCGTACACAATAATTTCTATAGGAAATACTGTCGTACACAATATTTTCTATAGGTAATACTGTCGTACGCAATATTTTCTATAGGAAATACTGTCGTACACAATATTTTCTATAGGAAATACTGTATTACACAATATTTTCTATAGAAAAAACTGTAGTACACAATATTTTCTATAGGAAATACTGTAGTGCACAATATTTTCTATAGGAAATACTGTAGTACACAATATTTTCTATAGGAAATACTGTAGTGCACAATATTTTCTATAGGAAATACTGTAGTGCACAATATTTTCTATAGGAAATACTGTAGTACACAATATTTTCTATAGGAAATACTGTAGTACACAATATTTTCTATAGGAAATACTGTAGTACACAATATTTTCTATAGGAAATACTGTAGTACACAATATTTTCTATAGGAAATACTGTAGTACACAATATTTTCTATAGGAAATACTGTAGTACACAATATTTTCTATAGGAAATACTGTAGTACACAATATTTTCTATAGGAAATACTGTAGTACACAATATTTTCTATAGGAAACACTGTAGTACACAAAATTGTCTATAGGAAATACTATAGTACACAATATTTTCTATAGGAAATACTATAGTACACAATATTTTCTATAGGAAATACTGTAGTACACAAAATTTTCTATAGGAAATACTATAGTACACAATATTTTCTATAGGAAATACTATAGTACACAATATTTTCTATAGGAAATACTATAGTACACAATATTTTCTATAGGAAATACTGTAGTACACAATATTTTCTATAGGAAATACTGTAGTACACAATATTTTCTATAGGAAATACTGTAGTACATAATATTTTCTATAGGAAATACTGTAGTACTCAATATTTTCTATAGGAAATACTGTAGTACACAATATTTTCTATAGGAAATACTGTAGTACACAATATTTTCTATAGGAAATACTGTAGTACACAATATTTTCTATAGGAAATACTGTAGTACACAATATTTTCTATAGGAAATACTGTAGTACACAATATTTTCTATAGGAAATACTGTAGTACACAATATTTTCTATAGGAAATACTGTAGTACACAATATTTTCTATAGGAAATACTGTAGTACACAATATTTTCTATAGGAAATACTGTAGTACACAATGTTTTCTATAGGAAATACTGTAGTACACAATATTTTCTATAGGAAATACTGTAGTACACAATATTTTCTACAGGAAATACTGTAGTACACAGTATTTTCTATAGAAAATACTGTAGTACACAATATTTTCTATAGGAAATACTGTAGTACACAATATTTTCTATAGGAAATACTGTAGTACACAATATTTTCTATAGCAAATACTGTAGTACACAATATTTTCTATAGCAAATACTGTAGTACACAATATTATCTATAGCAAATACTGTAGTACACAATATTTTCTATAGGAAATACTGTAGTACACAATATTTTCTATAGGAAATACTGTAGTGCACAATATTTTCTATAGGAAATACTGTAGTGCACAATATTTTCTATAGGAAATACTGTAGTACACAATATTTTCTATAGGAAATACTGTAGTGCACAATATTTTCTATCGGAAATACTGTAGTGCACAATATTTTCTATAGGAAATACTGTAGTACACTATATTTTCTATAGGAAATACTGTAGTACACAATATTTTCTATAGGAAATACTGTAGTACACAATATTTTCTATAGGAAATACTGTAGTACACAAAATTTTCTATAGGAAATACTATAGTACACAATATTTTCTATAGGAAATACTATAGTACACAATATTTTCTATAGGAAATACTATAGTACACAATATTTTCTATAGGAAATATTATAGTACACAATATTTTCTATAGGAAATACTGTAGTACACAATATTTTCTATAGGAAATACTGTAGTACACAATATTTTCTATAGGAAATACTGTAGTACACAATATTTTCTATAGGAAATACTGTAGTACACAATATTTTCTATAGGAAATACTGTAGTACACAATATTTTCTATAGGAAATACTGTAGTACATAATATTTTCTATAGGAAATACTATAGTACACAATATTTTCTATAGGAAATACTGTAGTACACAATATTTTCTATAGGAAATACTGCAGTACAGAATATTTTCTATAGGAAATACTGCAGTACAGAATATTTTCTATAGGAAATACTGTAGTACAGAATATTTTCTATAGGAAATACTGTAGTACAGAATATTTTCTATAGGAAATACTGTAGTACAGAATATTTTCTATAGGAAATACTGTAGTACAGAATATTTTCTATAGGAAATACTGTAGTACAGAATATTTTCTATAGGAAATACTGTAGTACAGAATATTTTCTATAGGAAATACTGTAGTACAGAATATTTTCTATAGGAAATACTGTAGTACAGAATATTTTCTATAGGAAATACTGTAGTACAGAATATTTTCTATAGGAAATACTGTAGTACAGAATATTTTCTATAGGAAATACTGTAGTACAGAATATTTTCTATAGGAAGTACTGTAGTACAGAATATTTTCTATAGGAAATACTGTAGTACAGAATATTTTCTATAGGAAATACTGTAGTACACAATATTTTCTATAGGAAATACTGTAGTACACAATATTTTCTATAGGAAATACTGTAGTACACAATATTTTCTATAGGAAATATTGTAGTACACAAAATTTTCTATAGGAAATACTATAGTACACAAAATTTTCTATAGGAAATACTATAGTACACAATATTTTCTATAGGAAATACTATAGCACACAATATTTTCTATAGGAAATACTATAGTACACAATATTTTCTATAGGAAATACTATAGTACACAATATTTTCTATAGGAAATACTATAGTACACAATATTTTCTATAGGAAATACTGTAGTACACAATATTTTCTATAGGAAATTCTATAGTACACAATATTTTCTATAGGAAATACTATAGTACACAATATTTTCTACAGGAAATACTATAGTACACAATATTTTCTATAGGAAATACTGTAGTACACAATATTTTCTATAGGAAATACACAATATTTTCTATAGGAAATACTGTCGTACACAATATTTTCTATAGGAAATACTGTAGTACACAATATTTTCTATAGGAAATACTGTCGTACACAATATTTTCTATAGGAAATACTGTCGTACACAATATTTTCTATAGGAAATACTGTCGTACACAATATTTTCTATAGGAAATACTGTCGTACACAATATTTTCTATAGGAAATACTGTAGTACACAATATTTTCTATAGGAAATACTGTAGTACACAATATTTTCTATAGGAAATGCTGTAGTACACAATATTTTCTATAAGAAATACTGTAGTACACAACATTTTCTATAGGAAATACTGTAGTACACAATATTTTCTATAGGAAATACTGTAGTACACAATATTTTCTATAGGAAATACTGTAGTACACAATATTTTCTATAGGAAATACACAATATTTTATATAGGAAATACTGCAGTACAGAATATTTTCTATAGGAAATACTGTAGTACAGAATATTTTCTATAGGAAACACTGTAGTACACAGTATTTTCTATAGGAAATACTATAGTACAGAATATTTTCTATAGGAAATACTATAGTACAGAATATTTTCTATAGGAAATACTGTAGTACAGAATATTTTCTATAGGAAATACTGTAGTACAGAATATTTTCTATAGGAAATACTGTAGTACACAATATTTTCTATAGGAAATACTGTAGTACACAATATTTTCTATAGGAAATACTGTAGTACACAATATTTTCTATAGGAAATACTGTAGTACACAATATTTTCTATAGGAAATACTGCAGTACAGAATATTTTCTATAGGAAATACTGTAGTACAGAATATTTTCTATAGGAAACACTGTAGTACAGAATATTTTCTATAGGAAACACTGTAGTACAGAATATTTTCTATAGGAAACACTGTAGTACAGAATATTTTCTATAGGAAATACTATAGTACAGAATATTTTCTATGGGAAATACTGTAGTACACAATATTTTCTATAGGAAATACTGTAGTACACAATATTTTCTATAGGAAATACTGTAGTACTCAATATTTTCTATAGGAAATACTGTAGTACACAATATTTTCTATAGGAAATACTGTAGTACACAATATTTTCTATAGGAAATACTGTAGTACACAATATTTTCTATAGGAAATACTGTAGTACACAATATTTTCTATAGGAAATACTGTAGTACACAATATTTTCTATAGGAAATACTGTAGTACACAATATTTTCTATAGGAAATACTGTAGTACACAATATTTTCTATAGGAAATACTGTAGTACACAATATTTTCTATAGGAAATACTGTCGTACACAATATTTTCTATAGGAAATACTGTAGTACACAATATTTTCTATAGGAAATACTGTAGTACACAATATTTTCTATAGGAAATACTGTAGTACACAATATTTTCTATAGGAAATACTGTAGTACACAATATTTTCTATAGGAAATACTGTAGTACACAATATTTTCTATAGGAAATACTGTATTACACAATATTTTCTATAGAAAAAACTGTAGTACACAATATTTTCTATAGGAAATACTGTAGTGCACAATATTTTCTATAGGAAATACTGTAGTACACAATATTTTCTATAGGAAATACTGTAGTGCACAATATTTTCTATAGGAAATACTGTAGTGCACAATATTTTCTATAGGAAATACTGTAGTACACAATATTTTCTATAGGAAATACTGTAGTACAGAATATTTTCTATAGGAAATACTGTAGTACACAATATTTTCTATAGGAAATACTGTAGTACACAATATTTTCTATAGGAAATACTGTAGTACACAATATTTTCTATAGGAAATACTGTAGTACACAATATTTTCTATAGGAAACACTGTAGTACACAAAATTGTCTATAGGAAATACTATAGTACACAATATTTTCTATAGGAAATACTATAGTACACAATATTTTCTATAGGAAATACTGTAGTACACAAAATTTTCTATAGGAAATACTATAGTACACAATATTTTCTATAGGAAATACTATAGTACACAATATTTTCTATAGGAAATACTATAGTACACAATATTTTCTATAGGAAATACTATAGTACACAATATTTTCTATAGGAAATACTGTAGTACACAATATTTTCTATAGGAAATACTGTAGTACACAATATTTTCTATAGGAAATACTGTAGTACACAATATTTTCTATAGGAAATACTGTAGTACTCAATATTTTCTATAGGAAATACTGTAGTACACAATATTTTCTATAGGAAATACTGTAGTACACAATATTTTCTATAGGAAATACTGTAGTACACAATATTTTCTATAGGAAATACTGTAGTACACAATATTTTCTATAGGAAATACTGTAGTACACAATATTTTCTATAGGAAATACTGTAGTACACAATATTTTCTATAGGAAATACTGTAGTACACAATATTTTCTATAGGAAATACTGTAGTACACAATATTTTCTATAGGAAATACTGTAGTACACAATATTTTCTATAGGAAATACTGTAGTACACAATATTTTCTATAGGAAATACTGTAGTACACAATATTTTCTACAGGAAATACTGTAGTACACAGTATTTTCTATAGAAAATACTGTAGTACACAATATTTTCTATAGGAAATACTGTAGTACACAATATTTTCTATAGCAAATACTGTAGTACACAATATTTTCTATAGCAAATACTGTAGTACACAATATTATCTATAGCAAATACTGTAGTACACAATATTTTCTATAGGAAATACTGTAGTACACAATATTTTCTATAGGAAATACTGTAGTGCACAATATTTTCTATAGGAAATACTGTAGTGCACAATATTTTCTATAGGAAATACTGTAGTACACAATATTTTCTATAGGAAATACTGTAGTGCACAATATTTTCTATCGGAAATACTGTAGTGCACAATATTTTCTATAGGAAATACTGTAGTACACTATATTTTCTATAGGAAATACTGTAGTACACAATATTTTCTATAGGAAATACTGTAGTACACAATATTTTCTATAGGAAATACTGTAGTACACAAAATTTTCTATAGGAAATACTATAGTACACAATATTTTCTATAGGAAATACTATAGTACACAATATTTTCTATAGGAAATACTATAGTACACAATATTTTCTATAGGAAATATTATAGTACACAATATTTTCTATAGGAAATACTGTAGTACACAATATTTTCTATAGGAAATACCGTAGTACACAATATTTTCTATAGGAAATACTGTAGTACACAATATTTTCTATAGGAAATACTGTAGTACACAATATTTTCTATAGGAAATACTGTAGTACACAATATTTTCTATAGGAAATACTGTAGTACACAATATTTTCTATAGGAAATACTATAGTACACAATATTTTCTATAGGAAATACTGTAGTACACAATATTTTCTATAGGAAATACTGCAGTACAGAATATTTTCTATAGGAAATACTGCAGTACAGAATATTTTCTATAGGAAATACTGTAGTACAGAATATTTTCTATAGGAAATACTGTAGTACAGAATATTTTCTATAGGAAATACTGTAGTACAGAATATTTTCTATAGGAAATACTGTAGTACAGAATATTTTCTATAGGAAATACTGTAGTACAGAATATTTTCTATAGGAAATACTGTAGTACAGAATATTTTCTATAGTAAATACTGTAGTACAGAATATTTTCTATAGGAAATACTATAGTACAAAATATTTTCTACAGGAAATACTATAGTACACAATATTTTCTATAGGAAATACTGTAGTACACAATATTTTCTATAGGAAATACTGTAGTACACAATATTTTCTATAGGAAATACTGTAGTACACAATATTTTCTATAGGAAATACTGTAGTACACAATATTTTCTATAGGAAATACTGTAGTACACAATATTTTCTATAGGAAATACTGTAGTACACAATATTTTCTATAGGAAATACTGTAGTACACAATATTTTCTATAGGAAATACTGTAGTACACAATATTTTCTATAGGAAATACTGTAGTACACAATATTTTCTATAGGAAATACTGTAGTACACAATATTTTCTATAGGAAATACTGTAGTACACAATATTTTCTATAGGAAATACTGTAGTACACAATATTTTCTATAGGAAATACTGTAGTACACAATATTTTCTATAGGAAATACTGTAGTACACAATATTTGCTATAGGAAATACTGTAGTACACAATATTTTCTATAGGAAATACTGTAGTACACAATATTTTCTATAGGAAATACTGTAGTACACAATATTTTCTATAGGAAATACTGTAGTACACAATATTTTCTATAGGAAATACTGTAGTACACAATATTTTCTATAGGAAATACTGTCGTACACAATAATTTCTATAGGAAATACTGTCGTACACAATATTTTCTATAGGTAATACTGTCGTACGCAATATTTTCTATAGGAAATACTGTCGTACGCAATATTTTCTATAGGAAATACTGTCGTACACAATATTTTCTATAGGAAATACTGTCGTACACAATATTTTCTATAGGAAATACTGTCGTACACAATATTTTCTATAGGAAATACTGTAGTACACAATATTTTCTATAGGAAATACTGTCGTACACAATATTTTCTATAGGAAATACTGTCGTACACAATATTTTCTATAGGAAATACTGTCGTACACAATATTTTCTATAGGAAATACTGTAGTACACAATATTTTCTATAGGAAATGCTGTAGTACACAATATTTTCTATAGGAAATGCTGTAGTACACAATATTTTCTATAGGAAATACTGTAGTACACAACATTTTCTATAGGAAATACTGTAGTACACAATATTTTCTATAGGAAATACTGTAGTACACAATATTTTCTATAGGAAATACTGTAGTACACAATATTTTCTATAGGAAATACACAATATTTTATATAGGAAATACTGCAGTACAGAATATTTTCTATAGGAAATACTGCAGTACAGAATATTTTCTATAGGAAATACTGTAGTACAGAATATTTTCTATAGGAAACACTGTAGTACACAATATTTTCTATAGGAAATACTATAGTACAGAATATTTTCTATAGGAAATACTATAGTACAGAATATTTTCTATAGGAAATACTGTAGTACAGAATATTTTCTATAGGAAATACTGTAGTACAGAATATTTTCTATAGGAAATACTGTAGTACACAATATTTTCTATAGGAAATACTGTAGTACACAATATTTTCTATAGGAAATACTGTAGTACACAATATTTTCTATAGGAAATACTGTAGTACACAATATTTTCTATAGGAAATACTGTAGTACACAATATTTTCTATAGGAAATACTGCAGTACAGAATATTTTCTATAGGAAATACTGTAGTACAGAATATTTTCTATAGGAAACACTGTAGTACAGAATATTTTCTATAGGAAACACTGTAGTACAGAATATTTTCTATAGGAAACACTGTAGTACAGAATATTTTCTATAGGAAATACTATAGTACAGAATATTTTCTATGGGAAATACTGTAGTACACAATATTTTCTATAGGAAATACTGTAGTACACAATATTTTCTATAGGAAATACTGTAGTACACAATATTTTCTATAGGAAATACTGTAGTACAGAATATTTTCTATAGGAAATACTGTAGTACACAATATTTTCTATAGGAAATACTGTAGTACACAATATTTTCTATAGGCAATACTGTAGTACAGAATATTTTCTATAGGAAGTACTGTAGTACAGAATATTTTCTATAGGAAATACTGTAGTACACAATATTTTCTATAGGAAATACTGTAGTACACAATATTTTCTATAGGAAATACTGTAGTACACAATATTTTCTATAGGAAATACTGTAGGACACAATATTTTCTATAGGAAATACTGTAGTACACAATATTTTCTATAGGAAATACTGTAGTACACAAAATTTTCTATAGGAAATACTGTAGTACACAAAATTTTCTATAGGAAATACTATAGTACACAATATTTTCTATAGGAAATACTATAGTACACAATATTTTCTATAGGAAATACTATAGTACACAATATTTTCTATAGGAAATACTATAGTACACAATATTTTCTATAGGAAATACTGTAGTACACAATATTTTCTATAGGAAATACTGTAGTACACAATATTTTCTATAGGAAATACTGTAGTACACAATATTTTCTATAGGAAATACTGTAGTACACAATATTTTCTATAGGAAATACTGTAGTACACAATATTTTCTATAGGAAATACTGTAGTACACAATATTTTCTATAGGAAATACTGTAGTACACAATATTTTCTATAGGAAATACTGTAGTACACAATATTTTCTATAGGAAATACTGTAGTACACAATATTTTCTATAGGAAATACTGTAGTACACAATATTTTCTATAGGAAATACTGTAGTACACAATATTTTCTATAGGAAATACTGTAGTACACAATATTTTCTATAGGAAATACTGTAGTACACAATATTTTCTATAGGAAATACTGTAGTACACAATATTTTCTATAGGAAATACTGTACTACACAATATTTTCTATAGGAAATACTGTACTACACAATATTTTCTATAGGAAATACTGTAGTACACAATATTTTCTATAGGAAATACTGTAGTACACAATATTTTCTATAGGAAATACTGTAGTACACAATATTTTCTATAGGAAATACTGTAGTACACAATATTTTCTATAGGAAATACTGTAGTACACAATATTTTCTATAGGAAATACTGTAGTACACAATATTTTCTATAGGAAATACTGTAGTACACAATATTTTCTATAGGAAATACTGTAGTACACAATATTTTCTATAGGAAATACTGTAGTACACAATATTTTCTATAGGAAATACTGTAGTACACAATATTTTCTATAGGAAATACTGTAGTACACAATATTTTCTATAGGAAATACTGTAGTACACAATATTTTCTATAGGAAATACTGTAGTACACAATATTTTCTATAGGAAATACTGTAGTACACAATATTTTCTATAGGAAATACTGTAGTACACAATATTTTCTATAGGAAATACTGTAGTACACAATATTTTCTATAGGAAATACTGTAGTACACAATATTTTCTATAGGAAATACTGTAGTACACAATATTTTCTATAGGAAATACTGTAGTACACAATATTTTCTATAGCAAATACTGTAGTACACAATATTTTCTATAGCAAATACTGTAGTACACAATATTTTCTATAGGAAATACTGTAGTACACAATATTTTCTATATGAAATACTGTACTACACAATATTTTCTATAGGAAATACTGTAGTACACAATATTTTCTATAGGAAATACTGTAGTGCACAATATTTTCTATAGGAAATACTGTAGTGCACAATATTTTCTATAGGAAATACTGTAGTACACAATATTTTCTATAGGAAATACTGTAGTACACAATATTTTCTATAGGAAATACTGTAGTACACAATATTTTCTATAGGCAATACTGTAGTACACAATATTTTCTATAGGCAATACTGTAGTACACAATATTTTCTATAGGAAGTACTGTAGTACACAATATTTTCTATAGGAAATACTGTAGTACACAATATTTTCTATAGGAAATACTGTAGTACACAATATTTTCTATAGGAAATACTGTAGTACACAATATTTTCTATAGGAAATACTGTAGTACACAATATTTTCTATAGGAAATACTGTAGTACACAAAATTTTCTATAGGAAATACTGTAGTACACAATATTTTCTATAGGAAATACTGTAGTACACAATATTTTCTATAGGAAATACTGTAGTACACAATATTTTCTATAGGAAATACTGTAGTACACAATATTTTCTATAGGAAATACTGTAGTACACAATATTTTCTATAGGAAATACTGTAGTACACAATATTTTCTATAGGAAATACTGTAGTACACAATATTTTCTATAGAAAATACTGTAGTACACAATATTTTCTATAGGAAATACTGTAGTACACAATATTTTCTATAGGAAATACTGTAGTACACAATATTTTCTATAGGAAATACTGTAGTACACAATATTTTCTATAGGAAATACTGTAGTACACAATATTTTCTATAGGAAATACTGTAGTACACAATATTTTCTATAGGAAATACTGTAGTACACAATATTTTCTATAGGAAATACTGTAGTACACAATATTTTCTATAGGAAATACTGTAGTACACAATATTTTCTATAGGAAATACTGTAGTACACAATATTTTCTATAGCAAATACTGTAGTACACAATATTTTCTATAGGAAATACTGTAGTACACAATATTTTCTATAGCAAATACTGTAGTACACAATATTTTCTATAGGAAATACTGTAGTACACAATATTTTCTATAGCAAATACTGTAGTACACAATATTTTCTATAGCAAATACTGTAGTACACAATATTTTCTATAGGAAATACTGTAGTACACAATATTTTCTATATGAAATACTGTACTACACAATATTTTCTATAGGAAATACTGTAGTACACAATATTTTCTATAGGAAATACTGTAGTGCACAATATTTTCTATAGGAAATACTGTAGTGCACAATATTTTCTATAGGAAATACTGTAGTACACAATATTTTCTATAGGAAATACTGTAGTACACAATATTTTCTATAGGAAATACTGTAGTACACAATATTTTCTATAGGAAATACTGTAGTACACAATATTTTCTATAGGAAATACTGTAGTACACAATATTTTCTATAGGCAATACTGTAGTACACAATATTTTCTATAGGAAGTACTGTAGTACACAATATTTTCTATAGGAAATACTGTAGTACACAATATTTTCTATAGGAAATACTGTAGTACACAATATTTTCTATAGGAAATACTGTAGTACACAATATTTTCTATAGGAAATACTGTAGTACACAATATTTTCTATAGGAAATACTGTAGTACACAATATTTTCTATAGGAAATACTGTAGTACACAATATTTTCTATAGGAAATACTGTAGTACACAATATTTTCTATAGGAAATACTGTAGTACACAATATTTTCTATAGGAAATACTGTAGTACACAATATTTTCTATAGGAAATACTGTAGTACACAATATTTTCTATAGGAAATACTGTAGTACACAATATTTTCTATATGAAATACTGTAGTACACAATATTTTCTATAGGAAATACTGTAGTACACAATATTTTCTATATGAAATACTGTAGTACACAATATTTTCTATAGGAAATACTGTAGTACACAATATTTTCTATAGGAAATGTAGAGATTATATTTATATTATTTTAAAATAAAATACAATATTCTGGTTTTATTTCAAAATTACAAAATTTTATTGTTTGTTGTAGAATATTGAAAATTATAATGAAAATTATTGAAAACTAATATGATTAATAAAATTAATTAAGAAAATGAAAACTTAATATTTTTTGATATATAAAAACACAAAGTATTTTTATTCACCTACAACTACTCCCCCTCCAAAAAATTTATTCCCAATAAATTAAAAGAAACTCTCTTTGTTGTTGATTTAGTATTACTGGAATGTATGTTTGAATTAATGTAAGTGTTTTCAGTTAATGCTGGTTTCAATCGATCGATAGGTATAACTACTGACTTGTTATTTATATCAATTTTGAAATATTTCTTGTTCTTTTCAATTACTCTATAAGGACCCTCATATGGTTGTTGCAAAGATCTCTTATGAATTACACGCACAAATACATATTTGCAGTCTTTTAGGTCTTTTGGTACATGAATACCTGTATTTGAATTGTTGTGATGATTTAAATTAGATCTTACGTTTTTGAAATGGGTTTTTAATTTATATAAAATGTCAGATGCATCAAAATCTCCTGTAGGTGTTAATATTTCTCCAGGTAAACGTAAACTTTGACCATAAACCATTTCTGCAGGAGTAGCTTGTAGATCTTCTTTAAATACTGAACGAATACCTAGTAAAGCAATCGGAAGCTCGTCATACCAAGTTGCTGATTTACCTTTAGCCATTAATGTTGCTTTAAGCTGTCTATGAAATCGTTCAACCATGCCATTAGATTGAGGGTGATATGGAGAAGTTGTTATTTTAAAACATCCTAACATTTGTGTTAGTTCTGAAAACATTTTAGAGGTAAATTGTCCACCTTGGTCGGTTGTTATTTTCAAAGGAACACCGAACCGAGAAATATAATTTCTTATTATTGTATCAATTATATTAGATGTTGTGATGTCTTTTAGTGGGTATGCTTCTGGCCAACGAGAATGTCGGTCAATTATTGTTAATATGTAACGATGTTCCCGGGATATAGGTAAAGGTCCAACAATATCTAAATGTATATGTTCGAATCTTCCTTTAGGTATCTCAATTTTGACCACTGGTGATTTAGTGTGTCTAATTATTTTTGATTTTTGACAGTTAAGACATTCTTTTGACCAGACGTTAAGTTCCTTTTTCATATTTGGCCAAAAATAGCGTTCTGTTATTAATTTGCGTGTAGCTCTGATACCTGGATGTGAAATATTATGTAATTTTTCAAATACAATTTTTCGCAAATTAAATGGAACGTAAGGTCTAGGTGTACTTAATGTACATTCAAACCAAATATCTAAGTTTAGGACTGGAATTTTTAAGAATTTTAGATTAAGATGTTTGTTTTTATCAGCAAGAAGTTCTAAAAGATCTTTATCTTTCTGTTGTTCATCAAATAAATTTTTAAGATTAATATCGGAATATTTGTATGCTTCGATTTCAAATGTTCTAGATAAGGTATCAGCTACAACATTAGCTTCACCGCTTATATGTCGAATATCACTTGTAAATTGGGAAATATATTCTAAGTGCCTAGTCTGTCTTGGACTTCTTTCGGTTTTTGATTCCAAAGCAAAAACCAAAGGTTTATGATCTGTATACACAACAAATGATCTGCCTTCTAACAAATACCTAAAATGTTTAATATTTAAATATATTGCTAACAATTCGCGATCAAATGTACTATATTTAGATTCGGAAGAGGTTAATTTTTTAGAGAAAAATGCTAATGGTTCCGAAATACCATTATAACATTGTTGTAAAACGCCCCCAATGGCCACATTTGAAGCATCTACCGTTAAGGTCAATTTTGCTTCATTATTGAAATGATTCAATAAAACACGTGATGCAAATGATTCCTTGATACGGTCAAATGAATTGAGGGCTTCCTTAGTCCATTCTAAAATCTTACATTTCTTTTTTAATGCATTGGTAATTATAGCATGAATGGGGTTAGTAAATTCGGCTAACTTAGGAATATACTTGTGGTAATAATTTACCATTCCTACAAATTTCTGAATTTGTTTAACAGTTTTCGGGTGTTCAAAGTTTCGAATTGCTAATATTTTTTCTTCAGAAGGTTTAATGCCAATATTCGATATATTATGACCTAGGAAGTCTATATTTGAAACACCAAATGTACATTTGCCTGGTTTAATATTTAACCCATATTCATCTAATCGTTCAAAAACTTTCTCTAAGTGATATAAATGTTCCTCATCATTTTCGCTATATATAAGTATATCATCGATATACACAAATACGAAATCGAAACCAGTAAATACTTCGTTGATAAATCTTTGAAACGTTTGCGCAGAATTTCGTAGGCCAAATGGCATTCGTTGAAACTCAAACATACCGAATGGTGTTGTTATAGCTGTTTTGAATATATCCTCTTCTGCCATTGGAATTTGATGATAAGCACGTACTAAATCGATCTTAGAAAATATTTTCTTATTTCTTATATTCATATTTAAATCGTGAATGTGAGGTAAGGGATATCTATCAGGAACAGTCACAATGTTCAAACGTCTAAAATCACCGCATGGACGCCAGTCGTTTGGATCTTTTTTTGGGACTAAATGTAAAGCTGATGCTACACTTGAGTTCGATGGTCTACATATACCTGCTTTTACAAGATACTCGAATTCTGTTTATGCTGCCTTGTATTTAACGGGATCCAAACGCCTGGGTTTGGTAAAAGGTAAAGGACCGTTTGTTACTAATCTATGAACGGTAGAATGTTTGATTGGTTTCGTATAATCAGGTTCTGCTATTAGTGAAGGATATTTCTTAAGAAGTTGTGTGTATTGATTATCTACAGAAAATAACTTTGGAAGAGTCACATTGCAGCAACATGAAAATGTACTAACTGATAAATTAGTAAGTGGATCTATTAGACGTTTATGTTTAATGTCTATCAAAAGACCATATTTACAAAGAAAATCAGCACCAATAATAGGTTTAGAAATATCTGCAATCAGAAAAATAAAAGGAAATTCGCGGCGAAGACCTAAATCTACATTAAGTAATTTCTTTCCAAATGTTGCAATATTTGAGCCATTGGCTGCGCTTAAAATTATATCAGATCTCTTATTATTATTTCTGAATTTTGAAGATGGCAAAACAGAAATTTCTGCCCCACTATCAATCAAAAATTTTAAGTTATTATTTTTATCAAAAATAAAAAGGCGACTGGAAGAATAATCAACATTTCCACTGTTCGTCGCTGCAACAGTGGATGATTTTAGTTTGTTGAACTTTCATTAGAAAATGAACATGGTTGTTCGCACTTTCTAGCTTGATTACCAAACTTGTAGTGAAAACGACATAACCAGTTCCTATTTGGTGAACGACCACGAGAGCGTGAAGAACTTCTGCTATATCTTCTATAAAAAGGACGTGAAGCCCGGGTTCCTATTTCTCTTTTAAGAGAACTAACTTCTAGTGTCAATTTACTTATATTTTCACATAAAGAAGCAGTTAAATTTTGTACGATTTGTTCAATATTGGAAGATCTAGAAGATTGTCTAACACTACATATTTCTCCGTTGTAAATAACTTCCCACAATCTATCAGCTAATTGAATTAATTCGTTATGATCATTAATATTAGATCCAGTTAAAGCAACATTTAGAGACTTTGGAAGTTTACGTAGCCAAAGTTTTGTTAAAACATCTGGGCTAAAATTAGAACCAGCAAGAAGGGCTAACGATCTATAATATTCCGATGGTTTTCTATCTCCCATATCACTATCAGAGAGTATTTTGTCTAATTTAGAAGTTTCACTTAGGGAGTGACGTTCAATTAACACCTTTTTAAGATTAAGATACCGATCATTTGTAGTTGGATTTTGAATTATGTCTAACACTTTTATTATAACTTCTTGTGGTAAAGCAGTTATAATATATTCATATTTGGTTTGGTCTGTAGTAATGCCTTTGGTTGCAAATTGCATTTCGGCGTGAACAAACCATGCATCTGGACAATTGGTCCAGAATTGAGGGAGTTTAACAGAGGAAGCACATATGTCTAAATCAATTTGGGGTATTCTATCGATCGGATGATTACTAGTCAAATTTGAGTTTAAATTGTTATTTGTAGTTATTGAATTAGATTGTGAATGTGTTGAATTTTGTGTATGTGTATTAGTACGTGTTGGAGAGCGAGTGGTCATTTTAAGAGGGAAAGTTTACAAATAAAATCGAAATTAAAGTTTAAATTAAATTAATTATTCGTTAATTTAGTTATGATAATAATCGTGATTAGATATGTATGTAGATATTTAGTATTTTTAAAAGTAAACAATAATAGGCAAACAATATTAAGAAATATATGGAACAAGAAATAAACACTTATACTGACTTCTTTTCTCGGAAATTTAAAACTGATGGTCAACTTATCTTGAACAAGTTTTATCTTGATTATAATAATAGTGACTTGCTGTGACTTGAACTGAAACTGATGTGAATCTTCAGATGAATTACTTTATAGTTGATAATACAAATTGGATTTGTCGTCTTTGAAATTTATAGATGATAAAGACAGGCGTTGTAGAGATTAGATGATATTTATTTGTTGAGATTAGATGGTATTTATTTTTGCATTAATTTCAAATTGCAGGTAATTGTTTCGAAAAATTAATACTTTCTTAATTACACGGAATATTATTCGTTTTATTTCTTCACGTGTAAAATGCAGGATCGCCAAAATTTGTAGAGATTATATTTATATTATTTTAAAATAAAATACAATATTCTGGTTTTATTTCAAAATTACAAAATTTTATTGTTTGTTGTAGAATATTGAAAATTATAATGAAAATTATTGAAAACTAATATGATTAATAAAATTAATTAAGAAAATGAAAACTTAATATTTTTTGATATATAAAAACACAAAGTATTTTTATTCACCTACAGGAAATACTGTAGTACACAATATTTTCTATAGGAAATACTGTAGTGCACAATATTTTCTATAGGAAATACTGTAGTACACAACATTTTCTATAGGAAATACTGTAGTACACAATATTTTCTATAGGAAATACTGTCGTACACAATAATTTCTATAGGAAATACTGTCGTACACAATATTTTCTATAGGTAATACTGTCGTACGCAATATTTTCTATAGGAAATACTGTCGTACACAATATTTTCTATAGGAAATACTGTCGTACACAATATTTTCTATAGGAAATACTGTCGTACACAATATTTTCTATAGGAAATACTGTAGTACACAATATTTTCTATAGGAAATACTGTCGTACACAATATTTTCTATAGGAAATACTGTCGTACACAATATTTTCTATAGGAAATACTGTAGTACACAATATTTTCTATAGGAAATACTGTAGTACACAATATTTTCTATAGGAAATACTGTAGTACACAATATTTTCTATAGGAAATGCTGTAGTACACAATATTTTCTATAGGAAATACTGTAGTACACAACATTTTCTATAGGAAATACTGTAGTACACAATATTTTCTATAGGAAATACTGTAGTACACAATATTTTCTATAGGAAATACTGTAGTACACAATATTTTCTATAGGAAATACTGTAGTACACAATATTTTCTATAGGAAATACTGTAGTACACAATATTTTATATAGGAAATACTGCAGTACAGAATATTTTCTATAGGAAATACTGTAGTACAGAATATTTTCTATAGGAAACACTGTAGTACACAATATTTTCTATAGGAAATACTATAGTACAGAATATTTTCTATAGGAAATACTGTAGTACAGAATATTTTCTATAGGAAATACTGTAGTACAGAATATTTTCTATAGGAAATACTGTAGTACAGAATATTTTCTATAGGAAATACTGTAGTACACAATATTTTCTATAGGAAATACTGTAGTACACAATATTTTCTATAGGAAATACTGTAGTACACAATATTTTCTATAGGAAATACTGCAGTACAGAATATTTTCTATAGGAAATACTGTAGTACACAATATTTTCTATAGGAAATACTGTAGTACACAATATTTTCTATAGGAAATACTGTAGCACACAATATTTTCTATAGGAAATGCTGTAGTACACAATATTTTCTATAGGAAATACTGTAGTACACAACATTTTCTATAGGAAATACTGTAGTACACAATATTTTCTATAGGAAATACTGTAGTACACAATATTTTCTATAGGAAATACTGTAGTACACAATATTTTCTATAGGAAATACTGTAGTACACAATATTTTCTATAGGAAATACTGTAGTACACAATATTTTATATAGGAAATACTGCAGTACAGAATATTTTCTATAGGAAATACTGTAGTACAGAATATTTTCTATAGGAAACACTGTAGTACACAATATTTTCTATAGGAAATACTATAGTACAGAATATTTTCTATAGGAAATACTGTAGTACAGAATATTTTCTATAGGAAATACTGTAGTACAGAATATTTTCTATAGGAAATACTGTAGTACAGAATATTTTCTATAGGAAATACTGTAGTACACAATATTTTCTATAGGAAATACTGTAGTACACAATATTTTCTATAGGAAATACTGTAGGACACAATATTTTCTATAGGAAATACTGTAGTACACAATATTTTCTATAGGAAATACTGTAGTACACAAAATTTTCTATAGGAAATACTGTAGTACACAAAATTTTCTATAGGAAATACTATAGTACACAATATTTTCTATAGGAAATACTATAGTACACAATATTTTCTATAGGAAATACTATAGTACACAATATTTTCTATAGGAAATACTATAGTACACAATATTTTCTATAGGAAATACTATAGTACACAATATTTTCTATAGGAAATACTGTAGTACACAATATTTTCTATAGGAAATACTGTAGTACACAATATTTTCTATAGGAAATACTGTAGTACACAATATTTTCTATAGGAAATACTGTAGTACACAATATTTTCTATAGGAAATACTGTAGTACACAATATTTTCTATAGGAAATACTGTAGTACACAATATTTTCTATAGGAAATACTGTAGTACACAATATTTTCTATAGGAAATACTGTAGTACACAATATTTTCTATAGGAAATACTGTAGTACACAATATTTTCTATAGGAAATACTGTAGTACACAATATTTTCTATAGGAAATACTGTAGTACACAATATTTTCTATAGGAAATACTGTAGTACACAATATTTTCTATAGGAAATACTGTAGTACACAATATTTTCTATAGGAAATACTGTAGTACACAATATTTTCTATAGGAAATACTGTAGTACACAATATTTTCTATAGGAAATACTGTAGTACACAATATTTTCTATAGGAAATACTGTAGTACACAATATTTTCTATAGGAAATACTGTAGTACACAATATTTTCTATAGGAAATACTGTAGTACACAATATTTTCTATAGGAAATACTGTAGTACACAATATTTTCTATAGGAAATACTGTAGTACACAATATTTTCTATAGGAAATACTGTAGTACACAATATTTTCTATAGGAAATACTGTAGTACACAATATTTTCTATAGGAAATACTGTAGTACACAATATTTTCTATAGCAAATACTGTAGTACACAATATTTTCTATAGGAAATACTGTAGTACACAATATTTTCTATAGGAAATACTGTAGTACACAATATTTTCTATATGAAATACTGTACTACACAATATTTTCTATAGGAAATACTGTAGTACACAATATTTTCTATAGGAAATACTGTAGTGCACAATATTTTCTATAGGAAATACTGTAGTGCACAATATTTTCTATAGGAAATACTGTAGTACACAATATTTTCTATAAGAAATACTGTAGTACACAATATTTTCTATAGGAAATACTGTAGTACACAATATTTTCTATAGGAAATACTGTAGTACACAATATTTTCTATAGGAAATACTGTAGTACACAATATTTTCTATAGGAAATACTGTAGTACACAATATTTTCTATAGGCAATACTGTAGTACACAATATTTTCTATAGGAAGTACTGTAGTACACAATATTTTCTATAGGAAATACTGTAGTACACAATATTTTCTATAGGAAATACTGTAGTACACAATATTTTCTATAGGAAATACTGTAGTACACAATATTTTCTATAGGAAATACTGTAGTACACAATATTTTCTATAGGAAATACTGTAGTACACAATATTTTCTATAGGAAATACTGTAGTACACAATATTTTCTATAGGCAATACTGTAGTACACAATATTTTCTATAGGAAGTACTGTAGTACACAATATTTTCTATAGGAAATACTGTAGTACACAATATTTTCTATAGGAAATACTGTAGTACACAATATTTTCTATAGGAAATACTGTAGTACACAATATTTTCTATAGGAAATACTGTAGTACACAATATTTTCTATAGGAAATACTGTAGTACACAAAATTTTCTATAGGAAATACTATAGTATATACTGTAGTACACAGGAAATACTGTAGTACACAATATTATCTATAGGAAATACTATAGTACACAATATTATCTATAGGAAATACTATAGTACACAATATTTTCTATAGGAAATACTGTAGTACACAATATTTTCTATAGGAAATACTGCAGTACAGAATATTTTCTATAGGAAATACTGTAGTACACAATATTTTCTATAGGAAATACTGTAGTACACAATATTTTCTATAGGAAATACTGTAGTTCACAATATTATCTATAGGAAATACTGTAGTTCACAATATTATCTATAGGAAATACTATAGTACACAAAATTTTCTATAGGAAATACTATAGTACACAATATTTTCTATAGGAAATACTATAGTACACAATATTTTCTATAGGAAATACTATAGTACACAATATTTTCTATAGGAAATACTGTAGTACACAATATTTTCTATAGGAAATACTGTAGTACACAATATTATCTATAGGAAATACTATAGTACACAATATTTTCTATAGGCAATACTGTAGTACAGAATATTTTCTATAGGAAGTACTGTAGTACAGAATATTTTCTATAGGAAATACTGTAGTACACAATATTTTCTATAGGAAATACTGTAGTACACAATATTTTCTATAGGAAATACTGTAGGACACAATATTTTCTATAGGAAATACTGTAGTACACAATATTTTTTATAGGAAATACTGTAGTACACAATATTTTCTATAGGAAATACTGTAGTACACAATATTTTCTATAGGAAATACTGTAGTACACAATATTTTCTATAGGAAATACTGTAGTACACAAAATTTTCTATAGGAAATACTATAGTACACAATATTTTCTATAGGAAATACTATGGTACACAATATTTTCTACAGGAAATACTGTAGTACACAATATTTTCTATAGGAAATACTGTAGTACACAATATTTTCTATAGGAAATACTGTAGTACACAATATTTTCTATAGGAAATACTGTAGTACACAATATTTTCTATAGGAAATACTGTAGTACACAATATTTTCTATAGGAAATACTGTAGTACACAATATTTTCTATAGGAAATACTGTAGTACACAATATTTTCTATAGGAAATACTGTAGTACACAATATTTTCTATAGGAAATACTGTAGTACACAATATTTTCTATAGGAAATACTGTAGTACACAATATTTTCTATAGGAAATACTGTAGTACACAATATTTTCTATAGGAAATACTGTAGTACACAATATTTTCTATAGGAAATACTGTAGTACACAATATTTTCTATAGGAAATACTGTAGTACACAATATTTTCTATAGGAAATACTGTAGTACACAATATTTTCTATAGGAAATACTGTAGTACACAATATTTTCTATAGGAAATACTGTAGTACACAATATTTTCTATAGGAAATACTGTAGTACACAATATTTTCTATAGGAAATACTGTAGTACACAATATTTTCTATAGGAAATACTGTAGTACACAATATTTTCTATAGGAAATACTGTAGTACACAATATTTTCTATAGGAAATACTGTAGTACACAATATTTTCTATAGGAAATACTGTAGTACACAATATTTTCTATAGGAAATACTGTAGTACACAATATTTTCTATAGGAAATACTGTAGTACACAATATTTTCTATAGGAAATACTGTAGTACACAATATTTTCTATAGCAAATACTGTAGTACACAATATTTTCTATAGGAAATACTGTAGTACACAATATTTTCTATAGCAAATACTGTAGTACACAATATTTTCTATAGGAAATACTGTAGTACACAATATTTTCTATAGCAAATACTGTAGTACACAATATTTTCTATAGGAAATACTGTAGTACACAATATTTTCTATAGCAAATACTGTAGTACACAATATTTTCTATAGGAAATACTGTAGTACACAATATTTTCTATATGAAATACTGTAGTACACAATATTTTCTATAGGAAATACTGTAGTACACAATATTTTCTATAGGAAATACTGTAGTGCACAATATTTTCTATAGGAAATACTGTAGTGCACAATATTTTCTATAGGAAATACTGTAGTACACAATATTTTCTATAGGAAATACTGTAGTACACAATATTTTCTATAGGAAATACTGTAGTACACAATATTTTCTATAGGAAATACTGTAGTACACAATATTTTCTATAGGCAATACTGTAGTACACAATATTTTCTATAGGAAATACTGTAGTACACAATATTTTCTATAGGAAATACTGTAGTACACAATATTTTCTATAGGAAATACTGTAGTACACAATATTTTCTATAGGAAATACTGTAGTACACAATATTTTCTATAGGAAATACTGTAGTACACAATATTTTCTATAGGAAATACTGTAGTACACAATATTTTCTATAGGAAATACTGTAGTACACAATATTTTCTATAGGAAATACTGTAGTACACAATATTTTCTATAGGAAATACTGTAGTACACAATATTTTCTATAGCAAATACTCTAGTACACAATATTTTCTATAGGAAATACTGTAGTACACAATATTTTCTATAGCAAATACTGTAGTACACAATATTTTCTATAGGAAATACTGTAGTACACAATATTTTCTATAGGAAATACTGTAGTACACAATATTTTCTATAGGAAATACTGTAGTACACAATATTTTCTATAGGAAATACTGTAGTACACAATATTTTCTATAGGAAATACTGTAGTACACAATATTTTCTATAGGCAATACTGTAGTAAACAATATTTTCTATAGGAAATACTGTAGTACACAATATTTTCTATAGGCAATACTGTAGTACACAATATTTTCTATAGGAAGTACTGTAGTACACAATATTTGCTATAGGAAATACTGTAGTACACAATATTTTTTATAGGAAATACTGTAGTACACAATATTTTCTATAGGAAATACTGTAGTACACAATATTTTCTATAGGAAATACTGTAGTACACAATATTTTCTATAGGAAATACTGTAGTACACAATATTTTCTATAGGAAATACTGTAGTACACAATATTTTCTATAGGAAATACTGTAGTACACAATATTTTCTATAGGAAATACTGTAGTACACAATATTTTCTATAGGAAATACTGTAGTACACAATATTTTCTATAGGAAATACTGTAGTACACAATATTTGCTATAGGAAATACTGTAGTACACAATATTTTCTATAGGAACTACTGTAGTACACAATATTTTCTATAGGAAATACTGTAGTACACAATATTTTCTATAGGAAATACTGTAGTACACAATATTTTCTATATGAAATACTGTAGTACACAATATTTTCTATAGGAAATACTGTAGTACACAATATTTTCTATAGGAAATACTGTAGTACACAATATTTTCTATAGGAAATACTGTAGTACACAATATTTTCTATAGGAAATACTGTAGTACACAATATTTTCTATAGGAAATACTGTAGTACACAATATTTTCTATAGGAAATACTGTAGTACACAATATTTTATATAGGAAATACTGTAGTACACAATATTTTCTATAGGAAATACTGTAGTACACAATATTTTCTATAGGAAATACTGTAGTACACAATATTTTCTATAGGAAATACTGTAGTAGACAATATTTTCTATAGGAAATACTGTAGTACACAATATTTTCTATAGGAAATACTGTAGTGCACAATATTTTCTATAGGAAATACTGTAGTACACAACATTTTCTATAGGAAATACTGTAGTACACAATATTTTCTATAGGAAATACTGTCGTACACAATAATTTCTATAGGAAATACTGTCGTACACAATATTTTCTATAGGTAATACTGTCGTACGCAATATTTTCTATAGGAAATACTGTCGTACACAATATTTTCTATAGGAAATACTGTCGTACACAATATTTTCTATAGGAAATACTGTCGTACACAATATTTTCTATAGGAAATACTGTCGTACACAATATTTTCTATAGGAAATACTGTAGTACACAATATTTTCTATAGGAAATACTGTCGTACACAATATTTTCTATAGGAAATACTGTCGTACACAATATTTTCTATAGGAAATACTGTAGTACACAATATTTTCTATAGGAAATACTGTAGTACACAATATTTTCTATAGGAAATGCTGTAGTACACAATATTTTCTATAGGAAATACTGTAGTACACAACATTTTCTATAGGAAATACTGTAGTACACAATATTTTCTATAGGAAATACTGTAGTACACAATATTTTCTATAGGAAATACTGTAGTACAGAATATTTTCTATGAGAAATACTGTAGTACACAATATTTTCTATAGGAAATACTGTAGTACACAATATTTCCTATAGGAAATACTGTAGTACACAATATTTTCTATAGGAAATACTGTAGTACACAATATTTTCTATAGGAAATACTGCAGTACAGAATATTTTCTATAGGAAATACTGTAGTACAGAATATTTTCTATAGGAAACACTGTAGTACAGAATATTTTCTATAGGAAACACTGTAGTACAGAATATTTTCTATAGGAAACACTGTAGTACAGAATATTTTCTATAGGAAATACTATAGTACAGAATATTTTCTATGGGAAATACAGTAGTACACAATATTTTCTATAGGAAATACTGTAGTACACAATATTTTCTATAGGAAATACTGTAGTACACAATATTTTCTATAGGAAATACTGTAGTACAGAATATTTTCTATAGGAAATACTGTAGTACACAATATTTTCTATAGGAAATACTGTAGTACACAATATTTTCTATAGGCAATACTGTAGTACAGAATATTTTCTATAGGAAGTACTGTAGTACAGAATATTTTCTATAGGAAATACTGTAGTACACAATATTTTCTATAGGAAATACTGTAGTACACAATATTTTCTATAGGAAATACTGTAGGACACAATATTTTCTATAGGAAATACTGTAGTACACAATATTTTTTATAGGAAATACTGTAGTACACAATATTTTCTATAGGAAATACTGTAGTACACAATATTTTCTATAGGAAATACTGTAGTACACAAAATTTTCTATAGGAAATACTATAGTACACAATATTTTCTATAGGAAATACTATGGTACACAATATTTTCTACAGGAAATACTGTAGTACACAATATTTTCTACAGGAAATACTGTAGTACACAATATTTTCTATAGGAAATACTGTAGTACACAATATTTTCTATAGGAAATACTGTAGTACACAATATTTTCTATAGGAAATACTGTAGTACACAATATTTTCTATAGGAAATACTGTAGTACACAATATTTTCTATAGGAAATACTGTAGTACACAATATTTTCTATAGGAAATACTGTAGTACACAATATTTTCTATAGGAAATACTGTAGTACACAATATTTTCTATAGGAAATACTGTAGTACACAATATTTTCTATAGGAAATACTATAGTACACAATATTTTCTATAGGAAATACTATAGTACACAATATTTTCTATAGGAAATACTGTAGTACACAATATTTTCTATAGGAAATACTGTAGTACACAATATTTTCTATAGGAAATACTGTAGTACACAATATTTTCTATAGGAAATACTGTAGTACACAATATTTTCTATAGGAAATACTGTAGTACACAATATTTTCTATAGGAAATACTGTAGTACACCATATTTTCTATAGGAAATACTGTAGTACACAATATTTTCTATAGGAAATACTGTAGTACACAATATTTTCTATAGGAAATACTGTAGTACACAATATTTTCTATAGGAAATACTGTAGTACACAATATTTTCTATAGGAAATACTGTAGTACACAATATTTTCTATAGGAAATACTGTAGTACACAATATTTGCTATAGGAAATACTGTAGTACACAATATTTTCTATAGGAAATACTGTAGTACACAATATTTTCTATAGGAAATACTGTAGTACACAATATTTTCTATAGGAAATACTGTAGTACACAATATTTTCTATATGAAATACTGTAGTACACAATATTTTCTATAGGAAATACTGTAGTACACAATATTTTCTATAGGAAATACTGTAGTACACAATATTTTCTATAGGAAATACTGTAGTACACAATATTTACTATAGGAAATACTGTAGTACACAATATTTTCTATAGGAAATACTGTAGTACACAATATTTTCTATAGGAAATACTGTAGTACACAATATTTTCTATAGGAAATACTGTAGTACACAATATTTTCTATAGGAAATACTGTAGTACACAATATTTTCTATAGGAAATACTGTAGTACACAATATTTTCTATAGGAAATACTGTAGTAGACAATATTTTCTATAGGAAATACTGTAGTACACAATATTTTCTATAGGAAATACTGTAGTGCACAATATTTTCTATAGGAAATACTGTAGTACACAACATTTTCTATAGGAAATACTGTAGTACACAATATTTTCTATAGGAAATACTGTCGTACACAATAATTTCTATAGGAAATACTGTCGTACACAATATTTTCTATAGGTAATACTGTCGTACGCAATATTTTCTATAGGAAATACTGTCGTACACAATATTTTCTATAGGAAATACTGTCGTACACAATATTTTCTATAGGAAATACTGTCGTACACAATATTTTCTATAGGAAATACTGTCGTACACAATATTTTCTATAGGAAATACTGTAGTACACAATATTTTCTATAGGAAATACTGTCGTACACAATATTTTCTATAGGAAATACTGTCGTACACAATATTTTCTATAGGAAATACTGTAGTACACAATATTTTCTATAGGAAATACTGTAGTACACAATATTTTCTAAAGGAAATACTGTAGTACACAATATTTTCTATAGGAAATGCTGTAGTACACAATATTTTCTATAGGAAATACTGTAGTACACAACATTTTCTATAGGAAATACTGTAGTACACAATATTTTCTATAGGAAATACTGTAGTACACAATATTTTCTATAGGAAATACTGTAGTACACAATATTTTCTATAGGAAATACTGTAGTACACAATATTTTCTATAGGAAATACTGTAGTACACAATATTTTATATAGGAAATACTGCAGTACAGAATATTTTCTATAGGAAATACTGTAGTACAGAATATTTTCTATAGGAAACACTGTAGTACACAATATTTTCTATAGGAAATACTATAGTACAGAATATTTTCTATAGGAAATACTGTAGTACAGAATATTTTCTATAGGAAATACTGTAGTACAGAATATTTTCTATATGAAATACTGTAGTACACAATATTTTCTATAGGAAATACTGTAGTACACAATATTTTCTATAGGAAATACTGTAGTACACAATATTTTCTATAGGAAATACTGTAGTACACAATATTTTCTATAGGAAATACTGCAGTACAGAATATTTTCTATAGGAAATACTGTAGTACAGAATATTTTCTATAGGAAACACTGTAGTACAGAATATTTTCTATAGGAAACACTGTAGTACAGAATATTTTCTATAGGAAACACTGTAGTACAGAATATTTTCTATAGGAAATACTATAGTACAGAATATTTTCTATGGGAAATACAGTAGTACACAATATTTTCTATAGGAAATACTGTAGTACACAATATTTTCTATAGGAAATACTGTAGTACACAATATTTTCTATAGGAAATACTGTAGTACACAATATTTTCTATAGGAAATACTGTAGTACACAATATTTTCTATAGGAAATACTGTAGTACACAATATTTTCTATAGGCAATACTGTAGTACAGAATATTTTCTATAGGAAGTACTGTAGTACAGAATATTTTCTATAGGAAATACTGTAGTACACAATATTTTCTATAGGAAATACTGTAGTACACAATATTTTCTATAGGAAATACTGTAGTACACAATATTTTCTATAGGAAATACTGTAGTACACAATATTTTCTATAGGAAATACTGTAGGACACAATATTTTCTATAGGAAATACTGTAGTACACAATATTTTCTATAGGAAATACTGTAGTACACAAAATTTTCTATAGGAAATACTGTAGTACACAAAATTTTCTATAGGAAATACTATAGTACACAATATTTTCTATAGGAAATACTATAGTACACAATATTTTCTATAGGAAATACTATAGTACACAATATTTTCTATAGGAAATACTATAGTACACAATATTTTCTATAGGAAATACTGTAGTACACAATATTTTCTATAGGAAATACTGTAGTACACAATATTTTCTATAGGAAATACTGTAGTACACAATATTTTCTATAGGAAATACTGTAGTACACAATATTTTCTATAGGAAATACTGTAGTACACCATATTTTCTATAGGAAATACTGTAGTACACAATATTTTCTATAGGAAATACTGTAGTACACAATATTTTCTATAGGAAATACTGTAGTACACAATATTTTCTATAGGAAATACTGTAGTACACAATATTTTCTATAGGAAATACTGTAGTACACAATATTTTCTATAGGAAATACTGTAGTACTCAATATTTTCTATAGGAAATACTGTAGTACACAATATTTTCTATAGGAAATACTGTAGTACACAATATTTTCTATAGGAAATACTGTAGTACACAATATTTTCTATAGGAAATACTGTAGTACACAATATTTTCTATAGGAAATACTGTCGTACACAATATTTTCTATAGGAAATACTGTCGTACACAATATTTTCTATAGGAAATACTGTAGTACACAATATTTTCTATAGGAAATACTGTAGTACACAATATTTTCTATAGGAAATACTGTAGTACACAATATTTTCTATAGGAAATGCTGTAGTACACAATATTTTCTATAGGAAATACTGTAGTACACAACATTTTCTATAGGAAATACTGTAGTACACAATATTTTCTATAGGAAATACTGTAGTACACAATATTTTCTATAGGAAATACTGTAGTACACAATATTTTCTATAGGAAATACTGTAGTACACAATATTTTATATAGGAAATACTGCAGTACAGAATATTTTCTATAGGAAATACTGTAGTACAGAATATTTTCTATAGGAAACACTGTAGTACACAATATTTTCTATAGGAAATACTATAGTACAGAATATTTTCTATAGGAAATACTGTAGTACACAATATTTTCTATAGGAAATACTGTAGTACAGAATATTTTCTATAGGAAATACTGTAGTACAGAATATTTTCTATAGGAAATACTGTAGTACACAATATTTTCTATAGGAAATACTGTAGTACACAATATTTTCTATAGGAAATACTGTAGAACACAATATTTTCTATAGGAAATACTGTAGTACACAATATTTTCTATAGGAAATACTGCAGTACAGAATATTTTCTATAGGAAATACTGTAGTACAGAATATTTTCTATAGGAAACACTGTAGTACAGAATATTTTCTATAGGAAACACTGTAGTACAGAATATTTTCTATAGGAAACACTGTAGTACAGAATATTTTCTATAGGAAATACTATAGTACAGAATATTTTCTATGGGAAATACAGTAGTACACAATATTTTCTATAGGAAATACTGTAGTACACAATATTTTCTATAGGAAATACTGTAGTACACAATATTTTCTATAGGAAATACTGTAGTACAGAATATTTTCTATAGGAAATACTGTAGTACAGAATATTTTCTATAGGAAATACTGTAGTACACAATATTTTCTATAGGAAATACTGTAGTACACAATATTTTCTATAGGAAATACTGTAGGACACAATATTTTCTATAGGAAATACTGTAGTACACAATATTTTCTATATTAAATACTGTAGTACACAAAATTTTCTATAGGAAATACTGTAGTACACAAAATTTTCTATAGGAAATACTATAGTACACAATATTTTCTATAGGAAATACTATAGTACACAATATTTTCTATAGGAAATACTATAGTACACAATATTTTCTATAGGAAATACTATAGTACACAATATTTTCTATAGGAAATACTGTAGTACACAATATTTTCTATAGGAAATACTGTAGTACACAATATTTTCTATAGGAAATACTGTAGTACACAATATTTTCTATAGGAAATACTGTAGTACACCATATTTTCTATAGGAAATACTGTAGTACACAATATTTTCTATAGGAAATACTGTAGTACACAATATTTTCTATAGGAAATACTGTAGTACACAATATTTTCTATAGGAAATACTGTAGTACACAATATTTTCTATAGGAAATACTGTAGTACACAATATTTTCTATAGGAAATACTGTAGTACACAATATTTTCTATAGGAAATACTGTAGTACACAATATTTTCTATAGGAAATACTGTAGTACACAATATTTTCTATAGGAAATACTGTAGTACACAATATTTTCTATAGGAAATACTGTAGTACACAATATTTTCTATAGGAAATACTGTAGTACACAATATTTTCTATAGGAAATACTGTAGTACACAATATTTTCTATAGGAAATACTGTAGTACACAATATTTTCTATAGGAAATACTGTAGTACACAATATTTTCTATAGGAAATACTGTAGTACACAATATTTTCTATAGGAAATACTGTAGTACACAATATTTTCTATATGAAATACTGTACTACACAATATTTTCTATAGGAAATACTGTAGTACACAATATTTTCTATAGGAAATACTGTAGTGCACAATATTTTCTATAGGAAATACTGTAGTGCACAATATTTTCTATAGGAAATACTGTAGTACACTATATTTTCTATAAGAAATACTGTAGTACACAATATTTTCTATAGGAAATACTGTAGTACACAATATTTTCTATAGGAAATACTGTAGTACACAATATTTTCTATAGGAAATACTGTAGTACACAATATTTTCTATAGGAAATACTGTAGTACACAATATTTTCTATAGGCAATACTGTAGTACACAATATTTTCTATAGGAAGTACTGTAGTACACAATATTTTCTATAGGAAATACTGTAGTACACAATATTTTCTATAGGAAATACTATAGTACACAATATTATCTATAGGAAATACTATAGTACACAATATTTTCTATAGGCAATACTGTAGTACAGAATATTTTCTATAGGAAGTACTGTAGTACAGAATATTTTCTATAGGAAATACTGTAGTACACAATATTTTCTATAGGAAATACTGTAGTACACAATATTTTCTATAGGAAATACTGTAGGACACAATATTTTCTATAGGAAATACTGTAGTACACAATATTTTTTATAGGAAATACTGTAGTACACAATATTTTCTATAGGAAATACTGTAGTACACAATATTTTCTATAGGAAATACTGTAGTACACAATATTTTCTATAGGAAATGCTGTAGTACACAATATTTTCTATACAGGAAATACTGTAGTACACAATATTTTCTATAGGAAATACTGTAGTACACAATATTTTCTATAGGAAATACTGTAGTACACAATATTTTCTATAGGAAATACTGTAGTACACAATATTTTCTATAGGAAATACTGTAGTACACAATATTTTCTATAGGAAATACTGTAGTACACAATATTTTCTATAGGAAATACTGTAGTACACAATATTTTCTATAGGAAATACTGTAGTACACAATATTTTCTATAGGAAAGACTATAGTACACAATATTTTCTATAGGAAATACTATAGTACACAATATTTTCTATAGGAAATACTATAGTACACAATATTTTCTATAGGAAATGCTATAGTACACAATATTTTCTATAGGAAATACTGTAGTACACAATATTTTCTATAGGAAATACTGTAGTACACAATATTATCTATAGGAAATACTATAGTACACAATATTTTCTATAGGCAATACTGTAGTACAGAATATTTTCTATAGGAAGTACTGTAGTACAGAATATTTTCTATAGGAAATACTGTAGTACACAATATTTTCTATAGGAAATACTGTAGTACACAATATTTTCTATAGGAAATACTGTAGGACACAATATTTTCTATAGGAAATACTGTAGTACACAATATTTTTTATAGGAAATACTGTAGTACACAATATTTTCTATAGGAAATACTGTAGTACACAATATTTTCTATAGGAAATACTGTAGTACACAATATTTTCTATAGGAAATGCTGTAGTACACAATATTTTCTATAGGACATGCTGTAGTACACAATATTTTCTATAGGAAATACTATGGTACACAATATTTTCTACAGGAAATACTGTAGTACACAATATTTTCTATAGGAAATACTGTAGTACACAATATTTTCTATAGGAAATACTGTAGTACACAATATTTTCTATAGGAAATACTGTAGTACACAATATTTTCTATAGGAAATACTGTAGTACACAATATTTTCTATAGGAAATACTGTAGTACACAATATTTTCTATAGGAAATACTGTAGTACACAATATTTTCTATAGGAAATACTGTAGTACACAATATTTTCTATAGGAAATACTGTAGTACACAATATTTTCTATAGGAAATACTGTAGTACACAATATTTTCTATAGGAAATACTGTAGTACACAATATTTTCTATAGGAAATACTGTAGTACACAATATTTTCTATAGGAAATACTGTAGTACACAATATTTTCTATAGGAAATACTGTAGTACACAATATTTTCTATAGGAAATACTGTAGTACACAATATTTTCTATAGGAAATACTGTAGTACACAATATTTTCTATAGAAAATACTGTAGTACACAATATTTTCTATAGGAAATACTGTAGTACACAATATTTTCTATAGGAAATACTGTAGTACACAATATTTTCTATAGGAAATACTGTAGTACACAATATTTTCTATAGGAAATACTGTAGTACACAATATTTTCTATAGGAAATACTGTAGTACACAATATTTTCTATAGGAAATACTGTAGTACACAATATTTTCTATAGGAAATACTGTAGTACACAATATTTTCTATAGGAAATACTGTAGTACACAATATTTTCTATAGGAAATACTGTAGTACACAATATTTTCTATAGGAAATACTGTAGTACACAATATTTTCTATAGGAAATACTGTAGTACACAATATTTTCTATAGGAAATACTGTAGTACACAATATTTTCTATAGGAAATACTGTAGTACACAATATTTTCTATAGGAAATACTGTAGTACACAATATTTTCTATAGGAAATACTGTAGTACACAATATTTTCTATAGGAAATACTGTAGTACACAATATTTTCTATAGCAAATACTGTAGTACACAATATTTTCTATAGGAAATACTGTAGTACACAATATTTTCTATATGAAATACTGTACTACACAATATTTTCTATAGGAAATACTGTAGTACACAATATTTTCTATAGGAAATACTGTAGTGCACAATATTTTCTATAGGAAATACTGTAGTGCACAATATTTTCTATAGGAAATACTGTAGTACACAATATTTTCTATAGGAAATACTGTAGTACACAATATTTTCTATAGGAAATACTGTAGTACACAATATTTTCTATAGGAAATACTGTAGTACACAATATTTTATATAGGCAATACTGTAGTACACAATATTTTCTATAGGAAGTACTGTAGTACACAATATTTTCTATAGGAAATACTGTAGTACACAATATTTTCTATAGGAAATACTGTAGTACACAATATTTTCTATAGGAAATACTGTAGTACACAATATTTTCTATAGGAAATACTGTAGTACACAATATTTTCTATAGGAAATACTGTAGTACACAATATTTTCTATAGGAAATACTGTAGTACACAATATTTTCTATAGGAAATACTGTAGTACACAAAATTTTCTATAGGAAATACTATAGTACACAATATTTTCTATAGGAAATACTATAGTACACAATATTTTCTATAGGAAATACTATAGTACACAATATTTTCTATAGGAAATACTATAGTACACAATATTTTCTATAGGAAATACTGTAGTACACAATATTATCTATAGGAAATACTGCAGTACAGAATATTTTCTATAGGAAATACTGTAGTACACAATATTTTCTATAGGAAATACTGTAGTACACAAAATTTTCTATAGGAAATACTATAGTACACAATATTTTCTATAGGAAATACTATAGTACACAATATTTTCTATAGGAAATACTATAGTACACAATATTTTCTATAGGAAATACTATAGTACACAATATTTTCTATAGGAAATACTGTAGTACACAATATTATCTATAGGAAATACTATAGTACACAATATTATCTATAGGAAATACTATAGTACACAATATTTTCTATAGGAAATACTGTAGTACACAATATTTTCTATAGGAAATACTGCAGTACAGAATATTTTCTATAGGAAATACTGTAGTACACAATATTTTCTATAGGAAATACTGTAGTACACAATATTTTCTATAGGAAATACTGTAGTTCACAATATTATCTATAGGAAATACTGTAGTTCACAATATTATCTATAGGAAATACTATAGTACACAAAATTTTCTATAGGAAATACTATAGTACACAATATTTTCTATAGGAAATACTATAGTACACAATATTTTCTATAGGAAATACTATAGTACACAATATTTTCTATAGGAAATACTGTAGTACACAATATTTTCTATAGGAAATACTGTAGTACACAATATTTTCTATAGGAAATACTGTAGTACACAATATTATCTATAGGAAATACTATAGTACACAATATTTTCTATAGGCAATACTGTAGTACAGAATATTTTCTATAGGAAGTACTGTAGTACAGAATATTTTCTATAGGAAATACTGTAGTACACAATATTTTCTATAGGAAATACTGTAGTACACAATATTTTCTATAGGAAATACTGTAGGACACAATATTTTCTATAGGAAATACTGTAGTACACAATATTTTTTATAGGAAATACTGTAGTACACAATCTTTTCTATAGGAAATACTGTAGTACACAATATTTTCTATAGGAAAGACTGTAGTACACAATATTTTCTATAGGAAATACTGTAGTACACAATATTTTCTATAGGAAATACTGTAGTACACAATATTTTCTATAGGAAATACTATGGTACACAATATTTTCTACAGGAAATACTGTAGTACACAATATTTTCTATAGGAAATACTGTAGTACACAATATTTTCTATAGGAAATACTGTAGTACACAATATTTTCTATAGGAAATACTGTAGTACACAATATTTTCTATAGGAAATACTGTAGTACACAATATTTTCTATAGGAAATACTGTAGTACACAATATTTTCTATAGGAAATACTGTAGTACACAATATTTTCTATAGGAAATACTGTAGTACACAATATTTTCTATAGGAAATACTGTAGTACACAATATTTTCTATAGGAAATACTGTAGTACACAATATTTTCTATAGGAAATACTGTAGTACACAATATTTTCTATAGGAAATACTGTAGTACACAATATTTTCTATAGGAAATACTGTAGTACACAATATTTTCTATAGGAAATACTGTAGTACACAATATTTTCTATAGGAAATACTGTAGTACACAATATTTTCTATAGGAAATACTGTAGTACACAATATTTTCTATAGGAAATACTGTAGTACACAATATTTTCTATAGGAAATACTGTAGTACACAATATTTTCTATAGGAAATACTGTAGTACACAATATTTTCTATAGGAAATACTGTAGTACACAATATTTTCTATAGGAAATACTGTAGTACACAATATTTTCTATAGAAAATACTGTAGTACACAATATTTTCTATAGGAAATACTGTAGTACACAATATTTTCTATAGGAAATACTGTAGTACACAATATTTTTTATAGGAAATACTGTAGTACACAATATTTTCTATAGGAAATACTGTAGTACACAATATTTTTTATAGGAAATACTGTAGTACACAATATTTTCTATAGGAAATACTGTAGTACACAATATTTTCTATAGGAAATACTGTAGTACACAATATTTTCTATAGGAAGTACTGTAGTACACAATATTTTTTTTTTTTTTTTTTTTTTTTTTTCAATTTTCAATTTATTTATTTTCAATTTGATATACATTTTAAATCTTATAACTAATCCCGCGAAGCCATTTGGCTTGTCTGCAGGATATAATAAATTTAGATTTTAAATATATGCATTTTATTTGATGTTTTCATTGCGAATGTATGAAATGCTTTTTTAAATTTAATTTTCTATTATAGGGATTTGTGATATTTAATAAATATAATGGTAATTTGTTAAATACATTTGGTAGGGTAATGTTTAGCGAATTTTTTCCATAGTTGTTCTTATGTTGTTCGACCTTATATCTTCCTTCTGTACGTCGTCTGGTGTTATATGCGTGATTTATGGGCTTCAGATATCGGGGATCATTATAAAATTCGTTGATCATCGTGTTGTAATATAGACTTTTGATGTTTAAAATCTGTAGACTGCTGGCAATGTTTGTAGTTGAAATTGTATTGTGTTGGAATCTGTTGTTGTTGTTGTTTGTGGTGTTGTTAGCAACATTAAAGTTGACATTTGGTGTGCTAATTGTAGTAACGTTGTATGTGTTAATGTTTGTGGTGTTTTGTATAGTGATATCGTTTGTGTTCATGTACAGGTTAACATTATTTGTATTTAGGTGTGTGTTGTTTATGTTAATGTTGTTTGTGTTGTAGTTGTGCGTGTTGTTTGTGCCATTGGTGTAAGTGTTATTGTTGGTGAGCGAGTTGACGATGTGTGTATTGATGTGTGTTTCGTTTATGTGTTGGATATGTTGGCATCGTTTGTGTTGTTTGTGGTATTGATATTTGTGTTTGTATTGTTGTTGATATTGGTAGTATTGAATAGGTTTATGTTGTTGTTAGGATTTGTTGGTGTGTTGTTGGTGTTAGTATACATGTTGAAATTGTTTTCATATATTAACGACATTTGTAGTTGTTGTTGGTTGTGTAGCTTGTTTTTCATTAATATTTTAAGGATTTGATTTTGCGATTGTTGTAAAGATCTGCAATACGTTGAGTTTCCCCACGCTGTAATTCCATGCCTAATATATGTCTCGGCTAACGAAAAATATGCCTGTTGGAGTACATCGTAGGTTGAGCAGTTGCTTAGATGATATAGACTATAAGCGGCTTTTCGAAGTTTCTTTGAGAGTTGTTGTATGTGAGGAGCCATTTGAAATGTTCATCCACGTATACTCCGAGATATTTATAGGTTTCTACAATCTCTATGGTTGAGGTGCATGTGTCCATGTATCCAGTGCTGTTTATGTTGTGAAGACATTGGTAGTCGTGGAAAATAATATTTGAAACTGTTCTGGAGAGATGTCGCGGTCTAATATGCATAATTTTAGTTTTAGACGCGTTTATTACAAGGCCATTATCGTGGCACCATTTTGAGATTTGGTTAAGTTTCTTTTGCATCATTTCACACGCCGTATCAATATTTTTATGTGATACTATAATGGCAGTATCATCAGCGTATGCAAACATCGCACACTCCTTAAGAATGTTTAACATTTCGTTTGCATATATTAGATACAATATTGGCCCAAGTTTTGATCCTTGTGGGACACCATTATTGGAGTAGGTTTCGTCGCTTAGTGTTTCGCTTATTTTCACACGATATGTTCTAAGCTCTAAGTAGTTTTTAAACCATTCCAATGATTTGCCTCTTACTCCGTTTCGTTGTAACATGTCAATTAAATTAGAATGAGATAACGTATCAAAAGCCTTACTGAAATCAATGAATAGTACAAGACATTGTAAGTTTTCTCCTAAACATGTGTTTATTTTGTTTGAGAAATCTCCTAATAACTTATTTATGTTTTTTCCTTTTTGGAAGCCATACTGATTCGGATTTATAATTTCAAATTTTCTTAGGAATTCGTTTAGCCTTCGTACAAGAATCTCTTCCAAAACTTTTTCTATCACTGGTAGTATTGCAATAGGTCTATAATTATTATAGTCACTTTTTGAACCACTTTTATATATCGGGCGTATTATTGATGTCTTTAACAAATTTGGTATAGTAGCGTTGTCTATACTTGAATTTATTAATGTTGTAATTATAGGCGTAAAAATAGTAGAATTATATTTCAGGTCTCTCGGTCTGATTCCATCAGCTCCTGCACCTTTACGTATGTTTAAGTTTGTTAATATTCTATATACTTCTTCATCGGTGGTGGGAGAGAGAAACATTGAGTTTTGAATTGTTGTTGGTTGATTTTGGCAAGTTCTAATATCACATTTATGTAAAATTTTATTAACATTATCATTAAAGTTTTTCGCGAAGTTATTCGCAATGCTTAATATATTATCGTTTTTAAAATTTTTTATTATAGAAGAGTCAATATTTGTTGATTTTTTTCCGGTAATTTCATTTATAAGTTGCCACGTAACTCTAGTGTTATTTCTATTTTCTATAAATTTTCTTTTAAAATAATTGTTTTTTTCGTAATTAAATTTTTTGTTTAAATAATTTCGAAATTTTTTATATTCGTAATTTTTATTTTTTTTGTTGTTTAACCATTTGATATAAAGTTTATCCCGAACTTCACAATATTTTATTAATTCTTCATTCATCCACGGATTCACTTTTCTATGTTTTTTATTTTGTTTGTTATTTGATTTGGATGTTTCATAAATATTTTTAAAGTTTGCGTAAATTTTGTTGAATATGTCATTAGTACTCATATTTTGGTTTACTAATTCAATCCAATTTATTGTTTTAATATTTTTATTAACTTTAAAATTGTTTAATTTCGCACCCTGAAAAAGTATGCTTTCCGCACCCTGGTTTACATCTTTATTTTGTTCTTCTATACAACAGCAAAGCGAGTAGTGATCAGATATGTTTGTTCTCACTACTGCTGCATGTGTTTGTGTGTTTGTTTTGTTGTTTCTGATGTGCATATGATCAATGCAAGAGTGTGTTCTCTTTGTTACATCTTCTCTTGTTACTTCGTTTATTACACACTGCAGTCCATTTGAAGAGATCATTTCTGTGTATTTTGTTGTTGTGATGTTTTGGTTGAGTATATTAATATTCATATCTCCAATAATAATTATGTCTTGTTTATTTTTTACTGTGTTTATCGTTTTGTCTAGTTCTATTATGAACTCATTTACATTATTTTTTGGCGGTCGATAAATTGTAAACAGAGAAAATGTATTGTTTTTGTTTGTGACATTTATTTGTATTGACTCAAAAGAAATTGTGTTTAAAATGATATTGGCGTGCGTTATGCTTTCTCGTACATAGACGGCTACACCTCCACCTCTGATATCTCTATTAAAAAAGTAAGAATTAAATCCATTTATATTGAAGTTTTGTTGTTCTTCATTGCTGATATTTGTCTCCACAAGTAGAATGAAGTTTATATTATTTATAATATTATGCAAACTAGCTAAGAAAGGGGTGAAGTTTAGCCGTAGAGAACGAATATTCATATATATGATCGTTGTGGGATAACTTAGCAGGTTTTTATTTATTTGATTAAAATTATCTAAAATTTGATTTTGTAACATTTTTATATAATAAAAGAAAAAGTTTTTGATTTTTGTTTAGGTTTAATTTTATATATATTTTTATTTATTTATTTTTTAAATTGTTGATGCAATCAATTCAATATCTGCGGCATTCATTATTAATATTGGATTAGAAATTTCATTCTTTTTAGCGTAGATATTGCCATTTTTTACCCATACAAATTTCCAGTTTAGCTCTTTGGCTTTAGTTTTAGCTAACCCGAGCAAACGCCGTTTATATGGGGTGAGGTGTTCATTGATATATATGTATTTGATGTTGGTGTCTTCGTTTATTAAACTCGAATCCACTCTGTGACGGTTTATTTTTGCTAGTAACTCTTTTTTTTTATTGAGAGAAGTAAATTCTACAATTACTTTTTGAGATTTGTTTAGGCTATAGGAATTGCTAATATCGTTATCATTCAATTCAACATTTAGCGAATTAGCAATCTTTTTAACAACATCATTTGGGTTTAAATTTTTGGTTGTTATATTTTTTATTTCGATATTTTTATTTAAAAGTTGTTGTTCCAAATCGTTAATTCTCTTGTCCATATCATTTATTTGCTTTTCTTTTACACTATTACTTTCACAAAGCTCACTTACTTGAGAGGTAAGAGTTGAAAGAGTACTTGTGATTGTGTTAAGAGCAGTTTGGATGTTTGTGTTTATTTGGTTGTTTTGATTTACAGATATTGCCAGTTGTTGTATCGTTGTTTTTATCTCTGTTATATCTGATTTCATAGTTGAGACGTCTGATTTAAGAGTTGAAACATTGGTTTTTACGTGGTAAACACTATTGTTAACATCACTTAGAGAGAGAGAGTCTTTGAAGCGTTTGGTACCATCATTTTCATACACATCATCATCATATTCATCTCGCTGTTGTTTTTGTTGATTTGCAGTTTGTGTTGGCTGGTGTGTATCATCGATTATTACATGATATGCGTTGTTGCTGTTGGTAGATGCTTTTCTCGTTTTACATGTATGACACCTCCAATCGGCTCTCCTATCAATTGCCATGGTCGCATAAGTTTTCTCTGATAGCGAGCAGCAAGGAGAGAAGTGATAAAGAGCATTACATGCGTAACACTTGACGTACTTTGTCGATATCTCTTTATTACACTGAGAACACACACTCATTTTTTTTTTATTTTTTTTTACGCCTTTTAACTTTACTCTTTAAGATTTCTGTTTTTCTTATTTGTTTTGTGTTTTGTGATTTAATGTTTTAATGTTTTTTATTTGATATTTATTTTTGTTTTTTTTAACACAACAAGTATGTATTTGTTACACTTTTTATTTATAAATTTGAGGCAGATATTTTGCAGTATATTTATAATTGTTTTTAAGATATTAATGATCAATTAACCACTTTTTTGGGCAGTAATTTGGAGCGCAGATATAAACACGACTGTTCGCAACGAAAACTAGAACAACACTGTAGTACACAATATTTTCTATAGGAAATACTGTAGTACACAATATTTTCTATAGGAAATACTGTAGTACACAATATTTTCTATAGGAAATACTGTAGTACACAATATTTTCTATAGGAAATACTGTAGTACACAATATTTTCTATAGGAAATACTGTAGTACACAATATTTTCTATAGGAAATACTGTAGTACACAATATTTTCTATAGGAAATACTGTAATACACAATATTTTCTATAGGAAATACTGTAGTACACAATATTTTCTATAGGAAATACTGTAGTACACAATATTTTCTATAGGAAATACTGTAGTACACAATATTTTCTATAGGAAATACTGTAGTACACAATATTTTCTATAGGAAATACTGTAGTACACAATATTTTCTATAGGAAATACTGTAGTACACAATATTTTCTATAGGAAATACTGTAGTACACAATATTTTCTATAGGAAATACTGTAGTACACAATATTTTCTATAGGAAATACTGTAGTACACAATATTTTCTATAGGAAATACTGTAGTACACAATATTTTCTATAGGAAATACTGTAGTACACAATATTTTCTATAGGAAATACTGTAGTACACAATATTTTCTATAGGAAATACTGTAGTACACAATATTTTCTATAGGAAATACTGTAGTACACAATATTTTCTATAGGAAATACTGTAGTACACAATATTTTCTATAGGAAATACTGTAGTGCACAATATTTTCTATAGGAAATACTGTAGTGCACAATATTTTCTATAGGAAATATTGTAGTACACAATATTTTCTATAGGAAATACTGTAGTACACAATATTTTCTATAGGAAATACTGTAGTACACAATATTTTCTATAGGCAATACTGTAGTACACAATATTTTCTATAGGAAGTACTGTAGTACACAATATTTTCTATAGGAAATACTGTAGTACACAATATTTTCTATAGGAAATACTGTAGTACACAATATTTTCTATAGGAAATACTGTAGTACACAATATTTTCTATAGGAAATACTGTAGTACACAATATTTTCTATAGGAAATACTGTAGGACACAATATTTTCTATAGGAAATACTGTAGTACACAATATTTTCTATAGGAAATACTGTAGTACACAATATTTTCTGTAGGAAATACTGTAGTACACAATATTTTCTATAGGAAATACTGTAGTATACAAAATTTTCTATAGGAAATACTATAGTACACAATATTTTCTATAGGAAATACTATAGTACACAATATTTTCTATAGGAAATACTATAGTACACAATATTTTCTCTAGGAGATACTGTAGTACACAATATTTTCTATAGGAAATACTGTAGTACACAATATTATCTATAGGAAATACTATAGTACACAATATTATCTATAGGAAATACTATAGTACACAATATTTTCTATAGGAAATACTGTAGTACACAATATTTTCTATAGCAAATACTGCAGTACAGAATATTTTCTATAGGAAATACTGTAGTACACAATATTTTCTATAGGAAATACTGTAGTACACAATATTTTCTATAGGAAATACTGTAGTACACAATATTATCTATAGGAAATACTATAGTACACAAAATTTTCTATAGGAAATACTGTAGTACACAATATTATCTATAGGAAATACTATAGTACACAAAATTTTCTACAGGAAATACTATAGTTCACAATATTTTCTATAGGAAATACTATAGTACACAATATTTTCTATAGGAAATACTGTAGTACACAATATTTTCTATAGGAAATACTGTAGTACACAATATTATCTATAGGAAATACTATAGTACACAATATTTTCTATAGGCAATACTGTAGTACAGAATATTTTCTATAGGAAGTACTGTAGTACACAATATTTTCTATAGGAAATACTGTAGTACACATTATGTTCTATAGGAAATACTGTAGTACACAATATTTTCTATAGGAAATACTGTAGTACACAATATTTTTTATAGGAAATACTGTAGTACACAATATTTTCTATAGGAAATACTGTAGTACACAATATTTTCTATAGGAAATACTGTAGTACACAATATTTTCTATAGGAAATACTGTAGTACACAAAATTTTCTATAGGAAATACTATAGTACACAATATTTTCTATAGGAAATACTGTAGTACACAAAATTTTCTATAGGAAATACTATAGTACACAATATTTTCTATAGGAAATACTATAGTACACAATATTTTCTATAGGAAATACTATAGTACACAATATTTTCTATAGGAAATACTATAGTGCACAATATTTTCTATAGGAAATACTGTAGTACACAATATTTTCTATAGGAAATACTATAGTACACAATATTTTCTATAGGAAATACTATGGTACACAATATTTTCTACAGGAAATACTGTAGTACACAATATTTTCTATAGGAAATACTGTAGTACACAATATTTTCTACAGGAAATACTGTAGTACACAATATTTTCTATAGGAAATACTGTAGTACACAATATTTTCTATAGGAAATACTGTAGTACACAATATTTTCTATAGGAAATACTGCAGTACAGAATATTTTCTATAGGAAATACTGTAGTACACAATATTTTCTATAGGAAATACTGTAGTACACAATATTTTCTATAGGAAATACTGTAGTACACAATATTTTCTATAGGAAATACTGTAGTACACAATATTTTCTATAGGAAATACTGTAGTACACAATATTTTCTATAGGAAATACTGTAGGACACAATATTTTCTATAGGAAATACTGTAGTACACAATATTTTCTATAGGAAATACTGTAGTACACAATATTTTCTATAGGAAATACTGTAGTACACAATATTTTCTATAGGAAATACTGTAGTACACAATATTTTCTATAGGAAATACTGTAGTACACAATATTTTCTATAGGAAATACTGTAGTACACAATATTTTCTATAGGAAATAATGTAGTGCACAATATTTTCTATAGGAAATACTGTAGTGCACAATATTTTCTATAGGAAATACTGTAGTACACAATATTTTCTATAGGAAATACTGTAGTACACAATATTTTCTATAGGAAATACTGTAGTACACAATATTTTCTATAGGCAATACTGTAGTACACAATATTTTCTATAGGAAGTACTGTAGTACACAATATTTTCTATAGGAAATACTGTAGTACACAATATTTTCTATAGGAAATACTGTAGTACACAATATTTTCTATAGGAAATACTGTAGTACACAATATTTTCTATAGGAAATACTGTAGTACACAATATTTTCTATAGGAAATACTGTAGTACACAATATTTTCTATAGGAAATACTGTAGGATACAATATTTTCTATAGGAAATACTGTAGTACACAATATTTTCTATAGGAAATACTGTAGTACACAATATTTTCTATAGGAAATACTGTAGTACACAAAATTTTCTATAGGAAATACTATAGTACACAATATTTTCTATAGGAAATACTATAGTACACAATATTTTCTATAGGAAATACTATAGTACACAATATTTTCTATAGGAAATACTGTAGTACACAATATTTTCTATAGGAAATACTGTAGTACACAATATTTTCTATAGGAAATACTGTAGTACACAATATTTTCTATAGGAAATACTGTAGTACACAATATTTTCTATAGGAAATACTGTAGTACACAAAATTTTCTATAGGAAATACTGTAGTACACAAAATTTTCTATAGGAAATACTATAGTACACAATATTTTCTATAGGAAATACTGTAGTACACAAAATTTTCTATAGGAAATACTATAGTACACAAAATTTTCTATAGGAAATACTATAGTACACAATATTTTCTATAGGAAATACTGTAGTACACAATATTTTCTATAGGAAATACTATAGTACACAATATTTTCTATAGGAAATACTATGGTACACAATATTTTCTACAGGAAATACTGTAGTACACAATATTTTCTATAGGAAATACTGTAGTACACAATATTTTCTATAGGAAATACTGTAGTACACAATATTTTCTATAGGAAATACTGTAGTACACAATATTTTCTATAGGAAATACTGTAGTACACAATATTTTCTATAGGAAATACTGTAGTACACAATATTTTCTATAGGAAATACTGTAGTACACAATATTTTCTATAGGAAATACTGTAGTACACAATATTTTCTATAGGAAATACTGTAGTACACAATATTTTCTATAGAAAATACTGTAGTACACAATTTTCTATAGGAAATACTGTAGTACACAATATTTTCTATAGGAAATACTGTAGTACACAATATTTTCTATAGGAAATACTGTATTACACAATATTTTCTATAGGAAATACTGTAGTACACAATATTTTCTATAGGAAATACTGTAGTACACAAAATTTTCTATAGGAAATACTATAGTACACAATATTTTCTATAGGAAATACTATAGTACGCAATATTTTCTATAGGAAATACTATAGTACACTATATTTTCTATAGGAAATACTATAGTACACAATATTTTCTATAGGAAATACTATAGTACACAATATTTTCTATAGGAAATACTATAGTACACAATATTTTCTATAGGAAATACTATAGTACACAATATTTTCTATAGGAAATACTGTAGTACACAATATTTTCTATAGGAAATACTATAGTACACAATATTTTCTATAGGAAATACTATGGTACACAATATTTTCTACAGGAAATACTGTAGTACACAATATTTTCTATAGGAAATACTGTAGTACACAATATTTTCTATAGGAAATACTGTAGTACACAATATTTTCTATAGGAAATACTGTAGTACACAATATTTTCTATAGGAAATACTGTAGTACACAATATTTTCTATAGGAAATACTGTAGTACACAAAATTTTCTATAGGAAATACTATAGTACACAATATTTTCTATAGGAAATACTATAGTACGCAATATTTTCTATAGGAAATACTATAGTACACTATATTTTCTATAGGAAATACTATAGTACACAATATTTTCTATAGGAAATACTGTAGTACACAATAGTTTCTATAGGAAATACTGTAGTACACAATATTTTCTATAGGAAATACTGTAGTACACAATATTTTCTGTAGGAAATACTGTAGTACACAATATTTTCTATAGGAAATACTGTAGTATACAAAATTTTCTATAGGAAATACTATAGTACACAATATTTTCTATAGGAAATACTATAGTACACAATATTTTCTATAGGAAATACTATAGTACACAATATTTTCTCTAGGAGATACTGTAGTACACAATATTTTCTATAGGAAATACTGTAGTACACAATATTATCTATAGGAAATACTATAGTACACAATATTATCTATAGGAAATACTATAGTACACAATATTTTCTATAGGAAATACTGTAGTACACAATATTTTCTATAGCAAATACTGCAGTACAGAATATTTTCTATAGGAAATACTGTAGTACACAATATTTTCTATAGGAAATACTGTAGTACACAATATTTTCTATAGGAAATACTGTAGTACACAATATTATCTATAGGAAATACTATAGTACACAAAATTTTCTATAGGAAATACTGTAGTACACAATATTATCTATAGGAAATACTATAGTACACAAAATTTTCTACAGGAAATACTATAGTTCACAATATTTTCTATAGGAAATACTATAGTACACAATATTTTCTATAGGAAATACTGTAGTACACAATATTTTCTATAGGAAATACTGTAGTACACAATATTATCTATAGGAAATACTATAGTACACAATATTTTCTATAGGCAATACTGTAGTACAGAATATTTTCTATAGGAAGTACTGTAGTACACAATATTTTCTATAGGAAATACTGTAGTACACAATATGTTCTATAGGAAATACTGTAGTACACAATATTTTCTATAGGAAATACTGTAGTACACAATATTTTTTATAGGAAATACTGTAGTACACAATATTTTCTATAGGAAATACTGTAGTACACAATATTTTCTATAGGAAATACTGTAGTACACAATATTTTCTATAGGAAATACTGTAGTACACAAAATTTTCTATAGGAAAAACTATAGTACACAATATTTTCTATAGGAAATACTGTAGTACACAAAATTTTCTATAGGAAATACTATAGTACACAATATTTTCTATAGGAAATACTATAGTACACAATATTTTCTATAGGAAATACTATAGTACACAATATTTTCTATAGGAAATACTATAGTGCACAATATTTTCTATAGGAAATACTGTAGTACACAATATTTTCTATAGGAAATACTATAGTACACAATATTTTCTATAGGAAATACTATGGTACACAATATTTTCTACAGGAAATACTGTAGTACACAATATTTTCTATAGGAAATACTGTAGTACACAATATTTTCTACAGGAAATACTGTAGTACACAATATTTTCTATAGGAAATACTGTAGTACACAATATTTTCTATAGGAAATACTGTAGTACACAATATTTTCTATAGGAAATACTGCAGTACAGAATATTTTCTATAGGAAATACTGTAGTACACAATATTTTCTATAGGAAATACTGTAGTACACAATATTTTCTATAGGAAATACTGTAGTACACAATATTTTCTATAGGAAATACTGTAGTACACAATATTTTCTATAGGAAATACTGTAGTACACAATATTTTCTATAGGAAATACTGTAGGACACAATATTTTCTATAGGAAATACTGTAGTACACAATATTTTCTATAGGAAATACTGTAGTACACAATATTTTCTATAGGAAATACTGTAGTACACAATATTTTCTATAGGAAATACTGTAGTACACAATATTTTCTATAGGAAATACTGTAGTACACAATATTTTCTATAGGAAATACTGTAGTACACAATATTTTCTATAGGAAATACTGTAGTACACAATATTTTCTATAGGAAATACTGTAGTACACAATATTTTCTATAGGAAATAATGTAGTGCACAATATTTTCTATAGGAAATACTGTAGTGCACAATATTTTCTATAGGAAATACTGTAGTACACAATATTTTCTATAGGAAATACTGTAGTACACAATATTTTCTATAGGAAATACTGTAGTACACAATATTTTCTATAGGCAATACTGTAGTACACAATATTTTCTATAGGAAATACTGTAGTACACAATATTTTCTATAGGAAATACTGTAGTACACAATATTTTCTATAGGAAATACTGTAGTACACAATATTTTCTATAGGAAATACTGTAGTACACAATATTTTCTATAGGAAATACTGTAGGACACAATATTTTCTATAGGAAATACTGTAGTACACAATATTTTCTATAGGAAATACTGTAGTACACAATATTTTCTATAGGAAATACTGTAGTACACAATATTTTCTATAGGAAATACTGTAGTACACAAAATTTTCTATAGGAAATACTATAGTACACAATATTTTCTATAGGAAATACTATAGTACACAATATTTTCTATAGGAAATACTATAGTACACAATATTTTCTATAGGAAATACTGTAGTACACAATATTTTCTATAGGAAATACTGTAGTACACAATATTTTCTATAGGAAATACTGTAGTACACAATATTTTCTATAGGAAATACTGTAGTACACAATATTTTCTATAGGAAATACTGTAGTACACAAAATTTTCTATAGGAAATACTGTAGTACACAAAATTTTCTATAGGAAATACTATAGTACACAATATTTTCTATAGGAAATACTGTAGTACACAAAATTTTCTATAGGAAATACTATAGTACACAAAATTTTCTATAGGAAATACTATAGTACACAATATTTTCTATAGGAAATACTGTAGTACACAATATTTTCTATAGGAAATACTATAGTACACAATATTTTCTATAGGAAATACTATGGTACACAATATTTTCTACAGGAAATACTGTAGTACACAATATTTTCTATAGGAAATACTGTAGTACACAATATTTTCTATAGGAAATACTGTAGTACACAATATTTTCTATAGGAAATACTGTAGTACACAATATTTTCTATAGGAAATACTGTAGTACACAATATTTTCTATAGGAAATACTGTAGTACACAATATTTTCTATAGGAAATACTGTAGTACACAATATTTTCTATAGGAAATACTGTAGTACACAATATTTTCTATAGGAAATACTGTAGTACACAATATTTTCTATAGGAAATACTGTAGTACACAATATTTTCTATAGAAAATACTGTAGTACACAATTTTCTATAGGAAATACTGTAGTACACAATATTTTCTATAGGAAATACTGTAGTACACAATATTTTCTATAGGAAATACTGTATTACACAATATTTTCTATAGGAAATACTGTAGTACACAATATTTTCTATAGGAAATACTGTAGTACACAAAATTTTCTATAGGAAATACTATAGTACACAATATTTTCTATAGGAAATACTATAGTACGCAATATTTTCTATAGGAAATACTATAGTACACTATATTTTCTATAGGAAATACTATAGTACACAATATTTTCTATAGGAAATACTATAGTACACAATATTTTCTATAGGAAATACTATAGTACACAATATTTTCTATAGGAAATACTATAGTACACAATATTTTCTATAGGAAATACTGTAGTACACAATATTTTCTATAGGAAATACTATAGTACACAATATTTTCTATAGGAAATACTATGGTACACAATATTTTCTACAGGAAATACTGTAGTACACAATATTTTCTATAGGAAATACTGTAGTACACAATATTTTCTATAGGAAATACTGTAGTACACAATATTTTCTATAGGAAATACTGTAGTACACAATATTTTCTATAGGAAATACTGTAGTACACAATATTTTCTATAGGAAATACTGTAGTACACAAAATTTTCTATAGGAAATACTATAGTACACAATATTTTCTATAGGAAATACTATAGTACGCAATATTTTCTATAGGAAATACTATAGTACACTATATTTTCTATAGGAAATACTATAGTACACAATATTTTCTATAGGAAATACTGTAGTACACAATAGTTTCTATAGGAAATACTGTAGTACACAATATTTTCTATAGGAAATACTGTAGTACACAATATTTTCTATAGGAAATACTGTAGTACACAATATTTTCTATAGGAAATACTGTAGTACACAATATTTTCTATAGGAAATACTGTAGTACACAATATTTTCTATAGGCAATACTGTAGTACACAATATTTTCTATAGGAAGTACTGTAGTACACAATATTTTCTATAGGAAATACTGTAGTACACAATATTTTCTATAGGAAATACTGTAGTACACAATATTTTCTATAGGAAATACTGTAGTACACAATATTTTCTATAGGAAATACTGTAGTACACAATATTTTCTATAGGAAATACTGTAGGACACAATATTTTCTATAGGAAATACTGTAGTACACAATATTTTCTATAGGAAATACTGTAGTACACAATATTTTCTATAGGAAATACTGTAGTACACAAAATTTTCTATAGGAAATACTATAGTACACAATATTTTCTATAGGAAATACTATAGTACACAATATTTTCTATAGGAAATACTATAGTACACAATATTTTCTATAGGAAATACTGTAGTACACAATATTTTCTATAGGAAATACTGTAGTACACAATATTTTCTATAGGAAATACTGTAGTACACAATATTTTCTATAGGAAATACTGTAGTACACAATATTTTCTATAGGAAATACTGTAGTACACAAAATTTTCTATAGGAAATACTGTAGTACACAAAATTTTCTATAGGAAATACTATAGTACACAATATTTTCTATAGGAAATACTGTAGTACACAAAATTTTCTATAGGAAATACTATAGTACACAAAATTTTCTATAGGAAATACTATAGTACACAATATTTTCTATAGGAAATACTATAGTACACAATATTTTCTATAGGAAATACTATAGTATACAATATTTTCTATAGGAAATACTGTAGTACACAATATTTTCTATAGGAAATACTATAGTACACAATATTTTCTATAGGAAATACTATGGTACACAATATTTTCTACAGGAAATACTGTAGTACACAATATTTTCTATAGGAAATACTGTAGTACACAATATTTTCTATAGGAAATACTGTAGTACACAATATTTTCTATAGGAAATACTGTAGTACACAAATTTTCTATAGGAAATACTGTAGTACACAATATTTTCTATAGGAAATACTGTAGTACACAAAATTTTCTATAGGAAATACTATAGTACACAATATTTTCTATAGGAAATACTATAGTACGCAATATTTTCTATAGGAAATACTATAGTACACTATATTTTCTATAGGAAATACTATAGTACACAATATTTTCTATAGGAAATACTGTAGTACACAATAGTTTCTATAGGAAATACTGTAGTACACAATATTTTCTATAGGAAATACTGTAGTACACAATATTTTCTATAGGAAATACTGTAGTACACAATATTTTCTATAGGAAATACTGTAGTACACAATATTTTCTATAGGAAATACTGTAGTACACAATATTTTCTATAGGAAATACTGTAGTACACAATATTTTCTATAGGAAATACTGTAGTACACAATATTTTCTATAGGAAATACTGTAGTACACAATATTTTCTATAGGAAATACTGTAGTACACAATATTTTCTATAGGAAATACTGTAGTACACAATATTTTCTATAGGAAATACTGTAGTACACAATATTTTCTATAGAAAATACTGTAGTACACAATTTTCTATAGGAAATACTGTAGTACACAATATTTTCTATAGGAAATACTGTAGTACACAATATTTTCTATAGGAAATACTGTAGTACACAATATTTTCTATAGGAAATACTGTAGTACACAATATTTTCTATAGGAAATACTGTAGTACACAAAATTTTCTATAGGAAATACTATAGTACACAATATTTTCTATAGGAAATACTATAGTACGCAATATTTTCTATAGGAAATACTATAGTACACTATATTTTCTATAGGAAATACTATAGTACACAATATTTTCTATAGGAAATACTATAGTACACAATATTTTCTATAGGAAATACTATAGTACACAATATTTTCTATAGGAAATACTGTAGTACACAATATTTTCTATAGGAAATACTATAGTACACAATATTTTCTATAGGAAATACTATGGTACACAATATTTTCTACAGGAAATACTGTAGTACACAATATTTTCTATAGGAAATACTGTAGTACACAATATTTTCTATAGGAAATACTGTAGTACACAATATTTTCTATAGGAAATACTGTAGTACACAATATTTTCTATAGGAAATACTGTAGTACACAATATTTTCTATAGGAAATACTGTAGTACACAAAATTTTCTATAGGAAATACTATAGTACACAATATTTTCTATAGGAAATACTATAGTACGCAATATTTTCTATAGGAAATACTATAGTACACTATATTTTCTATAGGAAATACTATAGTACACAATATTTTCTATAGGAAATACTGTAGTACACAATAGTTTCTATAGGAAATACTGTAGTACACAATATTTTCTATAGGAAATACTGTAGTACACAATATTTTCTATAGGAAATACTGTAGTACACAATATTTTCTATAGGAAATACTGTAGTACACAATATTTTCTATAGGAAATACTGTAGTACACAATATTTTCTACAGGAAATACTGTAGTACACAATATTTTCTATAGAAAATACTGTAGTACACAATATTTTCTATAGGAAATACTGTAGTACACAATATTTTCTATAGGAAATACTGTAGTACACAATATTTTCTATAGCAAATACTGTAGTACACAATATTTTCTATAGCAAATACTGTAGTACACAATATTATCTATAGCAAATACTGTAGTACACAATATTTTCTATAGGAAATACTGTAGTACACAATATTTTCTATAGGAAATACTGTAGTACACAATATTTTCTATAGGAAATACTGTAGTGCACAATATTTTCTATAGGAAATACTGTAGTGCACAATATTTTCTATAGGAAATACTGTAGTGCACAATATTTTCTATAGGAAATACTGTAGTACACAATATTTTCTATAGGAAATACTATAGTGCACAATATTTTCTATCGGAAATACTGTAGTGCACAATATTTTCTATCGGAAATACTGTAGTGCACAATATTTTCTATAGGAAATACTGTAGTACACAATATTTTCTATAGCAAATACTGTAGTACACAATAATTTCTATAGGAAATACTGTAGTACACAATATTTTCTATAGGAAATACTGTAGTACACAAAATTTTCTATAGGAAATACTATAGTACACAATATTTTCTATAGGAAATACTATAGTACACAATATTTTCTATAGGAAATATTATAGTACACAATATTTTCTATAGGAAATACTGTAATACACAATATTTTCTATAGGAAATACTGTAGTACACAATATTTTCTATAGGAAATACTGTAGTACACAATATTTTCTATAGGAAATACTGTAGTACACAATATTTTCTATAGGAAATACTGTAGTACACAATATTTTCTATAGGAAATACTGTAGTACACAATATTTTCTATAGGAAATACTATAGTACACAATATTTTCTATAGGAAATACTGTAGTACACAATATTTTCTATAGGAAATACTGCAGTACAGAATATTTTCTATAGGAAATACTGTAGTACAGAATATTTTCTATAGGAAATACTGTAGTACAGAATATTTTCTATAGGAAATACTGTAGTACAGAATATTTTCTATAGGAAATACTGTAGTACAGAATATTTTCTATAGGAAATACTGTAGTACAGAATATTTTCTATAGGAAATACTGTAGTACAGAATATTTTCTATAGGAAATACTGTAGTACAGAATATTTTCTATAGGAAGTACTGTAGTACAGAATATTTTCTATAGGAAATACTGTAGTACAGAATATTTTCTATAGGAAATACTGTAGTACAGAATATTTTCTATAGGAAGTACTGTAGTACAGAATATTTTCTATAGGAAATACTGTAGTACACAATATTTTCTATAGGAAATACTGTAGTACACAATATTTTCTATAGGAAATACTGTAGTACACAATATTTTCTATAGGAAATACTGTAGTACACAATATTTTCTATAGGAAATACTGTAGTACACAATATTTTCTATAGGAAATACTGTAGTACACAAAATTTTCTATAGGAAATACTATAGTACACAATATTTTCTATAGGAAATACTATAGTACACAATATTTTCTATAGGAAATACTATAGTACACAATATTTTCTATAGGAAATACTATAGTACACAATATTTTCTATAGGAAATACTGTAGTACACAATATTTTCTATAGGAAATTCTATAGTACACAATATTTTCTATAGGAAATACTATAGTACACAATATTTTCTACAGGAAATACTATAGTACACAATATTTTCTACAGGAAATACTATAGTACACAATATTTTCTATAGGAAATACTGTAGTACACAATATTTTCTATAGGAAATACTGTAGTACACAATATTTTCTATAGGAAATACTGTAGTACACAATATTTTCTATAGGAAATACTGTAGTACACAATATTTTCTATAGGAAATACTGTAGTACACAATATTTTCTATAGGAAATACTGTAGTACACAATATTTTCTATAGGAAATACTGTAGTACACAATATTTTCTATAGGAAATACTGTAGTACACAATATTTTCTATAGGAAATACTGTAGTACACTATATTTTCTATAGGAAATACTGTAGTACACAATATTTTCTATATGAAATACTGTAGTACACAATATTTTCTATAGGAAATACTGTAGTACACAATATTTTCTATATGAAATACTGTAGTACACAATATTTTCTATAGGAAATACTGTAGTACACAATATTTTCTATAGGAAATACTGTAGTACACAATATTTTCTATAGGAAATACTGTAGTACACAATATTTTCTATAGGAAATACTGTAGTACACAATATTTTCTATAGGAAATACTGTAGTACACAATATTTTCTATAGGAAATACTGTAGTACACAATATTTTCTATAGGAAATACTGTAGTACACAATATTTTCTATAGGAAATACTGTAGTACACAATATTTTCTATAGGAAATACTGTAGTACACAATATTTTCTATAGGAAATACTGTAGTAGACAATATTTTCTATAGGAAATACTGTAGTACACAATATTTTCTATAGGAAATACTGTAGTGCACAATATTTTCTATAGGAAATACTGTAGTACACAACATTTTCTATAGGAAATACTGTAGTACACAATATTTTCTATAGGAAATACTGTCGTACACAATAATTTCTATAGGAAATACTGTCGTACACAATATTTTCTATAGGTAATACTGTCGTACGCAATATTTTCTATAGGAAATACTGTCGTACACAATATTTTCTATAGGAAATACTGTCGTACACAATATTTTCTATAGGAAATACTGTCGTACACAATATTTTCTATAGGAAATTCTGTAGTACACTATATTTTCTATAGGAAATACTGTCGTACACAATATTTTCTATAGGAAATACTGTAGTACACAATATTTTCTATAGGAAATACTGTAGTACACAATATTTTCTATAGGAAATACTGTAGTACACAATATTTTCTATAGGAAATACTGTAGTACACAATATTTTCTATAGGAAATACTGTAGTACACAATATTTTCTATAGGAAATGCTGTAGTACACAATATTTTCTATAGGAAATACTGTAGTACACAACATTTTCTATAGGAAATACTGTAGTACACAATATTTTCTATAGGAAATACTGTAGTACACAATATTTTCTATAGGAAATACTGTAGTACACAATATTTTCTATAGGAAATACTGTAGTACACAATATTTTCTATAGGAAATACTGTAGTACACAATATTTTCTATAGGAAATATTGTAGTACACAATATTTTATATAGGAAATACTGCAGTACAGAATATTTTCTATAGGAAATACTGTAGTACAGAATATTTTCTATAGGAAACACTGTAGTACACAATATTTTCGATAGGAAATACTATAGTACAGAATATTTTCTATAGGAAATACTGTAGTACAGAATATTTTCTATAGGAAATACTGTAGTACAGAATATTTTCTATAGGAAATACTGTAGTACACAATATTTTCTATAGGAAATACTGTAGTACACAATATTTTCTATAGGAAATACTGTAGTACAGAATATTTTCTATAGGAAATACTGTAGTACACAATATTTTCTATAGGAAATACTGTAGTACAGAATATTTTCTATAGGAAATACTGTAGTACACAATATTTTCTATAGGAAATACTGTAGTACACAATATTTTCTATAGGAAATACAGTAGTACAGAATATTTTCTATAGGAAATACTGTAGTACAGAATATTTTCTATAGGAAATACTGTAGTACACAATATTTTCTATAGGAAATACTGTAGTACAGAATATTTTCTATAGGAAATACTGTAGTACACAATATTTTCTATAGGAAATACTGTAGTACAGAATATTTTCTATAGGAAATACTGTAGTACACAATATTTTCTATAGGAAATACTGTAGTACACAATATTTTCTATAGGCAATACTGTAGTACAGAATATTTTCTATAGGAAGTACTGTAGTACAGAATATTTTCTATAGGAAATACTGTAGTACACAATATTTTCTATAGGAAATACTGTAGTTCACAATATTTTCTATAGGAAATACTGTAGGACACAATATTTTCTATAGGAAATACTGTAGTACACAATATTTTCTATAGGAAATACTGTAGTACACAATATTTTCTATAGGAAATACTGTAGTACACAAAATTTTCTATAGGAAATACTATAGTACACAATATTTTCTAAGGAAATACTATAGTACACAATATTTTCTATAGGAAATACTATAGTACACAATATTTTCTATAGGAAATACTATAGTACACAATATTTTCTATAGGAAATACTATAGTACACAATATTTTCTATAGGAAATACTATAGTACACAATATTTTCTATAGGAAATACTATAGTACACAATATTTTCTATAGGAAATACTGTAGTACACAATATTTTCTATAGGAAATACTGTAGTACACAAAATTTTCTATAGGAAATACTATAGTACACAATATTTTCTATAGGAAATACTGTAGTACACAATATTTTCTATAGGAAATACTGTAGTACACAATATTTTCTATAGGAAATACTGTAGTACACAATATTTTCTATAGGAAATACTGTAGTACACAATATTTTCTATAGGAAATACTGTAGTACACAATATTTTCTATAGGAAATACTGTAGTACACAATATTTTTTATAGGAAATACTGTAGTACACAATATTTTCTATAGGAAATACTGTAGTACACAATATTTTCTATAGGAAATACTGTAGTACACAATATTTTCTATAGGAAATACTGTAGTACACAAAATTTTCTATAGGAAATACTATAGTACACAATATTTTCTATAGGAAATACTGTAGTACACAAAATTTTCTATAGGAAATACTATAGTACACAATATTTTCTATAGGAAATACTATAGTACACAATATTTTCTATAGGAAATACTATAGTACACAATATTTTCTATAGGAAATACTATAGTGCACAATATTTTCTATAGGAAATACTGTAGTACACAATATTTTCTATAGGAAATACTATAGTACACAATATTTTCTATAGGAAATACTATGGTACACAATATTTTCTACAGGAAATACTGTAGTACACAATATTTTCTATAGGAAATACTGTAGTACACAATATTTTCTATAGGAAATACTGTAGTACACAATATTTTCTATAGGAAATACTGTAGTACACAATATTTTCTATAGGAAATACTGTAGTACACAATATTTTCTATAGGAAATACTGTAGTACACAATATTTTCTATAGGAAATACTGTAGTACACAATATTTTCTATAGGAAATACTGTAGTACACAATATTTTCTATAGGAAATACTGTAGTACACAATATTTTCTATAGGAAATACTGTAGTACACAATATTTTCTATAGGAAATACTGTAGTACACAATATTTTCTATAGGAAATACTGTAGTACACAATATTTTCTATAGGAAATACTGTAGTACACAATATTTTCTATAGGAAATACTGTAGTACACAATAATTTCTATAGGAAATACTGTAGTACACAATATTTTCTATAGGAAATACTGTAGTACACAATATTTTCTATAGGAAATACTGTAGTACACAATATTTTCTATAGGAAATACTGTAGTACACAATATTTTCTATAGGAAATACTGTAGTACACAATATTTTCTATAGGAAATACTGTAGTACACAATATTTTCTATAGGAAATACTGTAGTACACAATATTTTCTATAGGAAATACTGTAGTACACAATATTTTCTATAGGAAATACTGTAGTACACAATATTTTCTATAGGAAATACTGTAGTACACAATATTTTCTATAGGAAATACTGTAGTACACAATATTTTCTATAGGAAATACTGTAGTACACAATATTTTCTATAGGAAATACTGTAGTACACAATATTTTCTATAGGAAATACTGTAGTACACAATATTTTCTATAGGAAATACTGTAGTGCACAATATTTTCTATAGGAAATACTGTAGTGCACAATATTTTCTATAGGAAATACTGTAGTACACAATATTTTCTATAGGAAATACTGTAGTACACAATATTTTCTATAGGAAATACTGTAGTACACAATATTATCTATAGGAAATACTGTAGTACACAATATTTTCTATAGGAAATACTGTAGTACACAATATTTTCTATAGGAAATACTGTAGTACACAATATTTTCTATAGGAAATACTGTAGTACACAATATTTTTTATAGGAAATACTGTAGTACACAATATTTTTTATAGGAAATACTGTAGTACACAATATTTTCTATAGGAAATACTGTAGTACACAATATTTTCTATAGGAAATACTGTAGTACACAATATTTTCTATAGGAAATACTGTAGTACACTATATTTTCTATAGGAAATACTGTAGTACACTATATTTTCTATAGGAAATACTGTAGTACACAATATTTTCTATAGGAAATACTGTAGTACACAATATTTTCTATAGGAAATACTGTAGTACACAATATTTTCTATAGGAAATACTGTAGTACACAATATTTTCTATAGGAAATACTGTAGTACACAATATTTTCTATAGGAAATACTGTAGTACACAATATTTTCTATAGGAAATACTGTAGTACACAATATTTTCTATAGGAAATACTGTAGTACACAATATTTTCTATAGGAAATACTGTAGTACACAATATTTTCTATAGGAAATACTGTAGTACACAATATTTTCTATAGGAAATACTGTAGTACACAATATTTTCTATAGGAAATACTGTAGTACACAATATTTTCTATAGAAAATACTGTAGTACACAATATTTTCTATAGAAAATACTGTAGTACACAATATTTTCTATAGGAAATACTGTAGTACACAATATTTTCTATAGGAAATACTGTAGTACACAAAATTTTCTATAGGAAATACTATAGTACACAATATTATCTATAGGAAATACTATAGTACACAATATTTTCTATAGGAAATACTGTAGTACACAATATTTTCTAAAGGAAATACTGCAGTACAGAATATTTTCTATAGGAAATACTGTAGTACACAATATTTTCTATAGGAAATACTGTAGTACACAATATTTTCAATAGGAAATACTGTAGTACACAATATTATCTATAGGAAATACTATAGTACACAAAATTTTCTATAGGAAATACTATAGTACACAAAATTTTCTATAGGAAATACTATAGTACACAATATTTTCTATAGGAAATACTATAGTACACAATATTTTCTATAGGAATTACTATAGTACACAATATTTTCTATAGGAAATACTGTAGTACACAATATTTTCTATAGGAAATACTGTAGTACACAATATTATCTATAGGAAATACTATAGTACACAATATTTTCTATAGGCAATACTGTAGTACATAATATTTTCTATAGGAAGTACTGTAGTACAGAATATTTTCTATAGGAAATACTGTAGTACACAATATTTTCTGTAGGAAATACTGTAGTACACAATATTTTCTATAGGAAATACTGTAGTACACAATATTTTCTATAGGAAATACTGCAGTACACAATATTTTCTATAGGAAATACTGTAGTACACAATATTTTCTATAGGAAATACTGTAGTACACAATATTTTCTATAGGAAATACTGTAGTACACAATATTTTCTATATGAAATACTGTAGTACACAATATTTTCTATAGGAAATACTGTAGTACACAATATTTTCTATAGGAAATACTGTAGTGCACAATATTTTCTATAGGAAATACTGTAGTGCACAATATTTTCTATAGGAAATACTGTAGTGCACAATATTTTCTATAGGAAATACTGTAGTACACAATATTTTCTATAGGAAATACTGTAGTACACAATATTTTCTATAGGAAATACTGTAGTACACAATATTTTCTATAGGCAATACTGTAGTACACAATATTTTCTATAGGAAGTACTGTAGTACACAATATTTTCTATAGGAAATACTGTAGTACACAATATTTTCTATAGGAAATACTGTAGTACACAATATTTTCTATAGGAAATACTGTAGTACACAATATTTTCTATAGGAAATACTGTAGGACACAATATTTTCTATAGGAAATACTGTAGTACACAATATTTTCTATAGGAAATACTGTAGTACACAATATTTTCTATAGGAAATACTGTAGTACACAATATTTTCTATAGGAAATACTGTAGTACACAAAATTTTCTATAGGAAATACTATAGTACACAATATTTTCTATAGGAAATACTATAGTACACAATATTTTCTATAGGAAATACTATAGTACACAATATTTTCTATAGAAATACTGTAGTACACAATATTTTCTATAGGAAATACTGTAGTACACAATATTATCTATAGGAAATACTATAGTACACAATATTATCTATAGGAAATACTATAGTACACAATATTTTCTATAGGAAATACTGAAGTACACAATATTTTCTAAAGGAAATACTGCAGTACAGAATATTTTCTATAGGAAATACTGTAGTACACAATATTTTCTATAGGAAATACTGTAGTACACAATATTTTCAATAGGAAATACTGTAGTACACAATATTATCTATAGGAAATACTATAGTACACAAAATTTTCTATAGGAAATACTATAGTACACAATATTTTCTATAGGAAATACTATAGTACACAATATTTTCTATAGGAAATACTATAGTACACAATATTTTCTATAGGAAATACTGTAGTACACAATATTTTCTATAGGAAATACTGTAGTACACAATATTATCTATAGGAAATACTATAGTACACAATATTTTCTATAGGCAATACTGTAGTACATAATATTTTCTATAGGAAGTACTGTAGTACAGAATATTTTCTATAGGAAATACTGTAGTACACAATATTTTCTATAGGAAATACTGTAGTACACAATATTTTCTATAGGAAATACTGTAGGACACAATATTTTCTATAGGAAATACTGTAGTACACAATATTTTTTATAGGAAATACTGTAGTACACAATATTTTCTATAGGAAATACTGTAGTACACAATATTTTCTATAGGAAATACTGTAGTACACAAAATTTTCTATAGGAAATACTATAGTACACAATATTTTCTATAGGAAATACTGTAGTACACAAAATTTTCTATAGGAAATACTATAGTACACAATATTTTCTATAGGAAATACTATAGTACACAATATTTTCTATAGGAAATACTATAGTACACAATATTTTCTATAGGAAATACTATAGTGCACAACATTTTCTATAGGAAATACTGTAGTACACAATATTTTCTATAGGAAATACTATAGTACACAATATTTTCTATAGGAAATACTATGGTACACAATATTTTCTACAGGAAATACTGTAGTACACAATATTTTCTATAGGAAATACTGTAGTACACAATATTTTCTATAGGAAATACTGTAGCACACAATATTTTCTATAGGAAATACTGGAGTACACAATATTTTCTATAGGAAATACTGTAGTACACAATATTTTCTATAGGAAATACTGTAGTACACAATATTTTCTATAGGAAATACTGTAGTACACAATATTTTCTATAGGAAATACTGCAGTACAGAATATTTTCTATAGGAAATACTGTAGTACACAATATTTGCTATAGGAAATACTGTAGTACACAATATTTTCTATGGGAAATACTGTAGTACACAATATTTTTTATAGGAAATACTGTAGTACACAATACTTTCTATAGGAAATACTGTAGTACACAATATTTTCTATAGGAAATACTGTAGTACACAAAATTTTCTATTGGAAATACTATAGTACACAATATTTTCTATAGGAAATACTGTAGTACACAAAATTTTCTATAGGAAATACTATAGTACACAATATTTTCTATAGGAAATACTATAGTACACAATATTTTCTATAGGAAATACTATAGTACACAATATTTTCTATAGGAAATACTATAGTGCACAATATTTTCTATAGGAAATACTGTAGTACACAATATTTTCTACAGGAAATACTGTAGTACACAATATTTTCTATAGGAAATACTGTAGTACACAATATTTTCTATAGGAAATACTGTAGTACACAATATTTTCTATAGGAAATACTGTAGTACACAATATTTTCTATAGGAAATACTGTAGTACACAATATTTTCTATAGGAAATACTGTAGTACACAATATTTTCTATAGGAAATACTGTAGTACACAATATTTTCTATAGGAAATACTGTAGTACACAATATTTTCTATAGGAAATACTGTAGTACACAATATTTTCTATAGGAAATACTGTAGTACACAATATTTTCTATAGGAAATACTGTAGTACACAATATTTTCTATAGGAAATACTGTAGTACACAATATTTTCTATAGGAAATACTGTAGTACACAATATTTTCTATAGGAAATACTGTAGTACACAATATTTTCTATAGGAAATACTGTAGTACACAATATTTTCTATAGGAAATACTGTAGTACACAATATTTTCTATAGGAAATACTGTAGTACACAATATTTTCTATAGGAAATACTGTAGTACACAATATTTTCTATAGCAAATACTGTAGTACACAATATTTTCTATAGGAAATACTGTAGTACACAATATTTTCTATAGGAAATACTGTAGTACACAATATTTTCTATAGGAAATACTGTAGTACACAATATTTTCTATAGGAAATACTGTAGTACACAATATTTTCTATAGGAAATACTGTAGTACACAATATTTTCTATAGGAAATACTGTAGTACACAATATTTTCTATAGGAAATACTGTAGTACACAATATTTTCTATAGGAAATACTGTAGTACACAATATTTTCTATAGGAAATACTGTAGTACACAATATTTTCTATAGGAAATACTGTAGTACACAATATTTTCTATAGGAAATACTGTAGTACACAATATTTTCTATAGGAAATACTGTAGTACATAATATTTTCTATAGGAAATACTGTAGTACACAATATTTTCTATAGGAAATACTGTAGTACACAATATTTTCTATAGGAAATACTGTAGTACACAATATTTTCTATAGGAAATACTGTAGTACACAATATTTTCTATAGGAAATACTGTAGTACACAATATTTTCTATAGGAAATACTGTAGTACACAATATTTTCTATAGGAAATACTGTAGTACACAATATTTTCTATAGGAAATACTGTAGTACACAATATTTTCTATAGGAAATACTGTAGTACACAATATTTTCTATAGGAAATACTGTAGTACACAATATTTTCTATAGGAAATACTGTAGTACACAATATTTTCTATAGGAAATACTGTAGTACACAATATTTTCTATAGGAAATACTGTAGTACACAAAATTTTCTATAGGAAATACTATAGTACACAATATTTTCTATAGGAAATACTATAGTACACAATATTTTCTATAGGAAATACTGTAGTACACAATATTTTCTATAGGAAATACTGTAGTACACAATATTTTTTATAGGAAATACTGTAGTACACAATATTTTCTATAGAAAATACTGTAGTACACAATATTTTCTATAGGAAATACTGTAGTACACAATATTTTCTATAGGAAATACTGTAGTACACAATATTTTCTATAGGAAATACTGTAGTACACAAAATTTTCTATAGGAAATACTATAGTACACAATATTTTATATAGGAAATACTGTAGTACACAAAATTTTCTATAGGAAATACTATAGTACACAATATTTTCTATAGGAAATACTATAGTACACAATATTTTCTATAGGAAATACTATAGTACACAATATTTTCTATAGGAAATACTATAGTGCCCAATATTTTCTATAGGAAATACTGTAGTACACAATATTTTCTATAGGAAATACTATAGTACACAATATTTTCTAAAGGAAATACTATGGTACACAATATTTTCTACAGGAAATACTGTAGTACACAAAATTTTCTATAGGAAATACTATAGTACACAATATTTTCTATAGGAAATACTGTAGTACACAATATTTTCTATAGGAAATACTGTAGTACACAATATTTTCTATAGGAAATACTGCAGTACAGAATATTTTCTATAGGAAATACTGTAGTACACAATATTTTCTATAGGAAATACTGTAGTACACAATATTTTCTATAGGAAATACTGTAGTACACAATATTTTTTATAGGAAATACTGTAGTACACAATATTTTCTATAGGAAATACTGTAGTACACAATATTTTCTATAGGAAATACTGTAGTACACAAAATTTTCTATAGGAAATACTATAGTACACAATATTTTCTATAGGAAATACTGTAGTACACAAAATTTTCTATAGGAAATACTATAGTACACAATATTTTCTATAGGAAATACTATAGTACACAATATTTTCTATAGGAAATACTATAGTACACAATATTTTCTATAGGAAATACTATAGTGCACAATATTTTCTATAGGAAATACTGTAGTACAGAATATTTTCTATAGGAAATACTATAGTACACAATATTTTCTATAGGAAATACTATGGTACACAATATTTTCTACAGGAAATACTGTAGTACACAATATTTTCTATAGGAAATACTGTAGTACACAATATTTTCTATAGGAAATACTGTAGTACACAATATTTTCTATAGGAAATACTGTAGTACACAATATTTTCTATAGGAAATACTGTAGTACACAATATTTTCTATAGGAAATACTGTAGTACACAATATTTTCTATAGGAAATACTGTAGTACACAATATTTTCTATAGGAAATACTGTAGTACACAATATTTTCTATAGGAAATACTGTAGTACACAATATTTTCTATAGGAAATACTGTAGTACACAATATTTTCTATAGGAAATACTGTAGTACACAATATTTTCTATAGGAAATACTGTAGTACACAATATTTTCTATAGGAAATACTATAGTACACAATATTTTCTATAGGAAATACTGTAGTACACAATATTTTCTATAGGAAATACTGTAGTACACAATATTTTCTATAGGAAATACTGTAGTACACAATATTTTCTATAGAAAATACTGTAGTACACAATATTTTCTATAGAAAATACTGTAGTACACAATATTTTCTATAGGAAATACTGTAGTACACAATATTTTCTATAGGAAATACTGTAGTACACAATATTTTCTATAGGAAATAATGTAGTACACAATATTTTCTATAGGAAATACTGTAGTACACAATATTTTCTATAGGAAATACTGTAGTACACAATATTTTCTATAGGAAATACTGTAGTACACAATATTTTCTATAGGAAATACTGTAGTACACAATATTTTCTATAGGAAATACTGTAGTACACAATATTTTCTATAGGAAATACTGTAGTACACAATATTTTCTATAGGAAATACTGTAGTACACAATATTTTCTATAGGAAATACTGTAGTACACAATATTTTCTATAGGAAATACTGTAGTACACAATATTTTCTATAGGAAATACTGTAGTACACAATATTTTCTATAGGAAATACTGTAGTACACAATATTTTCTATAGGAAATACTGTAGTACACAATATTTTCTATAGGAAATACTGTAGTACACAAAACTTTCTATAGGAAATACTATAGTACACAATATTTTCTATAGGAAATACTATAGTACACAATATTTTCTATAGGAAATACTGTAGTACACAATATTTTCTATAGGAAATACTATAGTACACAATATTTTCTATAGGAAATACTGTAGTACACAATATTTTCTATAGGAAATACTATAGTACACAATATTTTCTATAGGAAATACTGTAGTACACAATATTTTCTATAGGAAATACTATAGTACACAATATTTTCTATAGGAAATACTGTAGTACACAAAATTTTCTATAGGAAATACTATAGTACACAATATTTTCTATAGGAAATACTATAGTACACAATATTTTCTATAGGAAATACTATAGTACACAATATTTTCTATAGGAAATACTATAGTGCACAATATTTTCTATAGGAAATACTGTAGTACACAATATTTTCTATAGGAAATACTATAGTACACAATATTTTCTATAGGAAATACTATGGTACACAATATTTTCTACAGGAAATACTGTAGTACACAATATTTTCTATAGGAAATACTGTAGTACACAATATTTTCTATAGGAAATACTGTAGTACACAATATTTTCTATAGGAAATACTGTAGTACACAATATTTTCTATAGGAAATACTGTAGTACACAATATTTTCTATAGGAAATACTGTAGTACACAATATTTTCTATAGGAAATACTGTAGTACACAATATTTTCTATAGGAAATACTGTAGTACACAATATTTTCTATAGGAAATACTGTAGTACACAATATTTTCTATAGGAAATACTGTAGTACACAATATTTTCTATAGGAAATACTGTAGTACACAATATTTTCTATAGGAAATACTGTAGTACACAATATTTTCTATAGGAAATACTGTAGTACACAATATTTTCTATAGGAAATACTGTAGTACACAATATTTTCTATAGGAAATACTGTAGTACACAATATTTTCTATAGGAAATACTGTAGTATACAATATTTTCTATAGGAAATACTGTAGTACACAATATTTTCTATAGGAAATACTGTAGTACACAAAATTTTCTATAGGAAATACTATAGTACACAATATTTTATATAGGAAATACTGTAGTACACAAAATTTTCTATAGGAAATACTATAGTACACAATATTTTCTATAGGAAATACTATAGTACACAATATTTTCTATAGGAAATACTATAGTACACAATATTTTCTATAGGAAATACTATAGTGCACAATATTTTCTATAGGAAATACTATAGTACACAATATTTTCTATAGGAAATACTATGGTACACAATATTTTCTACAGGAAATACTGTAGTACACAATATTTTCTACAGGAAATACTGTAGTACACAATATTTTCTATAGGAAATACTGTAGTACACAATATTTTCTATAGGAAATACTGTAGTACACAATATTTTCTATAGGAAATACTGTAGTACACAATATTTTCTATAGGAAATACTGTAGTACACAATATTTTCTATAGGAAATACTGTAGTACACAATATTTTCTATAGGAAATACTGTAGTACACAATATTTTCTATAGGAAATACTGTAGTACACAATATTTTCTATAGGAAATACTGTAGTACACAATATTTTCTATAGGAAATACTGTAGTACACAATATTTTCTATAGGAAATACTGTAGTACACAATATTTTCTATAGGAAATACTGTAGTACACAATATTTTCTATAGGAAATACTGTAGTACACAATATTTTCTATAGAAAATACTGTAGTACACAATATTTTCTATAGGAAATACTGTAGTACACAATATTTTCTATAGGAAATACTGTAGTACACAATATTTTCTATAGGAAATACTGTAGTACACAATATTTTCTATAGGAAATACTGTAGTACACAATATTTTCTATAGGAAATACTGTAGTACACAATATTTTCTATAGGAAATACTGTAGTACACAATATTTTCTATAGGAAATACTGTAGTACACAATATTTTCTATAGGAAATACTGTAGTACACAATATTTTCTATAGGAAATACTGTAGTACACAATATTTTCTATAGGAAATACTGTAGTACACAATATTTTCTATAGGAAATACTGTAGTACACAATATTTTCTATAGGAAATACTGTAGTACACAATATTTTCTATAGGAAATACTGTAGTACACAATATTTTCTATAGGAAATACTGTAGTACACAATATTTTCTATAGGAAATACTGTAGTACACAATATTTTCTATAGGAAATACTGTAGTACACAATATTTTCTATAGGAAATACTGTAGTACACAATATTTTCTATAGGAAATACTGTAGTACACAATATTTTCTATAGGAAATACTGTAGTACACAAAACTTTCTATAGGAAATACTATAGTACACAATATTTTCTATAGGAAATACTATAGTACACAATATTTTCTATAGGAAATACTGTAGTACACAATATTTTCTATAGGAAATACTGTAGTACACAATATTTTCTATAGGAAATACTGTAGTACACAATATTTTCTATAGGAAATACTGTAGTACACAAAATTTTCTATAGGAAATACTATAGTACACAATATTTTATATAGGAAATACTGTAGTACACAAAATTTTCTATAGGAAATACTATAGTACACAATATTTTCTATAGGAAATACTATAGTACACAATATTTTCTATAGGAAATACTATAGTACACAATATTTTCTATAGGAAATACTATAGTGCACAATATTTTCTATAGGAAATACTGTAGTACAGAATATTTTCTATAGGAAATACTGTAGTACAGAATATTTTCTATAGGAAATACTATAGTACACAATATTTTCTATAGGAAATACTATGGTACACAATATTTTCTACAGGAAATACTGTAGTACACAATATTTTCTATAGGAAATACTGTAGTACACAATATTTTCTATAGGAAATACTGTAGTACACAATATTTTCTATAGGAAATACTGTAGTACACAATATTTTCTATAGGAAATACTGTAGTACACAATATTTTCTATAGGAAATACTGTAGTACACAATATTTTCTATAGGAAATACTGTAGTACACAATATTTTCTATAGGAAATACTGTAGTACACAATATTTTCTATAGGAAATACTGTAGTACACAATATTTTCTATAGGAAATACTGTAGTACACAATATTTTCTATAGGAAATACTGTAGTACACAATATTTTCTATAGGAAATACTGTAGTACACAATATTTTCTATAGGAAATACTATAGTACACAATATTTTCTATAGGAAATACTGTAGTACACAATATTTTCTATAGGAAATACTGTAGTACACAATATTTTCTATAGGAAATACTGTAGTACACAATATTTTCTATAGGAAATACTGTAGTACACAATATTTTCTATAGAAAATACTGTAGTACACAATATTTTCTATAGGAAATACTGTAGTACACAATATTTTCTATAGGAAATACTGTAGTACACAATATTTTCTATAGGAAATACTGTAGTACACAATATTTTCTATAGGAAATACTGTAGTACACAATATTTTCTATAGGAAATACTGTAGTACACAATATTTTCTATAGGAAATACTGTAGTACACAATATTTTCTATAGGAAATACTGTAGTACACAATATTTTCTATAGGAAATACTGTAGTACACAATATTTTCTATAGGAAATACTGTAGTACACAATATTTTCTATAGGAAATACTGTAGTACACAATATTTTCTATAGGAAATACTGTAGTACACAATATTTTCTATAGGAAATACTGTAGTACACAATATTTTCTATAGGAAATACTGTAGTACACAATATTTTCTATAGGAAATACTGTAGTACACAATATTTTCTATAGGAAATACTGTAGTACACAAAACTTTCTATAGGAAATACTATAGTACACAATATTTTCTATAGGAAATACTATAGTACACAATATTTTCTATAGGAAATACTGTAGTACACAATATTTTCTATAGGAAATACTATAGTACACAATATTTTCTATAGGAAATACTGTAGTACACAATATTTTCTATAGGAAATACTATAGTACACAATATTTTCTATAGGAAATACTGTAGTACACAATATTTTCTATAGGAAATACTATAGTACACAATATTTTCTATAGGAAATACTGTAGTACACAAAATTTTCTATAGGAAATACTATAGTACACAATATTTTCTATAGGAAATACTATAGTACACAATATTTTCTATAGGAAATACTATAGTACACAATATTTTCTATAGGAAATACTATAGTGCACAATATTTTCTATAGGAAATACTGTAGTACACAATATTTTCTATAGGAAATACTATAGTACACAATATTTTCTATAGGAAATACTATGGTACACAATATTTTCTACAGGAAATACTGTAGTACACAATATTTTCTATAGGAAATACTGTAGTACACAATATTTTCTATAGGAAATACTGTAGTACACAATATTTTCTATAGGAAATACTGTAGTACACAATATTTTCTATAGGAAATACTGTAGTACACAATATTTTCTATAGGAAATACTGTAGTACACAATATTTTCTATAGGAAATACTGTAGTACACAATATTTTCTATAGGAAATACTGTAGTACACAATATTTTCTATAGGAAATACTGTAGTACACAATATTTTCTATAGGAAATACTGTAGTACACAATATTTTCTATAGGAAATACTGTAGTACACAATATTTTCTATAGGAAATACTGTAGTACACAATATTTTCTATAGGAAATACTGTAGTACACAATATTTTCTATAGGAAATACTGTAGTACACAATATTTTCTATAGGAAATACTGTAGTACACAATATTTTCTATAGGAAATACTGTAGTACACAATATTTTCTATAGGAAATACTGTAGTACACAATATTTTCTATAGGAAATACTGTAGTACACAATATTTTCTATAGGAAATACTGTAGTACACAATATTTTCTATAGGAAATACTGTAGTACACAATATTTTCTATAGGAAATACTGTAGTACACAATATTTTCTATAGGAAATACTGTAGTACACAATATTTTCTATAGGAAATACTGTAGTACACAATATTTTCTATAGGAAATACTGTATTACACAATATTTTCTATAGGAAATACTGTAGTACACAATATTTTCTATAGGAAATACTGTAGTACAAAAAACTTTCTATAGGAAATACTGTAGTACAAAAAACTTTCTATAGGAAATACTATAGTACACAATATTTTCTATAGGAAATACTATAGTACACAATATTTTCTATAGGAAATACTGTAGTACACAATATTTTCTATAGGAAATACTGTAGTACACAATATTTTCTATAGGAAATACTGTAGTATACAATATTTTCTATAGGAAATACTGTAGTACACAATATTTTCTATAGGAAATACTGTAGTACACAAAATTTTCTATAGGAAATACTATAGTACACAATATTTTATATAGGAAATACTGTAGTACACAAAATTTTCTATAGGAAATACTATAGTACACAATATTTTCTATAGGAAATACTATAGTACACAATATTTTCTATAGGAAATACTATAGTACACAATATTTTCTATAGGAAATACTATAGTGCACAATATTTTCTATAGGAAATACAGTAGTACACAATATTTTCTATAGGAAATACTATAGTACACAATATTTTCTATAGGAAATACTATGGTACACAATATTTTCTACAGGAAATACTGTAGTACACAATATTTTCTACAGGAAATACTGTAGTACACAATATTTTCTATAGGAAATACTGTAGTACACAATATTTTCTATAGGAAATACTGTAGTACACAATATTTTCTATAGGAAATACTGTAGTACACAATATTTTCTATAGGAAATACTGTAGTACACAATATTTTCTATAGGAAATACTGTAGTACACAATATTTTCTATAGGAAATACTGTAGTACACAATATTTTCTATAGGAAATACTGTAGTACACAATATTTTCTATAGGAAATACTGTAGTACACAATATTTTCTATAGGAAATACTGTAGTACACAATATTTTCTATAGGAAATACTGTAGTACACAATATTTTCTATAGGAAATACTGTAGTACACAATATTTTCTATAGGAAATACTGTAGTACACAATATTTTCTATAGAAAATACTGTAGTACACAATATTTTCTATAGGAAATACTGTAGTACACAATATTTTCTATAGGAAATACTGTAGTACACAATATTTTCTATAGGAAATACTGTAGTACACAATATTTTCTATAGGAAATACTGTAGTACACAATATTTTCTATAGGAAATACTGTAGTACACAATATTTTCTATAGGAAATACTGTAGTACACAATATTTTCTATAGGAAATACTGTAGTACACAATATTTTCTATAGGAAATACTGTAGTACACAATATTTTCTATAGGAAATACTGTAGTACACAATATTTTCTATAGGAAATACTGTAGTACACAATATTTTCTATAGGAAATACTGTAGTACACAATATTTTCTATAGGAAATACTGTAGTACACAATATTTTCTATAGGAAATACTGTAGTACACAATATTTTCTATAGGAAATACTGTAGTACACAATATTTTCTATAGGAAATACTGTAGTACACAATATTTTCTATAGGAAATACTGTAGTACACAAAACTTTCTATAGGAAATACTATAGTACACAATATTTTCTATAGGAAATACTATAGTACACAATATTTTCTATAGGAAATACTGTAGTACACAATATTTTCTATAGGAAATACTGTAGTACACAATATTTTCTATAGGAAATACTGTAGTACACAATATTTTCTATAGGAAATACTGTAGTACACAATATTTTCTATAGGAAATACTGTAGTACACAATATTTTCTATAGGAAATACTGTAGTACACAAAATTTTCTATAGGAAATACTATAGTACACAATATTTTATATAGGAAATACTGTAGTACACAAAATTTTCTATAGGAAATACTATAGTACACAATATTTTCTATAGGAAATACTATAGTACACAATATTTTCTATAGGAAATACTATAGTACACAATATTTTCTATAGGAAATACTATAGTGCACAATATTTTCTATAGGAAATACAGTAGTACACAATATTTTCTATAGGAAATACTATAGTACACAATATTTTCTATAGGAAATACTATGGTACACAATATTTTCTACAGGAAATACTGTAGTACACAATATTTTCTATAGGAAATACTGTAGTACACAATATTTTCTACAGGAAATACTGTAGTACACAATATTTTCTATAGGAAATACTGTAGTACACAATATTTTCTATATGAAATATTGTAGTACACAATATTTTCTATAGGAAATACTGTAGTACACAATATTTTCTATAGGAAATACTGTAGTACACAATATTTTCTATAGGAAATACTGTAGTACACAATATTTTCTATAGGAAATACTGTAGTACACAATATTTTCTATAGGAAATACTGTAGTACACAATATTTTCTATAGGAAATACTGTAGTACACAATATTTTCTATAGGAAATACTGTAGTACACAATATTTTCTATAGGAAATACTGTAGTACACAATATTTTCTATAGGAAATACTGTAGTACACAATATTTTCTATAGGAAATACTGTAGTACACAATATTTTCTATAGGAAATACTGTAGTACACAATATTTTCTATAGGAAATACTGTAGTACACAAAACTTTCTATAGGAAATACTATAGTACACAATATTTTCTATAGGAAATACTATAGTACACAATATTTTCTATAGGAAATACTGTAGTACACAATATTTTCTATAGGAAATACTATAGTACACAATATTTTCTATAGGAAATACTGTAGTACACAATATTTTCTATAGGAAATACTATAGTACACAATATTTTCTATAGGAAATACTGTAGTACACAATATTTTCTATAGGAAATACTATAGTACACAATATTTTCTATAGGAAATACTATAGTACACAATATTTTATATAGGAAATACTGTAGTACACAAAATTTTCTATAGGAAATACTATAGTACACAATATTTTCTATAGGAAATACTATAGTACACAATATTTTCTATAGGAAATACTATAGTACACAATATTTTCTATAGGAAATACTATAGTGCACAATATTTTCTATAGGAAATACAGTAGTACACAATATTTTCTATAGGAAATACTATAGTACACAATATTTTCTATAGGAAATACTATGGTACACAATATTTTCTACAGGAAATACTGTAGTACACAATATTTTCTACAGGAAATACTGTAGTACACAATATTTTCTATAGGAAATACTGTAGTACACAATATTTTCTATAGGAAATACTGTAGTACACAATATTTTCTATAGGAAATACTGTAGTACACAATATTTTCTATAGGAAATACTGTAGTACACAATATTTTCTATAGGAAATACTGTAGTACACAATATTTTCTATAGGAAATACTGTAGTACACAATATTTTCTATAGGAAATACTGTAGTACACAATATTTTCTATAGGAAATACTGTAGTACACAATATTTTCTATAGGAAATACTGTAGTACACAATATTTTCTATAGGAAATACTGTAGTACACAATATTTTCTATAGGAAATACTGTAGTACACAATATTTTCTATAGGAAATACTGTAGTACACAATATTTTCTATAGAAAATACTGTAGTACACAATATTTTCTATAGGAAATACTGTAGTACACAATATTTTCTATAGGAAATACTGTAGTACACAATATTTTCTATAGGAAATACTGTAGTACACAATATTTTCTATAGGAAATACTGTAGTACACAATATTTTCTATAGGAAATACTGTAGTACACAATATTTTCTATAGGAAATACTGTAGTACACAATATTTTCTATAGGAAATACTGTAGTACACAATATTTTCTATAGGAAATACTGTAGTACACAATATTTTCTATAGGAAATACTGTAGTACACAATATTTTCTATAGGAAATACTGTAGTACACAATATTTTCTATAGGAAATACTGTAGTACACAATATTTTCTATAGGAAATACTGTAGTACACAATATTTTCTATAGGAAATACTGTAGTACACAATATTTTCTATAGGAAATACTGTAGTACACAAAACTTTCTATAGGAAATACTATAGTACACAATATTTTCTATAGGAAATACTATAGTACACAATATTTTCTATAGGAAATACTGTAGTACACAATATTTTCTATAGGAAATACTGTAGTACACAATATTTTCTATAGGAAATACTGTAGTACACAATATTTTCTATAGGAAATACTGTAGTACACAATATTTTCTATAGGAAATACTGTAGTACACAATATTTTCTATAGGAAATACTGTAGTACACAAAATTTTCTATAGGAAATACTATAGTACACAATATTTTATATAGGAAATACTGTAGTACACAAAATTTTCTATAGGAAATACTATAGTACACAATATTTTCTATAGGAAATACTATAGTACACAATATTTTCTATAGGAAATACTATAGTACACAATATTTTCTATAGGAAATACTATAGTGCACAATATTTTCTATAGGAAATACAGTAGTACACAATATTTTCTATAGGAAATACTATAGTACACAATATTTTCTATAGGAAATACTATGGTACACAAAACTTTCTATAGGAAATACTATAGTACACAATATTTTCTATAGGAAATACTATAGTACACAATATTTTCTATAGGAAATACTGTAGTACACAATATTTTCTATAGGAAATACTATAGTACACAATATTTTCTATAGGAAATACTGTAGTACACAATATTTTCTATAGGAAATACTATAGTACACAATATTTTCTATAGGAAATACTGTAGTACACAATATTTTCTATAGGAAATACTATAGTACACAATATTTTCTATAGGAAATACTGTAGTACACAAAATTTTCTATAGGAAATACTATAGTACACAATATTTTCTATAGGAAATACTATAGTACACAATATTTTCTATAGGAAATACTATAGTACACAATATTTTCTATAGGAAATACTATAGTGCACAATATTTTCTATAGGAAATACTGTAGTACACAATATTTTCTATAGGAAATACTATAGTACACAATATTTTCTATAGGAAATACTATGGTACACAATATTTTCTACAGGAAATACTGTAGTACACAATATTTTCTATAGGAAATACTGTAGTACACAATATTTTCTATAGGAAATACTGTAGTACACAATATTTTCTATAGGAAATACTGTAGTACACAATATTTTCTATAGGAAATACTGTAGTACACAATATTTTCTATAGGAAATACTGTAGTACACAATATTTTCTATAGGAAATACTGTAGTACACAATATTTTCTATAGGAAATACTGTAGTACACAATATTTTCTATAGGAAATACTGTAGTACACAATATTTTCTATAGGAAATACTGTAGTACACAATATTTTCTATAGGAAATACTGTAGTACACAATATTTTCTATAGGAAATACTGTAGTACACAATATTTTCTATAGGAAATACTGTAGTACACAATATTTTCTATAGGAAATACTGTAGTACACAATATTTTCTATAGGAAATACTATAGTACACAATATTTTCTATAGGAAATACTGTAGTACACAATATTTTCTATAGGAAATACTGTAGTACACAATATTTTCTATAGGAAATACTGTAGTACACAATATTTTCTATAGGAAATACTGTAGTACACAATATTTTCTATAGGAAATACTGTAGTACACAATATTTTCTATAGAAAATACTGTAGTACACAATATTTTCTATAGGAAATACTGTAGTACACAATATTTTCTATAGGAAATACTGTAGTACACAATATTTTCTATAGGAAATACTGTAGTACACAATATTTTCTATAGGAAATACTGTAGTACACAATATTTTCTATAGGAAATACTGTAGTACACAATATTTTCTATAGGAAATACTGTAGTACACAATATTTTCTATAGGAAATACTGTAGTACACAATATTTTCTATAGGAAATACTGTAGTACACAATATTTTCTATAGGAAATACTGTAGTACACAATATTTTCTATAGGAAATACTGTAGTACACAATATTTTCTATAGGAAATACTGTAGTACACAATATTTTCTATAGGAAATACTGTAGTACACAATATTTTCTATAGGAAATACTGTAGTACACAATATTTTCTATAGGAAATACTGTATTACACAATATTTTCTATAGGAAATACTGTAGTACACAATATTTTCTATAGGAAATACTGTAGTACACAAAACTTTCTATAGGAAATACTATAGTACACAATATTTTCTATAGGAAATACTATAGTACACAATATTTTCTATAGGAAATACTGTAGTACACAATATTTTCTATAGGAAATACTGTAGTACACAATATTTTCTATAGGAAATACTGTAGTACACAATATTTTCTATAGGAAATACTGTAGTATACAATATTTTCTATAGGAAATACTGTAGTACACAATATTTTCTATAGGAAATACTGTAGTACACAAAATTTTCTATAGGAAATACTATAGTACACAATATTTTATATAGGAAATACTGTAGTACACAAAATTTTCTATAGGAAATACTATAGTACACAATATTTTCTATAGGAAATACTATAGTACACAATATTTTCTATAGGAAATACTATAGTACACAATATTTTCTATAGGAAATACTATAGTGCACAATATTTTCTATAGGAAATACAGTAGTACACAATATTTTCTATAGGAAATACTATGGTACACAATATTTTCTACAGGAAATACTGTAGTACACAATATTTTCTACAGGAAATACTGTAGTACACAATATTTTCTATAGGAAATACTGTAGTACACAATATTTTCTATAGGAAATACTGTAGTACACAATATTTTCTATAGGAAATACTGTAGTACACAATATTTTCTATAGGAAATACTGTAGTACACAATATTTTCTATAGGAAATACTGTAGTACACAATATTTTCTATAGGAAATACTGTAGTACACAATATTTTCTATAGGAAATACTGTAGTACACAATATTTTCTATAGGAAATACTGTAGTACACAATATTTTCTATAGGAAATACTGTAGTACACAATATTTTCTATAGGAAATACTGTAGTACACAATATTTTCTATAGGAAATACTGTAGTACACAATATTTTCTATAGAAAATACTGTAGTACACAATATTTTCTATAGGAAATACTGTAGTACACAATATTTTCTATAGGAAATACTGTAGTACACAATATTTTCTATAGGAAATACTGTAGTACACAATATTTTCTATAGGAAATACTGTAGTACACAATATTTTCTATAGGAAATACTGTAGTACACAATATTTTCTATAGGAAATACTGTAGTACACAATATTTTCTATAGGAAATACTGTAGTACACAATATTTTCTATAGGAAATACTGTAGTACACAATATTTTCTATAGGAAATACTGTAGTACACAATATTTTCTATAGGAAATACTGTAGTACACAATATTTTCTATAGGAAATACTGTAGTACACAATATTTTCTATAGGAAATACTGTAGTACACAATATTTTCTATAGGAAATACTGTAGTACACAATATTTTCTATAGGAAATACTGTAGTACACAATATTTTCTATAGGAAATACTGTAGTACACAATATTTTCTATAGGAAATACTGTAGTACACAAAACTTTCTATAGGAAATACTATAGTACACAATATTTTCTATAGGAAATACTATAGTACACAATATTTTCTATAGGAAATACTGTAGTACACAATATTTTCTATAGGAAATACTGTAGTACACAATATTTTCTATAGGAAATACTGTAGTACACAATATTTTCTATAGGAAATACTGTAGTACACAATATTTTCTATAGGAAATACTGTAGTACACAATATTTTCTATAGGAAATACTGTAGTACACAAAATTTTCTATAGGAAATACTATAGTACACAATATTTTATATAGGAAATACTGTAGTACACAAAATTTTCTATAGGAAATACTATAGTACACAATATTTTCTATAGGAAATACTATAGTACACAATATTTTCTATAGGAAATACTATAGTACACAATATTTTCTATAGGAAATACTATAGTGCACAATATTTTCTATAGGAAATACAGTAGTACACAATATTTTCTATAGGAAATACTATAGTACACAATATTTTCTATAGGAAATACTATGGAACACAATATTTTCTACAGGAAATACTGTAGTACACAATATTTTCTATAGGAAATACTGTAGTACACAATATTTTCTACAGGAAATACTGTAGTACACAATATTTTCTATAGGAAATACTGTAGTACACAATATTTTCTATATGAAATATTGTAGTACACAATATTTTCTATAGGAAATACTGTAGTACACAATATTTTCTATAGGAAATACTGTAGTACACAATATTTTCTATAGGAAATACTGTAGTACACAATATTTTCTATAGGAAATACTGTAGTACACAATATTTTCTATAGGAAATACTGTAGTACACAATATTTTCTATAGGAAATACTGTAGTACACAATATTTTCTATAGGAAATACTGTAGTACACAATATTTTCTATAGGAAATACTGTAGTACACAATATTTTCTATAGGAAATACTGTAGTACACAATATTTTCTATAGGAAATACTGTAGTACACAATATTTTCTATAGGAAATACTGTAGTACACAATATTTTCTATAGGAAATACTGTAGTACACAATATTTTCTATAGGAAATACTGTAGTACACAATATTTTCTATAGGAAATACTGTAGTACACAATATTTTCTATAGGAAATACTGTAGTACACAATATTTTCTATAGGAAATGCTGTAGTACACAGTATTTTCTATAGGAAATACTATAGTACACAGTATTTTCTATAGGAAATACTATAGTACACAATATTTTCTATAGGAAATACTGTAGTACACAAAACTTTCTATAGGAAATACTATAGTACACAATATTTTCTATAGGAAATACTATAGTACACAATATTTTCTATAGGAAATACTGTAGTACACAATATTTTCTATAGGAAATACTATAGTACACAATATTTTCTATAGGAAATACTGTAGTACACAAAATTTTCTATAGGAAATACTGTAGTACACAAAATTTTCTATAGGAAATACTATAGTACACAATATTTTCTATAGGAAATACTATAGTACACAATATTTTCTATAGGAAATACTATAGTACACAATATTTTCTATAGGAAATACTATAGTGCACAATATTTTCTATAGGAAATACTGTAGTACACAATATTTTCTATAGGAAATACTATAGTACACAATATTTTCTATAGGAAATACTATGGTACACAATATTTTCTACAGGAAATACTGTAGTACACAATATTTTCTACAGGAAATACTGTAGTACACAATATTTTCTATAGGAAATACTGTAGTACACAATATTTTCTATAGGAAATACTGTAGTACACAATATTTTCTATAGGAAATACTGTAGTACACAATATTTTCTATAGGAAATACTGTAGTACACAATATTTTCTATAGGAAATACTGTAGTACACAATATTTTCTATAGGAAATACTGTAGTACACAATATTTTCTATAGGAAATACTGTAGTACACAATATTTTCTATAGGAAATACTGTAGTACACAATATTTTCTATAGGAAATACTGTAGTACACAATATTTTCTATAGGAAATACTGTAGTACACAATATTTTCTATAGGAAATACTGTAGTACACAATATTTTCTATAGGAAATACTGTAGTACACAATATTTTCTATAGGAAATACTGTAGTACACAATATTTTCTATAGGAAATACTGTAGTACACAATATTTTCTATAGAAAATACTGTAGTACACAATATTTTCTATAGGAAATACTGTAGTACACAATATTTTCTATAGGAAATACTGTAGTACACAATATTTTCTATAGGAAATACTGTAGTACACAATATTTTCTATAGGAAATACTGTAGTACACAATATTTTCTATAGGAAATACTGTAGTACACAATATTTTCTATAGGAAATACTGTAGTGCACAATATTTTCTATAGGAAATACTGTAGTGCACAATATTTTCTATAGGAAATACTGTAGTGCACAATATTTTCTATAGGAAATACTGTAGTGCACAATATTTTCTATAGGAAATACTGTAGTACACAATATTTTCTATAGGAAATACTGTAGTACACAATATTTTCTATAGGAAATACTGTAGTACACAATATTTTCTATAGGAAATACTGTAGTACACAAAATTGTCTATAGGAAATACTATAGTACACAATATTTTCTATAGGAAATACTGTAGTACACAAAATTTTCTATAGGAAATACTGTAGTACACAATATTTTCTATAGGAAATACTGTAGTACACAATATTTTCTATAGGAAATACTGTAGTACACAATATTTTCTATAGGAAATACTGTAGTACACAATATTTTCTATAGGAAATACTGTAGTACACAATATTTTCTATAGGAAATACTGTAGTACACAATATTTTCTATAGGAAATACTGTAGTACACAATATTTTCTATAGGAAATACTGTAGTACACAATATTTTCTATAGGAAATACTGTAGTACACAATATTTTCTATAGGAAATACTGTAGTACACAATATTTTCTATAGGAAATACTGTAGTACACAATATTTTCTATAGGAAATACTGTAGTACACAATATTTTCTATAGGAAATACTGTAGTACACAATATTTTCTATAGGAAATACTGTAGTACACAATATTTTCTATAGGAAATACTGTAGTACACAATATTTTCTATAGGAAATACTGTAGTACACAATATTTTCTATAGGAAATACTGTAGTACACAATATTTTCTATAGGAAATACTGTAGTACACAATATTTTCTATAGGAAATACTGTAGTACACAATATTTTCTATAGGAAATACTGTAGTACACAATATTTTCTATAGGAAATATTGTAGTACACAATATTTTCTATAGGAAATACTGTAGTACACAATATTTTCTATAGGAAATACTGTAGTACACAATATTTTCTATAGGAAATACTGTAGTACACAATATTTTCTATAGGAAATACTGTAGTACACAATATTTTCTATAGGAAATACTGTGGTGCACAATATTTTCTATAGGAAATACTGTAGTGCACAACATTTTCTATAGGAAATACTGTAGTGCACAATATTTTCTATAGGAAATACTGTAGTACACAATATTTTCTATAGGAGATACTGTAGTACACAATATTTTCTATAGGAAATACTATAGTACACAATATTTTCTATAGGAAATACTGTAGTACACAATATTTTCTATAGGAAATACTGTAGTACACAATATTTTCTATAGGAAATACTGTAGTACACAATATTTTCTATAGGAAATACTGTAGTACACAATATTTTCTATAGAAAATACTATAGTACACAATATTTTCTATAGGAAATACTATAGTACACAATATTTTCTATAGGAAATACTATAGTACACAATATTTTCTATAGGAAATACTATAGTACACAATATTTTCTATAGGAAATACTGTAGTACACAATATTTTCTATAGGAAATACTGTAGTACACAAAATTTTCTATAGGAAATACTATAGTACACAATATTTTCTATAGGAAATACTGTAGTACACAATATTTTCTATAGGAAATACTGCAGTACAGAATATTTTCTATAGGAAATACTGTAGTACACAATATTTGCTATAGGAAATACTGTAGTACACAATATTTTCTATAGGAAATACTGTAGTACACAATATTTTCTATAGGAAATACTGTAGTACACAAAATTTTCTATAGGAAATACTATAGTACACAATATTTTCTATAGGAAATACTGTAGTACACAATATTTTCTATAGGAAATACTGCAGTACACAATATTTTCTATAGGAAATACTGTAGTACACAAAATTTTCTATAGGAAATACTATAGTACACAATATTTTATATAGGAAATACTGTAGTACACAAAATTTTCTATAGGAAATACTATAGTACACAATATTTTCTATAGGAAATACTATAGTACACAATATTTTCTATAGGAAATACTATGGTACACAATATTTTCTACAGGAAATACTGTAGTACACAATATTTTCTATAGGAAATACTGTAGTACACAATATTTTCTACAGGAAATACTGTAGTACACAATATTTTCTATAGGAAATAATGTAGTACACAATATTTTCTATAGGAAATACTGTAGTACATAATATTTTCTATAGGAAATACTGTAGTACACAATATTTTCTATAGGAAATACAGTAGTACACAATATTTTCTATAGGAAATACTGTAGTACACAATATTTTCTATAGGAAATACTGTAGTACACAATATTTTCTATAGGAAATACTGTAGTACACAATATTTTCTATAGGAAATACTGTAGTACACAATATTTTCTATAGGAAATACTGTAGTACACAATATTTTCTATATGAAATACTGTAGTACACAATATTTTCTATAGGAAATACTGTAGTACACAATATTTTCTATAGGAAATACTGTAGTACACAATATTTGCTATAGGAAATACTGTAGTACACAATATTTTCTATAGGAAATACTGTAGTACACAATATTTTCTATAGGAAATACTGTAGTACACAATATTTTCTATAGAAAATACTGTAGTACACAATATTTTCTATAGGAAATACTGTAGTACACAATATTTTCTATAGGAAATACTGTAGTACACAATATTTTCTATAGGAAATACTGTAGTACACAATATTTTCTATAGGAAATACTGTAGTACACAATATTTTCTATAGGAAATATTGTAGTACACAATATTTTCTATAGGAAATTCTGTAGTACACAAAATTTTCTATAGGAAATACTATAGTACACAATATTTTCTATAGGAAATACTATAGTACACAATATTTTCTATAGGAAATACTATAGTACACAATATTTTCTATAGGAAATACTATAGTACACAATATTTTCTATAGGAAATACTGTAGTACACAATATTTTCTATAGGAAATACTGTAGTACACAAAATTTTCTATAGGAAATACTATAGTACACAATATTTTCTATAGGAAATACTGTAGTACACAATATTTTCTATAGGAAATACTGCAGTACAGAATATTTTCTATAGGAAATACTGTAGTACACAATATTTGCTATAGGAAATACTGTAGTACACAATATTTTCTATAGGAAATACTGTAGTACACAATATTTTTTATAGGAAATACTGTAGTACACAATATTTTCTATAGGAAATACTGTAGTACACAATATTTTCTATAGGAAATACTGTAGTACACAAAATTTTCTATAGGAAATACTATAGTACACAATATTTTCTATAGGAAATACTGTAGTACACAAAATTTTCTATAGGAAATACTATAGTACACAATATTTTCTATAGGAAATACTATAGTACACAATATTTTCTATAGGAAATACTATAGTACACAATATTTTCTATAGGAAATACTATAGTGCACAATATTTTCTATAGGAAATACTGTAGTACACAATATTTTCTATAGGAAATACTATAGTACACAATATTTTCTATAGGAAATACTATAGTACACAATATTTTCTATAGGAAATACTATGGTACACAATATTTTCTACAGGAAATACTGTAGTACACAATATTTTCTATAGGAAATACTGTAGTACACAATATTTTCTATAGGAAATACTGTAGTACACAATATTTTCTATAGGAAATACTGTAGTACACAATATTTTCTATAGGAAATACTGTAGTACACAATATTTTCTATAGGAAATACTGTAGTACACAATATTTTCTATAGGAAATACTGTAGTACACAATATTTTCTATAGGAAATACTGTAGTACACAATATTTTCTATAGGAAATACTGTAGTACACAATATTTTCTATAGGAAATACTGTAGTACACAATATTTTCTATAGGAAATACTGTAGTACACAATATTTTCTATAGGAAATACTGTAGTACACAATATTTTCTATAGGAAATACTGTAGTACACAATATTTTCTATAGGAAATACTGTAGTACACAATATTTTCTATAGGAAATACTGTAGTACACAATATTTTCTATAGGAAATACTGTAGTACACAATATTTTCTATAGGAAATACTGTAGTACACAATATTTTCTATAGGAAATACTGTAGTACACAATATTTTCTATAGGAAATACTGTAGTACACAATATTTTCTATAGGAAATACTGTAGTACACAATATTTTCTATAGGAAATACTGTAGAACACAATATTTTCTATAGGAAATACTATAGTACACAATATTTTCTATAGGAAATACTGTAGTACACAATATTTTCTATAGGAAATACTATAGTACACAATATTTTCTATAGGAAATACTGTAGTACACAAAATTTTCTATAGGAAATACTGTAGTACACAAAATTTTCTATAGGAAATACTATAGTACACAATATTTTCTATAGGAAATACTATAGTACACAATATTTTCTATAGGAAATACTATAGTACACAATATTTTCTATAGGAAATACTATAGTGCACAATATTTTCTATAGGAAATACTGTAGTACACAATATTTTCTATAGGAAATACTATAGTACACAATATTTTCTATAGGAAATACTATGGTACACAATATTTTCTACAGGAAATACTGTAGTACACAATATTTTCTACAGGAAATACTGTAGTACACAATATTTTCTATAGGAAATACTGTAGTACACAATATTTTCTATAGGAAATACTGTAGTACACAATATTTTCTATAGGAAATACTGTAGTACACAATATTTTCTATAGGAAATACTGTAGTACACAATATTTTCTATAGGAAATACTGTAGTACACAATATTTTCTATAGGAAATACTGTAGTACACAAAATTTTCTATAGGAAATACTATAGTACACAATATTTTATATAGGAAATACTGTAGTACACAAAATTTTCTATAGGAAATACTATAGTACACAATATTTTCTATAGGAAATACTATAGTACACAATATTTTCTATAGGAAATACTGTAGTACACAATATTTTCTATAGGAAATACTATAGTGCACAATATTTTCTATAGGAAATACTATGGTACACAATATTTTCTACAGGAAATACTGTAGTACACAATATTTTCTATAGGAAATACTGTAGTACACAATATTTTCTACAGGAAATACTGTAGTACACAATATTTTCTATAGGAAATAATGTAGTACACAATATTTTCTATAGGAAATACTGTAGTACACAATATTTTCTATAGGAAATACTGTAGTACACAATATTTTCTATAGGAAATACTGTAGTACACAATATTTTCTATAGGAAATACTGTAGTACACAATATTTTCTATAGGAAATACTGTAGTACACAATATTTTCTATAGGAAATACTGTAGTACACAATATTTTCTATAGGAAATACTGTAGTACACAATATTTTCTATATGAAATACTGTAGTACACAATATTTTCTATAGGAAATACTGTAGTACACAATATTTTCTATAGGAAATACTGTAGTACACAATATTTTCTATAGGAAATACTGTAGTACACAATATTTTCTATAGGAAATACTATAGTACACAATATTTTCTATAGGAAATACTATAGTACACAATATTTTCTATAGGAAATACTATAGTACACAATATTTTCTATAGGAAATACTGTAGTACACAATATTTTCTATAGGAAATACTGTAGTACACAAAATTTTCTATAGGAAATACTATAGTACACAATATTCTCTATAGGAATTACTGTAGTACACAATATTTTCTATAGGAAATACTGCAGTACAGAATATTTTCTATAGGAAATACTGTAGTACACAATATTTTCTATAGGAAATACTGTAGTACACAATATTTTCTATAGGAAATACTGTAGTACACAATATTTTCTATAGGAAATACTGTAGTACACAATATTTTCTATAGGAAATACTGTAGTACACAATATTTTCTATAGGAAATACTGTAGTACACAATATTTTCTATAGGAAATACTGTAGTACACAATATTTTCTATAGGAAATACTGTAGTACACAATATTTTCTATAGGAAATACTGTAGTACACAATATTTTCTATAGGAAATACTGTAGTACACAATATTTTCTATAGGAAATACTGTAGTACACAATATTTTCTATAGGAAATACTGTAGTACACAATATTTTCTATAGGAAATACTGTAGTACACAATATTTTCTATAGGAAATACTGTAGTACACAATATTTTCTATAGGAAATACTGTAGTACACAATATTTTCTATAGGAAATACTGTAGTACACAATATTTTCTATAGGAAATACTGTAGTACACAATATTTTCTATAGGAAATACTGTAGTACACAATATTTTCTATAGGAAATACTGTAGTACACAATATTTTCTATAGGAAATACTGTAGTACACAATATTTTCTATAGGAAATACTATAGTACACAATATTTTCTATAGGAAATACTGTAGTACACAATATTTTCTATAGGAAATACTATAGTACACAATATTTTCTATAGGAAATACTGTAGTACACAAAATTTTCTATAGGAAATACTGTAGTACACAAAATTTTCTATAGGAAATACTATAGTACACAATATTTTCTATAGGAAATACTATAGTACACAATATTTTCTATAGGAAATACTATAGTACACAATATTTTCTATAGGAAATACTATAGTGCACAATATTTTCTATAGGAAATACTGTAGTACACAATATTTTCTATAGGAAATACTATAGTACACAATATTTTCTATAGGAAATACTATGGTACACAATATTTTCTACAGGAAATACTGTAGTACACAATATTTTCTACAGGAAATACTGTAGTACACAATATTTTCTATAGGAAATACTGTAGTACACAATATTTTCTATAGGAAATACTGTAGTACACAATATTTTCTATAGGAAATACTGTAGTACACAATATTTTCTATAGGAAATACTGTAGTACACAATATTTTCTATAGGAAATACTGTAGTACACAATATTTTCTATAGGAAATACTGTAGTACACAATATTTTCTATAGGAAATTCTGTAGTACACAATATTTTCTATAGGAAATACTGTAGTACACAATATTTTCTATAGGAAATACTGTAGTACACAATATTTTCTATAGGAAATACTGTAGTACACAATATTTTCTATAGGAAATACTGTAGTACACAATATTTTCTATAGGAAATACTGTAGTACACAATATTTTCTATAGGAAATACTGTAGTACACAATATTTTCTATAGGAAATACTGTAGTACACAATATTTTCTATAGGAAATACTGTAGTACACAATATTTTCTATAGGAAATACTGTAGTACACAATATTTTCTATAGGAAATACTGTAGTACACAATATTTTCTATAGGAAATACTGTATTACACAATATTTTCTATAGGAAATACTGTAGTACACAATATTTTCTATAGGAAATACTGTAGTACACAATATTTTCTATAGAAAATACTGTAGTACACAATATTTTCTATAGGAAATACTGTAGTACACAATATTTTCTATAGGAAATACTGTAGTACACAATATTTTCTATAGGAAATACTGTAGTACACAATATTTTCTATAGGAAATACTGTAGTACACAATATTTTCTATAGGAAATACTGTAGTACACAATATTTTCTATAGGAAATACTGTAGTACACAATATTTTCTATAGGAAATACTGTAGTACACAATATTTTCTATAGGAAATACTGTAGTACACAATATTTTCTATAGGAAATACTGTAGTACACAAAATTTTCTATAGGAAATACTATAGTACACAATATTTTATATAGGAAATACTGTAGTACACAAAATTTTCTATAGGAAATACTATAGTACACAATATTTTCTATAGGAAATACTATAGTACACAATATTTTCTATAGGAAATACTGTAGTACACAATATTTTCTATAGGAAATACTATAGTGCACAATATTTTCTATAGGAAATACTATGGTACACAATATTTTCTACAGAAAATACTGTAGTACACAATATTTTCTATAGGAAATACTGTAGTACACAATATTTTCTACAGGAAATACTGTAGTACACAATATTCTCATAGGAAATAATGTAGTACACAATATTTTCTATAGGAAATACTGTAGTACACAATATTTTCTATAGGAAATACTGTAGTACACAATATTTTCTATAGGAAATACTGTAGTACACAATATTTTCTATAGGAAATACTGTAGTACACAATATTTTCTATAGGAAATACTGTAGTACACAATATTTTCTATAGGAAATACTATAGTACACAATATTTTCTATAGGAAATACTATAGTACACAATATTTTCTATAGGAAATACTATAGTACACAATATTTTCTATAGGAAATACTATAGTGCACAATATTTTCTATAGGAAATACTGTAGTACACAATATTTTCTATAGGAAATACTATAGTACACAATATTTTCTATAGGAAATACTATGGTACACAATATTTTCTACAGGAAATACTGTAGTACACAATATTTTCTATAGGAAATACTGTAGTACACAATATTTTCTATAGGAAATACTGTAGTACACAATATTTTCTATAGGAAATACTGTAGTACACAATATTTTCTATAGGAAATACTGTAGTACACAATATTTTCTATAGGAAATACTGTAGTACACAATATTTTCTATAGGAAATACTGTAGTACACAATATTTTCTATAGGAAATACTATAGTACACAATATTTTCTATAGGAAATACTGTAGTACACAATATTTTCTATAGGAAATACTGTAGTACACAATATTTTCTATAGGAAATACTGTAGTACACAATATTTTCTATAGGAAATACTGTAGTACACAATATTTTCTATAGGAAATACTGTAGTACACAATATTTTCTATAGGAAATACTGTAGTACACAATATTTTCTATAGGAAATACTGTAGTACACAATATTTTCTATAGAAAATACTGTAGTACACAATATTTTCTATAGGAAATACTGTAGTACACAATATTTTCTATAGGAAATACTGTAGTACACAATATTTTCTATAGGAAATACTGTAGTACACAATATTTTCTATAGGAAATACTGTAGTACACAATATTTTCTATAGTAAATACTGTAGTACACAATATTTTCTATAGGAAATACTGTAGTACACAATATTTTCTATAGGAAATACTGTAGTACACAATATTTTCTATAGGAAATACTGTAGTACACAATATTTTCTATAGGAAATACTGTAGTACACAATATTTTCTATAGGAAATACTGTAGTACACAATATTTTCTATAGGAAATACTGTAGTACACAATATTTTCTATAGGAAATACTATAGTACACAATATTTTCTACAGGAAATACTGTAGTACACAATATTTTCTATAGGAAATACTGTAGTACACAATATTTTCTACAGGAAATACTGTAGTACACAATATTTTCTATAGGAAATAATGTAGTACACAATATTTTCTATAGGAAATACTGTAGTACACAATATTTTCTATAGGAAATACTGTAGTACACAATATTTTCTATAGGAAATACTGTAGTACACAATATTTTCTATAGGAAATACTGTAGTACACAATATTTTCTATAGGAAATACTGTAGTACACAATATTTTCTATAGGAAATACTGTAGTACACAATATTTTCTATAGGAAATACTGTAGTACACAATATTTTCTATAGGAAATACTGTAGTACACAATATTTTCTATATGAAATACTGTAGTACACAATATTTTCTATAGGAAATACTGTAGTACACAATATTTTCTATAGGAAATACTGTAGTACACAATATTTTCTATAGGAAATACTGTAGTACACAATATTTTCTATAGGAAATACTATAGTACACAATATTTTCTATAGGAAATACTATAGTACACAATATTTTCTATAGGAAATACTATAGTACACAATATTTTCTATAGGAAATACTGTAGTACACAATATTTTCTATAGGAAATACTGTAGTACACAAAATTTTCTATAGGAAATACTATAGTACACAATATTCTCTATAGGAATTACTGTAGTACACAATATTTTCTATAGGAAATACTGCAGTACAGAATATTTTCTATAGGAAATACTGTAGTACACAATATTTTCTATAGGAAATACTGTAGTACACAATATTTTCTATAGGAAATACTGTAGTACACAATATTTTCTATAGGAAATACTGTAGTACACAATATTTTCTATAGGAAATACTGTAGTACACAATATTTTCTATAGGAAATACTGTAGTACACAATATTTTCTATAGGAAATACTGTAGTACACAATATTTTCTATAGGAAATACTGTAGTACACAATATTTTCTATAGGAAATACTGTAGTACACAATATTTTCTATAGGAAATACTGTAGTACACAATATTTTCTATAGGAAATACTGTAGTACACAATATTTTCTATAGGAAATACTGTAGTACACAATATTTTCTATAGGAAATACTGTAGTACACAATATTTTCTATAGGAAATACTGTAGTACACAATATTTTCTATAGGAAATACTGTAGTACACAATATTTTCTATAGGAAATACTGTAGTACACAATATTTTCTATAGGAAATACTGTAGTACACAATATTTTCTATAGGAAATACTGTAGTACACAATATTTTCTATAGGAAATACTGTAGTACACAATATTTTCTATAGGAAATACTGTAGTACACAATATTTTCTATAGGAAATACTGTAGTACACAATATTTTCTATAGGAAATACTGTAGTACACAATATTTTCTATAGGAAATACTGTAGTACACAATATTTTCTATAGGAAATACTGTAGTACACAATATTTTCTATAGGAAATACTATAGTACACAATATTTTCTATAGGAAATACTGTAGTACACAATATTTTCTATAGGAAATACTATAGTACACAATATTTTCTATAGGAAATACTGTAGTACACAAAATTTTCTATAGGAAATACTGTAGTACACAAAATTTTCTATAGGAAATACTATAGTACACAATATTTTCTATAGGAAATACTATAGTACACAATATTTTCTATAGGAAATACTATAGTACACAATATTTTCTATAGGAAATACTATAGTGCACAATATTTTCTATAGGAAATACTGTAGTACACAATATTTTCTATAGGAAATACTATAGTACACAATATTTTCTATAGGAAATACTATGGTACACAATATTTTCTACAGGAAATACTGTAGTACACAATATTTTCTACAGGAAATACTGTAGTACACAATATTTTCTACAGGAAATACTGTAGTACACAATATTTTCTATAGGAAATACTGTAGTACACAATATTTTCTATAGGAAATACTGTAGTACACAATATTTTCTATAGGAAATACTGTAGTACACAATATTTTCTATAGGAAATACTGTAGTACACAATATTTTCTATAGGAAATACTGTAGTACACAATATTTTCTATAGGAAATACTGTAGTACACAATATTTTCTATAGGAAATTCTGTAGTACACAATATTTTCTATAGGAAATACTGTAGTACACAATATTTTCTATAGGAAATACTGTAGTACACAATATTTTCTATAGGAAATACTGTAGTACACAATATTTTCTATAGGAAATACTGTAGTACACAATATTTTCTATAGGAAATACTGTAGTACACAATATTTTCTATAGGAAATACTGTAGTACACAATATTTTCTATAGGAAATACTGTAGTACACAATATTTTCTATAGGAAATACTGTAGTACACAATATTTTCTATAGGAAATACTGTAGTACACAATATTTTCTATAGGAAATACTGTAGTACACAATATTTTCTATAGGAAATACTGTAGTACACAATATTTTCTATAGGAAATACTGTAGTACACAATATTTTCTATAGGAAATACTGTAGTACACAATATTTTCTATAGAAAATACTGTAGTACACAATATTTTCTATAGGAAATACTGTAGTACACAATATTTTCTATAGGAAATACTGTAGTACACAATATTTTCTATAGGAAATACTGTAGTACACAATATTTTCTATAGGAAATACTGTAGTACACAATATTTTCTATAGGAAATACTGTAGTACACAATATTTTCTATAGGAAATACTGTAGTACACAATATTTTCTATAGGAAATACTGTAGTACACAATATTTTCTATAGGAAATACTGTAGTACACAATATTTTCTATAGGAAATACTGTAGTACACAAAATTTTCTATAGGAAATACTATAGTACACAATATTTTATATAGGAAATACTGTAGTACACAAAATTTTCTATAGGAAATACTATAGTACACAATATTTTCTATAGGAAATACTATAGTACACAATATTTTCTATAGGAAATACTGTAGTACACAATATTTTCTATAGGAAATACTATAGTGCACAATATTTTCTATAGGAAATACTATGGTACACAATATTTTCTACAGGAAATACTGTAGTACACAATATTTTCTATAGGAAATACTGTAGTACACAATATTTTCTACAGGAAATACTGTAGTACACAATATTCTCATAGGAAATAATGTAGTACACAATATTTTCTATAGGAAATACTGTAGTACACAATATTTCTACAGGAAATACTGTAGTACACAATATTTTCTATAGGAAATAATGTAGTACACAATATTTTCTATAGGAAATACTGTAGTACACAATATTTTCTATAGGAAATACTGTAGTACACAATATTTTCTATAGGAAATACTGTAGTACACAATATTTTCTATAGGAAATACTGTAGTACACAATATTTTCTATAGGAAATACTGTAGTACACAATATTTTCTATAGGAAATACTGTAGTACACAATATTTTCTATAGGAAATACTGTAGTACACAATATTTTCTATAGGAAATACTGTAGTACACAATATTTTCTATATGAAATACTGTAGTACACAATATTTTCTATAGGAAATACTGTAGTACACAATATTTTCTATAGGAAATACTGTAGTACACAATATTTTCTATAGGAAATACTGTAGTACACAATATTTTCTATAGGAAATACTATAGTACACAATATTTTCTATAGGAAATACTATAGTACACAATATTTTCTATAGGAAATACTATAGTACACAATATTTTCTATAGGAAATACTGTAGTACACAATATTTTCTATAGGAAATACTGTAGTACACAAAATTTTCTATAGGAAATACTATAGTACACAATATTCTCTATAGGAATTACTGTAGTACACAATATTTTCTATAGGAAATACTGCAGTACAGAATATTTTCTATAGGAAATACTGTAGTACACAATATTTTCTATAGGAAATACTGTAGTACACAATATTTTCTATAGGAAATACTGTAGTACACAATATTTTCTATAGGAAATACTGTAGTACACAATATTTTCTATAGGAAATACTGTAGTACACAATATTTTCTATAGGAAATACTGTAGTACACAATATTTTCTATAGGAAATACTGTAGTACACAATATTTTCTATAGGAAATACTGTAGTACACAATATTTTCTATAGGAAATACTGTAGTACACAATATTTTCTATAGGAAATACTGTAGTACACAATATTTTCTATAGGAAATACTGTAGTACACAATATTTTCTATAGGAAATACTGTAGTACACAATATTTTCTATAGGAAATACTGTAGTACACAATATTTTCTATAGGAAATACTGTAGTACACAATATTTTCTATAGGAAATACTGTAGTACACAATATTTTCTATAGGAAATACTGTAGTACACAATATTTTCTATAGGAAATACTGTAGTACACAATATTTTCTATAGGAAATACTGTAGTACACAATATTTTCTATAGGAAATACTGTAGTACACAATATTTTCTATAGGAAATACTGTAGTACACAATATTTTCTATAGGAAATACTGTAGTACACAATATTTTCTATAGGAAATACTGTAGTACACAATATTTTCTATAGGAAATACTGTAGTACACAATATTTTCTATAGGAAATACTGTAGTACACAATATTTTCTATAGGAAATACTGTAGTACACAATATTTTCTATAGGAAATACTGTAGTACACAATATTTTCTATAGGAAATACTGTAGTACACAATATTTTCTATAGGAAATACTGTAGTACACAATATTTTCTATAGGAAATACTATAGTACACAATATTTTCTATAGGAAATACTGTAGTACACAATATTTTCTATAGGAAATACTATAGTACACAATATTTTCTATAGGAAATACTGTAGTACACAAAATTTTCTATAGGAAATACTGTAGTACACAAAATTTTCTATAGGAAATACTATAGTACACAATATTTTCTATAGGAAATACTATAGTACACAATATTTTCTATAGGAAATACTATAGTACACAATATTTTCTATAGGAAATACTATAGTGCACAATATTTTCTATAGGAAATACTGTAGTACACAATATTTTCTATAGGAAATACTATAGTACACAATATTTTCTATAGGAAATACTATGGTACACAATATTTTCTACAGGAAATACTGTAGTACACAATATTTTCTACAGGAAATACTGTAGTACACAATATTTTCTACAGGAAATACTGTAGTACACAATATTTTCTATAGGAAATACTGTAGTACACAATATTTTCTATAGGAAATACTGTAGTACACAATATTTTCTATAGGAAATACTGTAGTACACAATATTTTCTATAGGAAATACTGTAGTACACAATATTTTCTATAGGAAATACTGTAGTACACAATATTTTCTATAGGAAATACTGTAGTACACAATATTTTCTATAGGAAATTCTGTAGTACACAATATTTTCTATAGGAAATACTGTAGTACACAATATTTTCTATAGGAAATACTGTAGTACACAATATTTTCTATAGGAAATACTGTAGTACACAATATTTTCTATAGGAAATACTGTAGTACACAATATTTTCTATAGGAAATACTGTAGTACACAATATTTTCTATAGGAAATACTGTAGTACACAATATTTTCTATAGGAAATACTGTAGTACACAATATTTTCTATAGGAAATACTGTAGTACACAATATTTTCTATAGGAAATACTGTAGTACACAATATTTTCTATAGGAAATACTGTAGTACACAATATTTTCTATAGGAAATACTGTAGTACACAATATTTTCTATAGGAAATACTGTAGTACACAATATTTTCTATAGGAAATACTGTAGTACACAATATTTTCTATAGGAAATACTGTAGTACACAAAATTTTCTATAGGAAATACTATAGTACACAATATTTTCTATAGGAAATACTGTAGTACACAAAATTTTCTATAGGAAATACTATAGTACACAATATTTTCTATAGGAAATACTATAGTACACAATATTTTCTATAGGAAATACTATAGTACACAATATTTTCTATAGGAAATACTATAGTGCACAATATTTTCTATAGGAAATACTGTAGTACACAATATTTTCTATAGGAAATACTATAGTACACAATATTTTCTATAGGAAATACTATGGTACACAATATTTTCTACAGGAAATACTATGGTACACAATATTTTCTACAGGAAATACTGTAGTACACAATATTTTCTATAGGAAATACTGTAGTACACAATATTTTCTATAGGAAATACTGTAGTACACAATATTTTCTATAGGAAATACTGTAGTACACAATATTTTCTATAGGAAATACTGTAGTACACAATATTTTCTATAGGAAATACTGTAGTACACAATATTTTCTATAGGAAATACTGTAGTACACAATATTTTCTATAGGAAATACTGTAGTACACAATATTTTCTATAGGAAATACTGTAGTACACAATATTTTCTATAGGAAATACTGTAGTACACAATATTTTCTATAGGAAATACTGTAGTACACAATATTTTCTATAGGAAATACTGTAGTACACAATATTTTCTATAGGAAATACTGTAGTACACAATATTTTCTATAGGAAATACTGTAGTACACAATATTTTCTATAGGAAATACTGTAGTACACAATATTTTCTATAGGAAATACTGTAGTACACAATATTTTCTATAGAAAATACTGTAGTACACAATATTTTCTATAGGAAATACTGTAGTACACAATATTTTCTATAGGAAATACTGTAGTACACAATATTTTCTATAGGAAATACTGTAGTACACAATATTTTCTATAGGAAATACTGTAGTACACAATATTTTCTATAGGAAGTACTGTAGTACACAATATTTTCTATAGTAAATACTGTAGTACTCAATATTTTCTATAGGAAATACTGTAGTACACAATATTTTCTATAGGAAATACTGTAGTACACAATATTTTCTATAGGAAATACTGTAGTACACAATATTTTCTATAGGAAATACTGTAGTACACAATATTTTCTATAGGAAATACTGTAGTACACAAAATTTTCTATAGGAAATACTATAGTACACAATATTTTCTATAGGAAATACTGTAGTACACAATATTTTCTATAGGAAATACTGCAGTACAGAATATTTTCTATAGGAAATACTGTAGTACACAATATTTTCTATAGGAAATACTGTAGTACACAATATTTTCTATAGGAAATACTGTAGTACACAATATTTTTTATAGGAAATACTGTAGTACACAATATTTTCTATAGGAAATACTGTAGTACACAATATTTTCTATAGGAAATACTGTAGTACACAAAATTTTCTATAGGAAATACTATAGTACACAATATTTTCTATAGGAAATACAGTAGTACACAAAATTTTCTATAGGAAATACTATAGTACACAATATTTTCTATAGGAAATACTATAGTACACAATATTTTCTATAGGAAATACTATAGTACACAATATTTTCTATAGGAAATACTATAGTACACAATATTTTCTATAGGAAATACTATGGTACACAATATTTTCTACAGGAAATACTGTAGTACACAATATTTTCTATAGGAAATACTGTAGTACACAATATTTTCTATAGCAAATACTGTAGTACACAATATTTTCTATAGGAAATACTGTAGTACACAATATTTTCTATAGGAAATACTGTAGTACACAATATTTTCTATAGGAAATACTGTAGTACACAATATTTTCTATAGGAAATACTGTAGTACACAATATTTTCTATAGGAAATACTGTAGTACACAATATTTTCTATAGGAAATACTGTAGTACACAATATTTTCTATAGGAAATACTGTAGTACACAATATTTTCTATAGGAAATACTGTAGTACACAATATTTTCTATAGGAAATAGTGTAGTACACAATATTTTCTATAAGAAATACTGTAGTACACAATATTTTCTATAGGAAATACTGTAGTACACTATATTTTCTATAGGAAATACTGTAGTACACAATATTTTCTATAGGAAATACTGTAGTACACAATATTTTCTATAGGAAATACTGTAGTACACAATATTTTCTATAGGAAATACTGTAGTACACAATATTTTCTATAGGAAATACTGTAGTACACAATATTTTCTATAGGAAATACTGTAGTACACAATATTTTCTATAGAAAATACTGTAGTGCACAATATTTTCTATAGGAAATACTGTAGTACACAATATTTTCTATAGGAAATACTGTAGTACACAATATTTTCTATAGGAAATACTGTAGTATACAATATTTTCTATAGGAAATACTGTAGTACACAATATTTTCTATAGGAAATACTGTAGTACACAATATTTTCTATAGGAAATACTGTAGTACACAATATTTTCTATAGGAAATACTGTAGTACACAATATTTTCTATAGGAAATACTGTAGTACACAATATTTTCTATAGGAAATACTGTAGTACACAAAATTTTCTATAGGAAATACTATAGTACACAATATTTTCTATAGGAAATACTATAGTACACAATATTTTCTATAGGAAATACTATAGTACACAATATTTTCTATAGGAAATACTATAGTGCACAATATTTTCTATAGGAAATACTGTAGTACACAATATTTTCTATAGGAAATACTATAGTACACAATATTTTCTATAGGAAATACTATGGTACACAATATTTTCTATAGGAAATACTGTAGTACACAATATTTTCTACAGGAAATACTGTAGTACACAATATTTTCTATAGGAAATACTGTAGTACACAATATTTTCTACAGGAAATACTGTAGTACACAATATTTTCTATAGGAAATAATGTAGTACACAATATTTTCTATAGGAAATACTGTAGTACACAATATTTTCTATAGGAAATACTGTAGTACACAATATTTTCTATAGGAAATACTGTAGTACACAATATTTTCTATAGGAAATGCTGTAGTACACAATATTTTCTATAGGAAATACTGTAGTACACAATATTTTCTATAGGAAATACTGAAGTACACAATATTTTCTATAGGAAATACTGTAGTACACAATATTTTCTATAGGAAATACTGTAGTACACAATATTTTCTATAGGAAATACTGTAGTACACAATATTTTCTATAGGAAATACTGTAGTACACAATATTTTCTATAGGAAATAGTGTAGTACACAATATTTTCTATAAGAAATACTGTAGTACACAATATTTTCTATAGGAAATACTGTAGTACACAATATTTTCTATAGGAAATACTGTAGTACACAATATTTTCTATAGGAAATACTGTAGTACACAATATTTTCTATAGGAAATACTGTAGTACACAATATTTTCTATAGGAAATACTGTAGTACACAATATTTTCTATAGGAAATACTGTAGTACACAATATTTTCTATAGGAAATACTGTAGTACACAATATTTTCTATAGGAAATACTGTAGTACACAAAATTTTCTATAGGAAATACTATAGTACACAATATTTTATATAGGAAATACTGTAGTACAGAAAATTTTCTATAGGAAATACTATAGTACACAATATTTTCTATAGGAAATACTATAGTACACAATATTTTCTATAGGAAATACTATAGTACACAATATTTTCTATAGGAAATACTATAGTGCACAATATTTTCTATAGGAAATACTGTAGTACACAATATTTTCTATAGGAAATACTGTAGTACACAATATTTTCTATAGGAAATACTGTAGTGCACAATATTTTCTATAGGAAATACTGTAGTGCACAATATTTTCTATAGGAAATACTGTAGTACACAATATTTTCTATAGGAAATACTGTAGTACACAATATTTTCTATAGGAAATACTGTAGTACACAATATTTTCTATAGGCAATACTGTAGTACACAATATTTTCTGTAGGCAATACTGTAGTACACAATATTTTCTATAGGAAGTACTGTAGTACACAATATTTTCTATAGGAAGTACTGTAGTACACAATATTTTCTATAGGAAATACTGTAGTACACAATATTTTCTATAGGAAATACTGTAGTACACAATATTTTCTATAGGAAATACTGTAGTACACAATATTTTCTATAGGAAATACTGTAGTACACAATATTTTCTATAGGAAATACTGTAGTACACAATATTATCTATAGGAAATACTATAGTACACAATATTTTCTATAGGAAATACTGCAGTACAGAATATTTTCTATAGGAAATACTGCAGTACAGAATATTTTCTATAGGAAATACTGTAGTACACAATATTTTCTATAGGAAATACTGTAGTACAGAATATTTTCTATAGGAAATACTGTAGTACACAATATTATCTATAGGAAATACTATAGTACACAACATTTTCTATAGGAAATACTATAGTACACAATATTTTCTATAGGAAATACTATAGTACACAAAATTTTCTATAGGAAATACTATAGTACACAATATTTTCTATAGGAATCTATAGGAAATACTATAGTACACAATATTTTCTATAGGCAATACTGTAGTACAGAATATTTTCTATAGGAAATACTATAGTACACAATATTTTCTATAGGAAATACTATAGTACACAATATTTTCTATAGGAAATACTATAGTACACAATATTTTCTATAGGAAATACTATAGTGCATAATATTTTCTATAGGAAATACTGTAGTACACAATATTTTCTATAGGAAATACTATAGTACACAATATTTTCTATAGGAAATACTATGGTACACAATATTTTCTACAGGAAATACTGTAGTACACAATATTTTCTATAGGAAATACTGTAGTACACAATATTTTCTACAGGAAATACTGTAGTACACAATATTTTCTATAGGAAATAATGTAGTACACAATATTTTCTATAGGAAATACTGTAGTACACAATATTTTCTATAGGAAATACTGTAGTACACAATATTTTCTATAGGAAATACTGTAGTACACAATATTTTCTATAGGAAATACTGTAGTACACAATATTTTCTATAGGAAATGCTGTAGTAGACAATATTTTCTATAGCAAATACTATAGTACACAATATTTTCTATAGGAAATACTGTAGTACACAATATTTTCTATAGGAAATACTGTAGTACACAATATTTTCTATAGGAAATACTGTAGTACACAATATTTTCTATAGGAAATACTGTAGTACACAATATTTTCTATAGGAAATACTGTAGTACACAATATTTTCTATAGGAAATACTGTAGTACACAATATTTTCTATAGGAAATACTGTAGTACACAATATTTTCTATAGGAAATACTGTAGTACACAATATTTTCTATAGGAAATACTGTAGTACACAATATTTTCTATAGGAAATACTGTAGTACACAATATTTTCTATAGGAAATACTGTAGTACACAATATTTTCTATAGGAAATACTGTAGTACACAATATTTTCTATAGGAAATACTGTAGTACACAATATTTTCTATAGGAAATACTGTAGTACACAATATTTTCTATAGGAAATACTGTAGTACACAATATTTTCTATAGGAAATACTGTAGTACACAATATCTTCTATAGGAAATACTGTAGAACACAATATCTTCTATAGGAAATACTGTAGTACACAATATTTTCTATAGGAAATACTGTAGTACACAATATTTTCTATAGGAAATACTGTAGTACACAATATTTTCTATAGGAAATACTGTAGTACACAATATTTTCTATAGGAAATACTGTAGTACACAATATTTTCTATAGGAAATACTGTAGTACACAATATTTTCTATAGGAAATACTGTAGTACACAATATTTTCTATAGGAAATACTGTAGTACACAATATTTTCTATAGGAAATACTGTAGTACACAATATTTTCTATAGGAAATACTGTAGTACACAATATTTTCTATAGGAAATACTGTAGTACACAATATTTTCTATAGGAAATACTGTAGTACACAATATTTTCTATAGGAAATACTGTAGTACACAATATTTTCTATAGGAAATACTGTAGTACACAATATTTTCTATAGGAAATACTGTAGTACACAATATTTTCTATAGGAAATACTGTAGTACACAATATTTTCTATAGGAAATACTGTAGTACACAATATTTTCTATAGGAAATACTGTAGTACACAATATTTTCTATAGGAAATACTGTAGTACACAATATTTTCTATAGGAAATACTGTAGTACACAATATTTTCTATAGGAAATACTGTAGTACACAATATTTTCTATAGGAAATACTGTAGTACACAATATTTTCTATAGGAAATACTGTAGTACACAATATTTTCTATAGGCAATACTGTAGTACACAATATTTTCTATAGGAAGTACTGTAGTACACAATATTTTCTATAGGAAGTACTGTAGTACACAATATTTTCTATAGGAAATACTGTAGTACACAATATTTTCTATAGGAAATACTGTAGTACACAATATTTTCTATAGGAAATACTGTAGGACACAATATTTTCTATAGGAAATACTGTAGTACACAATATTTTCTATAGGAAATACTGTAGTACACAATATTTTCTATAGGAAATACTGTAGTACACAAAATTTTCTATAGGAAATACTATAGTACACAATATTTTCTATAGGAAATACTATAGTACACAATATTTTCTATAGGAAATACTATAGTACACAATATTTTCTATAGGAAATACTGTAGTACACAATATTTTCTATAGGAAATACTGTAGTACACAATATTATCTATAGGAAATACTATAGTACACAATATTTTCTATAGGAAATACTGCAGTACAGAATATTTTCTATAGGAAATACTGCAGTACAGAATATTTTCTATAGGAAATACTGTAGTACACAATATTTTCTATAGGAAATACTGTAGTACAGAATATTTTCTATAGGAAATACTGTAGTACACAATATTATCTATAGGAAATACTATAGTACACAACATTTTCTATAGGAAATACTATAGTACACAATATTTTCTATAGGAAATACTATAGTACACAAAATTTTCTATAGGAAATACTATAGTACACAATATTTTCTATAGGAATCTATAGGAAATACTATAGTACACAATATTTTCTATAGGCAATACTGTAGTACAGAATATTTTCTATAGGAAGTACTGTAGTACAGAATATTTTCTATAGGAAATACTGTAGTACACAATATTTTCTATAGGAAATACTGTAGTACACAATATTTTCTATAGGAAATACTGTAGTACACAATATTTTCTATAAGAAATACTGTAGTACACAATATTTTCTATAGGAAATACTGTAGGACACAATATTTTCTATAGGAAATACTGTAGTACACAATATTTTCTATAGGAAATACTGTAGTACACAATATTTTCTATAGGAAATACTGTAGTACACAATATTTTCTATAGGAAATACTGTAGTACACAATATTTTCTATAGGAAATACTGTAGTACACAATATTTTCTATAGGAAATACTGTAGTACACAATATTTTCTATAGGAAATACTGTAGTACACAATATTTTCTTTAGGAAATACTGTAGTACACAAAATTTTCTATAGGAAATACTATAGTACACAATATTTTCTATAGGAAATACTATAGTACACAATATTTTCTATAGGAAATACTATAGTACACAATATTTTCTATAGGAAAATCTATAGTACACATTATTTTCTATAGGAAATACTATAGTACACAATATTTTCTATAGGAAATACTGTAGTACACAATATTTTCTATAGGAAATACTATAGTACACAATATTTTCTATAGGAAATACTGTAGTACACAATATTTTCTATAGGAAATACTGCAGTACAGAATATTTTCTATAGGAAATACTGTAGTACACAATATTTTCTATAGGAAATACTGTAGTACACAATATTTTCTATAGGAAATACTGTAGTACACAATATTTTTTATAGGAAATACTGTAGTACACAATATTTTCTATAGGAAATACTGTAGTACACAATATTTTCTATAGGAAATACTGTAGTACACAATATTTTCTATAGGAAATACTGTAGTACACAAAATTTTCTATAGGAAATACTATAGTACACAATATTTTATATAGGAAATACTGTAGTACACAAAATTTTCTATAGGAAATACTATAGTACACAATATTTTCTATAGGAAATACTATAGTACACAATATTTTCTATAGGAAATACTATAGTACACAATATTTTCTATAGAAAATACTATAGTGCACAATATTTTCTATAGGAAATACTGTAGTACACAATATTTTCTATAGGAAATACTATAGTACATAATATTTTCTACAATATTTTCTATAGGAAATACTGTAGTACACAATAATGTCTATAGGAAATACTGTAGTACACAATATTTTCTATAGGAAATACTGTAGTACACAATATTTTCTATAGGAAATACTGTAGTACACAATATTTTCTATGGGAAATACTGTAGTACACAATATTTTCTATAGGAAATTCTGTACTACACAATATTTTCTATAGGAAATACTGTAGTACACAATATTTTCTATAGGAAATACTGTAGTACACAATATTTTCTATAGGAAATACTGTAGTACACAATATTTTCTATAGGAAATACTGTAGTACACAATATTTTCTATAGGAAATACTGTAGTACACAATATTTTCTATAGGAAATACTGTAGTACACAATATTTTCTATAGGAAATACTGTAGTACACAATATATTCTATATGAAATACTGTAGTACACAATATTTTCTATAGGAAATACTGTAGTACACAATATTTTCTATAGGAAATACTGTAGTACACAATATTTTCTATAGGAAATACTGTAGTGCACAATATTTTCTATAGGAAATACTGTAGTACACAATATTTTCTATAGGAAATACTGTAGTACACAATATTTTCTATAGGAAATACTGTAGTACAAAATATTTTCTATAGGCAATACTGTAGTACACAATATTTTCTATAGGAAGTACTGTAGTACACAATATTTTCTATAGGAAATACTGTAGTACACAATATTTTCTATAGGAATTACTGTAGTACACAATATTTTCTATAGGAAATACTGTAGTACACAATATTTTCTCTAGGAAATACTGTAGGACACAATATTT